>NW_006199230.1:1680087-1693178 GCF_000334495.1 Tupaia belangeri chinensis
AGAGTCCTGGGTGGGGGGCCCGCCTCCGGCCGCATTGCTCGGCACGGGTCCCGGGGGTGGCGGGGGCCCACAGCCAGGCATTGTAATTCAATTTGAAATGACCTATGAAGTACCATTTATACTAATGATAGATTATTTTATTTCAAATCTCCGTTTTTCCCAATATTTTAAATTAATTTTCCTACCATGATTTCAATTACAAAAATAGTATATGGATTGTTGCTATAACTCCCTCAGTTATTTCCAAATTGTCTAGCTTTTCTTTTCCAAGCCTCTCTAACAGCCCCTAGAATCCTCAAACTTCTTATGTCCTTATTGCCTTGCTTGAGGTTGGGAAACCTATTCCTCTACAATAACTTCTGTAAAATGTTCTTATAATATGCAGAGCCACATGTTGAGAATTCCAAAATCTTTTATCAAAGTCAAGCTCTCGTTCATAAAGCACGTTCTGAATTTTAATTTTTCTTTCTGATATATATTCAAATCTACCTATTTATAGATTGCTATGTGCTCTTTGTTTTAGGATGATCTACATGCTTTCTTGGGGTTATCAATGCATTAAGTAGAATGTTGGAAACAAGACACAAAACCTTGTTTGCTATCTCAAAAGCCTATGCTGTGCCAAATAAATTACTTGGTTCACTCACTCTAAGAAAAAAGTGCACCTCTTGGTGGTGACGCCCTTACATATATACTCTCAGGACTGAGGGAAAGAAACAGGCATGCCTACAGGCCAGGAAATGTTAGAGCCTTTTCTCTATCATTTCTTGTTTGGGAAATATCTACCCAAGCAAAAACATTGTCTTTATGCAGTTCAAAGAGAGTTTTATTTATTTTTATGCTTTTAAAGGCTTGTTTCCTTTAAAAAAAAAATTATTGGGTGCATGTGCTTGCCAGAGAGGGAGAGAGACAGAGACAGTGAGAGGGAAAGTGAGAAATCCCCCACAGCGGGAGATGGTCATGCCACAATTCCTTCTCTGTTCTCCTCCCAGAATCTTGGGCACACATGCACTCATGCCTGGCATGATTTTCAAGCCACTGATCTGGGACTCAAACTTAATTTCAAAGCCACTGATCTGGGACTCAAACTGCAGTAGATCATGTGGGAATCCAGCAATGCAACCACTATGCTATCTGCTGGCCTCGAAGAGTGATGGCCCCAAAGACTCTTTGTAAATAAAATTTTTGTGCTTTTAAAATAAATACGTCAGAAAATGTTTGCCCCTTTATATGAGATAATCTTTTGTTTGTGTTTTGGGTTTTTGCCATAAGGCATGTGATCTCACTAGAAAGAGAGTCAGAGACAGAAAAACAGAGAAAGGGAGAAATTCTCCCTCTCCCTCCCCCCCCCCAAGTCCATACTGCAATTCCTCTTCCTGCATTTTTGGGCAAACACACACATGCAACCAGCATAATTTTCAAGCTGCCAGGTCCTGGACACAAACTATGGTCCACCATGTGGGAATCCAGTGCCTTACCTACCACCCCACCTACTGGTGCAATATTTTGAAGTCAGGACTCAGTTTCCAGCACCACCAGTATCTCAATATTTATTTATTTTAATTGTATGATTTCTGATTTACATTTAATCATTGTATATTGTTATAGCATACAATATGGTTATTCAAAACATGTATGCAGTGCATGTTTGTCAAGTCAAAGCTATTACTATATATATACATCATCTTCAACAGATAACTTTCCATTCTTGTGTGTGTTGAATGTCTTTTTTCCTGAGTCCCTCCCACCCACCCCTTACTAGTCACCATCCTCTTATATTGTCTCTGGTACCTATAATTGTTCTCCCTATTATCATATCTTTAAACCATATTATTATTATTATCATATTTAATCACTGCACTACTATACACAACATGCCAACTTTTTTTTCCCAGCATGAATACAGTGCATATTAGTCAAATCAAAGATATACTATATACATTATCAATAGGTAACATTTCTTTCCAGTGTTTGATAAATGATTTTTCTTTATTCCTGACCCTCTTTCTCCCATTCCCTATTATCCACTCCCTCTGTACTGTCTTTCTTATCTACAGTTGTCCTCATACTATTATGCCTTACAATCTTTCAGTTTCTGCCATAGAGTGCAGACATTAGGTATATATTAAGCAGGAACATACGATACTACTCTTTCATAGTCTGGCTTGCATCATTTAGCATCAAATCTTCCATATTCATCTACTTTGTATCAAATGCCAGGGTCTCATTGTATTTTATGGCCAAGTAGTATAGCATCTCAATATTTTATTTTTTTTTTCACTTAGCAAATTCCATTTATGTGGATAAGTCTCCATCTAATAAACTGAGGCTCCCTAAGAATGAGGAATGAGTTCTCTAGCAGCCAATAGTTATTTGTCAACCTATTGATGGAATAGATATTATGTACAAATGTGCTGAAGTCTTTCTCAGGAAGTTATAGACCCAATTTTAGGAAGATGAAGGGTAAATATCTGCCTACAGCAATAGGTTTAATTTTTGCGGAAAGACTCTCCAATGTGGCTAATTATAATTAATCTGTTACAACATGTATGTAGTGGAGAGGAACACAGACTAAAGAGGAAAATTCTGATCAGCACTGAAGCATATAGGAAGAGGTTAGCCTGTGTGATGCCAAATCTGGTAGAATGTAAGAATGCAGGGTCTTAATTTGCCCAGGATGGCTTTGAAGTACTCAAAATATGGTAGAGGATTTAATAATAAAAAACATAATGTTGGGACCAGCAGTTGGCGTTAATGGCTGTGTCACTGGACTCCCATGTAGTTGACTGTGGTTTGAGTCCCCAACCCGATGGCTTTATCTCACGCCGGATGCATGTGCATGCATGCCCAAGATCCCAAGAGGAGAATGGAGGAGAAGGGATTGTGGCATGGCCATCCTCCCTTGGGGGTGATTTCTCGCTTTCTGTCGCTCTGTCTCTCTCTGTCTTTCTGGCAAGCACATGCACCCTATAGCAAAAACCTCTCCAAAATAAACAAACAAAAAATTCATCCCTGGAGAATAGAGAAGTCAAGATTTCAGACATGGAGTTAGTCACACCCTTCATGTTTGGTGGGTTTTAACATAATTCTCCTAAAATTCTGGGAATGAAGTACACTAATGTTAGAGTCTTGAAACTTCTCAATAGTGTAGAAAAAATGTTTTGTCTTGATCCTTTTCTGGGAATGGATCAAAATTTGGCTTGGAACTCAGGTAGGCAGTGTCAGCCATTCAGCTGTTAGGAGGATAGTTTGCTCAGTTCTCATGGATTAGCCCAGCCAATTAAAGGAACAAGGTAAAAAAAATCAGTTACTAGTAAGTTTAATCACTTACTACAATGGAATGAACAAAAAGCTAAAGCCAAAGGAAAATGAATTCCTTCTTCTCCATTTCCCCTGCCCCCGCCCCCGCACCATGGATGAGAACATCAGTGGACCGTCAGGTGCATCAGGGACAATGTGGAGTTGTCTCACTATTGAGAGAGCACCCCCCCAAAAAGGTCTGGAAATCTTATGAACTTCAGGGACGTGGGGGAGGGTGAAGAGGGAGGCCTGGGACTGGAAAAGTCCAGGGTTCTGGGTCAGAGTGGTGAAAAGTCTCTTGAAGGTTCCCTCTTCTCTGCCTTGTAAAAAGGCTTTGGTAAAGGTGTCCAAAGAGGACCTCTGCCCAAGGCCTGAGATACAGAGCCAGGACTGAAGTTTCTAGGCTAAGAATGCAGATAAGAGGAAAGCAGGGCTGTGGCCAGAATGGAGTCCAAGTCTTCAACTGAAACACCCTCCAGAGACGCCTACTTACTGGATATGAACAAGGTCTGGCATGGGCAGGACAGCTTCTCTCCATGACCCCTGCCAGGTAAAGCTTTGTAGTCATCTATGATTAAGCTGGAAAGATCACACTAGATATTTATCCAAGAGCTGAAAATGCTTAGTTAAAGATGCAGTTCAACGTACTTTTAATAGTTGCTTTCATCTTCATCTGTTGATGGACACAGAGGCTGATTCTCTACATTGCGCAGATATCCCTTTGTCATACTGATTTCCTTTCCTTTGGATATATACCCAGTTGTGAGGTTGCTGCATCATAAGGCAGCTCTACTTTTATTTTTTTGAGGCATCTCCACACTGTTTTCCATAATGGTTGTACTAATTTACAGTCCCACCAACTGTATATAAAAGAGTTCCTTCTTTGACAGATTCTTAAAATAAGTGATGTAAACAATACCTTTCAATTTTATTTGTCTAGCTTAGTCTAAGACTAGTCTGTGACTAAGAAGGGTAACAATTAATGTTTAACTTTGAGGAACAACAAATCACATAGCCTATTCAGAGATGTCTCATGATGATAGATATTTGAGTGAAAAGTAACACCTAACACCTAATAATACATAAATGCTTTCGATTCTTGGATTTGTAGCACTTTGTAAACATTTTTTATAATGTTCCAAATTTAGTGTACTTTCCATTAAAAGGAGTATTTTGTTACATTTATTATTACTGAAGCTACCACTTTATTTCAAGAAGCAGTGCAGGCAATATGCTAACTAGTCACTAAAGTATATGCAGGAAAGTAATATTAAATATTAAATGAATGTACATACAGTCTATATTTGCCTTTGTGTCATTCAGAAGATAACCCTTCAAGCAGGATACTCAAGGACAATGGTTTATTAGTTTAGGCTAAAAACTATAAAGATTAGAACTGACAGAAGCCCAAGGCTTAATGGAGGGCTTTTTCTCCATACCAAGTGTTGATTTTTGTTGTGTATTAGCTCTGAGGATTTTATTTAAACAATGGAAGTAAGAAGATCATACCCAAGAATCCTTTTACTTACTGCTTTGGATAAAATAGTAGTAGAAAACTCTTTTGAACAAGTGCAATTTACTACGGAAGTCACATTAAGAACAGAGGAAAGCTTATAGCATTGACTGATATATTGGTCTTTGCAATATATACCTCAAAAGGTAAGCTTTATTTTCATTATGAAACAAAACTGATAGAATTTTTCTTGTTTACTTAAGTCTAAAATTAACACAGTATCAGTAAAATTGCAAAATCTTTAAGAAATGTACCATTTGAAATATCCAGTTATATGAATAATTGTTATTGCTGTGTTTAGCCAAATCACATCAGATAAGTATTGAAATTATTTATTTGAGTGTTTAAAAAAAATGTTTTAAGAAATAGGACCTCTGGGGCCAGCAGGCAGTATAGTGGTTAAGGTGCTGGACTCCCACACAGTTGATTATGGTTTGAGTCCTAGACCCAGCAGCTTGAAACTCACTCTGGGCACCTGTACATGCCTAAAATCCTAAGGAGAATGGAGGAGACGGAATTGTGGTGTAACCATACCCCCTGGAGAATGTTTCCTCACTTTCTCTCTATCCCTCTCTGTGATTTCTGGCGAGTGTATGTACCCTATAGCAAAAAAATGTCTCTTAAAAATAAAAAAAAGAAAGAAATGAAGAAAATAAGGAAGAAAGAAAAGAAAGAAAATCAAAGAAAAAAAAGAAAAAGAAAGAAAGAAAAAGAGAGAAAAGGGGAAAAAAAGGAGAAAAAAGAAGTACGATCTCTGGTTATCTTGTGGTACCAGGATCTATGGAAATGCACATTATAATATGCTCTGCAGTTCTGAGTTTTGATGACTTTTGTAGGTTCCTCACTTCCTCCATTGCTTGTGGAGATTGTTCTCAGGGTAACTGTGAGAAATGCACAGAGCATGAAGAATCACTCCTCTCATAAAAGTTGTAAATCTGAAAACTGGATTTGAAAACTTACCGAAGTATGTGTAGAATAAGAATACTTTTCTTCTGAGTGAAGATTTTAAGGAACCTTCTCTGATTAGCATTTTTGCTTTTCTTGTATTGTTTGTAACAGAGGTGAAGCTACTTGGTATTTTAATTTACTGATACTATTTGAAACTTTTGAATTATAAATGAAGAGGTATTTTGTTTTGTTTTGTTTTTGGAGAGGTTTTTGCTACAGGGCGTGTGTGCTCACCAGAAAGACAGAGAGAGACAGCGAGATAGCAAGAAATCACCCCCCAGGGATCATGGCCATGCTGCAATCCCTTCTCCTCCATTCTCCTCTCGAGATGTTGGGCACACACACACACACACACACACACACACACACACACGTGCCCACCATGAGTTTAAGCCAGCGGGTCCGGGACTAGAACTGCGGTCAGCCACATGGGAGTTCAGTGGCATAGTCATTATGCTAACTGCTGGTCCCGAGAGGCTTTTTGTTGATATATCATTACCAAAACAATTTTTAAAAATGTTTCTGAAAAATTTGTGATTACAAATGTAAAGGGTTGTTATCATCCTTGTAAGTAACTGGGAGGAGAGAATATATTCCTTTGGAGCTAGCCATTTTATTCAATTTAGAAAGTATAGGCATATTTTGTTTCTTTTTTAAAACAGATAAAATAAGGAATTTTTGTCATTTTAATTTGAAATTTTAATAAATATTTTTCATAAAAATAATAAATAAATTCTCTCTATGAGGGATGTTACCATATATTTTTGGATTTCCTTTCTTTTTTACACATTGAGATAAAAGGTTTTAAACGTCACAAGTGGAAAAAAAAGGTGTGAGGAGTTAAATTTCCTACTTTTGCATCTGATTTTTACCATCCTTTAAGACAGAGACTCTTGACTCCTGTGGCCCACTAGAATTATTTAGAAAGTTTTAAAAAATACTGTCTTTATACTTGGCCTTAACCCAGTTACTCTAGAGGTAGGACCTAAGGAATAAGATCTTTTCAAAATTCCTAGGTCATTGTAATATGCAGAAGGTTGAAAATTCACTAATCTAACTCAAGTCAATTATATTCTCCAAAATTAAATTTCCCATTTACCTAATAGAAATGTTGGATTACCTAATAATTTTAATTTTGTTTTGTTTTGTTTTGCTTTTGGAGGGAGCCACATATCTCAACCCTCTGATTAGACAAAATCTTAAACTTGTAGAAATCATAAAAGCAAAGGCTATTTGTTCAGTGCTAGCTCTAGCAAGGGAGTCAGGTGTCAGCCACTATCCTTGTGTTCTGGCGGATTCACAGGCAGGCAGAGTGGTGAGAAAGCATTGCAGTGGAAAAAGAAAAGGCTTAGATGTGCACTGACTGGGTGCTATTGTGGCAGCTGAGGCAGATGTAGAAGCAGGGCATCCTATGGTTGATTATAGGTACATAGTTGGTTTTTCTGGTTGGTCCTAAGTTGGACATGGGGGCAAAAATTCAGAAAGCTGTTGAATTTTAAAGTCTTGTTCATGTGGAGCTGTGAAATATAGAAGTTTAAGCTTCTAATTTTTACTAAGGTAACAATTTGGCTTTGTGCGAGTCTGACTTACAGTAGACTGACTTCCTTATTTCAAATAAAGGTGTTAGTTTTCTAGGCAGGTTGTACTGGCTTAAAAACAGACATATAGACCAATGAAACAAAAAAAGAGAACCAATATAAAATCCATGTATTTTTGATCAATTGATACTTGGCAAAAGTACCAAAAACACACTGGTGGCAAAATGGCAATCTTTTCTATAAATGGTGCTGAATAAACTGAATGTCCACATGCAGAAAAATGAAGTTATATCTATCTTACACCGTGTTCAAAAATCAGTTAAAGGAGTCCAGTGGGTGGCATGGTGGTTAAGGTGCTGGACACTCCCATGTGGCCAATCACAGTTTGAGTCCGGTCCTGGTGGCTTGCTTTCTCTCTTTCTCTCTGCACTCAAATTAAAGTAATAAGTGAATGAATACATAAAAATAAATAATTCTTTTAAAATAACTTAAACAATCTATTCAAAATGAATTAAAACTGAAATACAAAACCAGAACCATGAGGAGAAGAAATAGGTAAAGAGCGTATTGATATTGGTTTGGGCAATGATTTTAGGGTGGGGTATGACCTTGAAGGGACCAGTAAGAAAATTATACATAAACAAATGAGATTTCTTCAAACAAAAAAGCTTCCACATAGTAAAAGAAACAGTCAACAGAGTGTAGAGACAACTTGTGGAATGTAAGTAAATACTTACGAACCTCCTATCGGACAAGGCGTTAATATTGGATATATATAAAGAGGTTATTCAATTTAACAGCAAGAAACAAATAACCCAATTTAAAAAATGGAGAAAGAACCTAAGTAGACATTCCTCAAAAGCTGACATACAAGTGACCAACAGATGTATATTCAACTTCAGTATCAAGTACGCACAAATCAAAGTCTGAATGAACTATCACCTCACATTTGTTAGAATGGCTATTATCAAAAAGACAAAATATAGTGTTGTTGAGGATGTGTAGAAAAGAAAACTCTTACATTGTTGGTGGTATAGCTAATGTAAAACAAGTAGTATAGCCATTATGGAAGACAATATGTGGTTCCTCAAAAAAAATTATAAATAAAAAAGGGAATTACTGCATGTTGCAGTAATTCAAGTTCTGAGTATGTATTCAGAGGAAATGAAGTCAGTATCTTGAAGAGAGATTTTCACTGCCACGTCCATGGCATTATTCACAAAGGCCAATACATAGAATGAACCTAAGTGTCCATTAACAGATCAATGGATACTTGGCAAAAGTACCAAAAACACACTGGTGGCAAAATGCATCTGTTAATGTGGCACACACACACACACACACACATTGGGATATTATCAGTCTTAAAGAAAGAAAGAAATCTTGTCGCTTGTAATAACATTGATGAATCTGTAAAATACTATGTTAAGTGAAATAAACCAGGAAAGGAAATATACAGAAAATGCATGACCTTACTTACATGTGAAATTGTAGAAGTAGATATCACAGAAGCAGAGAATAGAATAGCGGTTCCTAGGGTTGGGGCAGTGGGGCAGAGCTGTGTAACGGGGAAATGTTAGTCAAAAGGCGAAATGTTCCACTTATGCAGGTTTAAAAAAAAGGCAAAACAAAACAAAACAAAAAAACCCTGAAAACTTAAGTGTTTCAGTATACACCATGATGACTATAGTTAATAATATTATTATATTATTTTGTGTATTTAAATTTTCTAACAGAGCAGATCTTAAATGTTCTCATTATATGCATACACACAAAAGGTGACTCTATGTGTTCATGTGTATGAATTAGAATGATGTGGTAATCCCTTCATAATATGTATGTATATAAAAACATCATGAACATCTTAAATATATACAATTTATATTTGTATATATTTGTATTTATTAATTTTATTTCAATGATGCTGACAAAAAGATATTTTTGAAACTAAGACTCTTCTATTTCTAAAGCACTTGCTACTACTTCCCTTGATATGGAAATAACTATAATTAATTATCTTTTGTCACATTTTTTTCTCTACTAATATATTTAAATTGAAACATATAAAATTGCCATATCTGAATAAATGTGAATACAGATCACAGGCTGGCAAATTTTTCTGAATAGGGCCAGTAAATATTTTAGGCCTTATGTGTCTTATGGTCCTTGTCACAACTGATCTCTGTCATACCTCTTCAAGTCTGTTGTTGAACCATAAAGTGGCCAGAAACAGTATATAAAAAAATAGAGAGAGATGTATTCCAGTAAAACGTTATTAACAAAATAAAGGGCTGGCCAAATTTGGCCACGCCATAATTGGCCCATCTTCCATCTAGAAAGAACTAACTCTAGAGCTCCATTCAATCAGTTTCCACTTCTTTATTCTATAAGCCCCTTTCTCATTCTTTTTGGTGAGTTCTTGTAGTTTCTCCAGAGTCCTGTTGATTTCAAGATGAATAGTTTGAAAAAGCACATTAGTAAACAAAACTTAAAGAATTTTTTGGATTTTTGTCTCAGGGCACATGTGCTCACTGGAGAGACGGAGAGACAGAAAGTGAGAAGTCAACCCCCAAGGGAGACATTCATATCATGATCCCTTCTTTGTTCTCCTCTCAGTATTTTGGGCATGCATGCACACGTACCTGGCGTGAGCTTTAAGACTCTGGGTCCAGAACTTAAACTGTGACTGACCATGTGGGAATGTATCAACATAAACATTACACCATCTGCTGGTCCCCAATACTTAAAGAATTTAAATGTTAAAAATCACATAACTTTAATTTAAAAAGCTGTATTTTTCATAGGAAATAAAAGTTTCTGCATAACTTTTTCCAGAAGAAATATTTCTTGCAGTAGAGTTATTTGTATGTTTCTTGTCCCATTTGGACTGTAAGCTTCCATATATATATATGTATATAGTATGTATTTTTATTGACAGAGTGATTGTACATATTTATCAAGTAGAATGTGATGTTTTGATACATGAATACATTGAATCATGGTCATTAGCATATCCATCATCTCAAGTATTTATACTTTCTTTGTTGTTAGAACATTCAAAATCTGCTCTTCTAGCTATTTGAAATATATGTCGTATTATTGTTGCTGTAGTCTCCATACTGTGTATGAGGGTAATATGGTTTATTCCTCTCTAATTATAACATTATACCCATAGACCATCCCTTTCCCATAATCCCTTCCCTCTATTCTCCTTGGTCTTTGGTAACCTCTATTTTTCTCGCAGTTTCTGTGAGAGTATATATTTATGTCTGCATGCACTCACCTATAATTATTACAATACATTATTAATTGATTATATTACATATAATTATAATATCGATTATATATATATTTAGATTTCACATATGAAGGAGCTCATGTTGTATTTGTCTCTCTGTGTCTAGCTAGGTTTGCTTGGATTGTGAGCTTCTTAAGAATGGGTATTTTGGGGACCAGCAGTTAGCGTAATGGCTATGTCGCTGGACTCCCATGTAGTCGACCGTGGTTCGAGTCCTGGATCCGGTGGCTTAAATTCACGTTGGGAGCATGTGCATGCGTGCCCAAGATCCTGAGAGGAGTATGGAGAAGGGATTGCAGTGTGGCCGTCCTCCTTGGGGGTTGATTTCTCACTTTCTGTCTCTCTGTCTCTCTCTGTCTTTTTGGTGAGCACACGTGCCCTATAGCAAAAACCTCTCCAAAAAAGAAAAAAAAAGAATGGGTATTTTGGGCCAGCCAATGATGCATGGTTTAAGCAGCAGGATTCCACATGGTTGACTGCATGATTCAAGTCTTGGACAAGCAGTTTGAAAAATATGCCAGGCATATGTGAATGCATGCCAACATTCTGACAAGAGAATGAAAGAAAAGGGATTGTAATGTGTCCATCACCACCTGGGGGTGCGTTTGTATTTTCCGGATTTCTCAATCCCTGTTTCTCTCCAGCAAGAGCACACATTTAGCAATTTTTTTTTAAAGTGAAAATTTTTCTTTCTATCACTATCTGGAGCATAGAAGTTAATATAAGTGGTTATTTTATATAGAATAAGTGCATTTAAACATTTTTTTATTGGTCCATATTATCAAGTCATTAGCATTTTATTCTAATTATCAGAATAGTCTTTGAAAATAAATGCAATTAAAAAGGCTATGAAACCCCATTTTCTCTTAAAGTCATTCAGATGCAGGGGAAAGACTTGCTTGGGGGTAATTACATCTTAAATGCTTTAGAAATATCTTATGTCAGGAAAAACGCCAAAGAAATCATTGAAAAACAAAAGAAAAAATAATTGCTTATACATTTAAATACCTAAACTTACTGAATGAAAACTCCAAATTTGATTTTGTTTTCATTTAAAGTGGAGGCCGGCTGTTCCTGAGCCAGTTTGACTTCAGTGACCCCCTTTCAGCCTCTTCTGTTCTGATAAATTTTGCTTATTTTCGACTGGGAACTCAGGCTGATTGACAGGTTTTTCCCCAGCTGCACATAGACTAGAGGCCTGTGCTGGTTTACCTCTTCTCGCAACAGTTCAGTATTTTTTAGGTCACACCCCTGGATTTTGGTCATTTATCCATGTGAAAACAAATGGTTTCCATAATTATCCATGTTCAGGTAGCATAATGTGTGTGCTTTCATGTAAAAGCAAGCAAGCAAAGAAACAAGCAAACTTTTGAACAACATTAATACAATTCTACTCACTGAGTGATTTTTAATTTCCAATTTTATTTTACTTCATTTTTGTCAGTTTCTCTGGGTAAAGGGAAGTTTCATAACTGGATACAATAAAATGCACATCAAAGCCAATCACATACTGGTTGTAAATATACACCAACATTCATTATAAACTATATATTTTGAAACATGAAGTGGTTGAAAAACAACACCAAGTTGAAACTTTTATTATCAGGAAGAGCAGAGAACTGATCAAAGATAATAGGTGTAACATCTCTCTCTCACCCACAGAGTTCAGCAGAAACCCGGGGCAATGATGAAACCTTATGCATTGTATCTGGAACTGGTGTCCTAGCAGTAATGGGGAGGAGAAATCTTAGACCCTGTTGTAGGTAGCTTCTGAAACAGCTCTGAGAAATCCCTGCTTCCTTCAAAGTGACGTCAAACACTTCAATGATGATCAGCAATATAGCTGATATTCTGGCCCTTCTCACTGTGTAATTTAGGATCTATCAGGGTAGACGGAAACTGGTTCTGGTAGCCTCCTAAGAGATCCTACCGAGTATTATCATAGTTCCACATAACAGTTTATAGTCATCCTAATGACCTTGTGTTACTGAAATGATGATTAATTTTGTCCAAGATGATTTATTTAAAAAGACATATAAGTGTAAATAAGTTTAGAAAAATTTTTATCCAGCGATATGAGAATAAAAACTATTATCATGTAAATCAATAACTTTTAGGTGCTTAAGATTTTTTTTATGTATTGTTTCAATTAATTTCCAGAGACTGATTTTAAAAATTACTTTTATATTGGATAACACTTGTATTAAAGATTAGACCCATGACTCTGTCTCAACTAGCTACTTTTTAGTCATCTGGATTGTTTTAGCGTCTATTATTAAAATAAATAAGCATGGCCTAACCTGTTGTGAGGAGGCAGGGAACAACCTTTCAAGCATATGGCAATTAAGTTGAAACTTGAAAAATACGAGTTGGCTAAGCTAGTAGGGTAGAGCGAGGAGAAAGAAATAAGCACTGAGGAGGGGGAAAGAACTTGGAAATGATGTGAACCTAAAAACAAATCAATGTGGCAGATCTTCCAGAGTGAGAGAAAGAG
>NW_006199230.1:1693321-1737919 GCF_000334495.1 Tupaia belangeri chinensis
TGTCAGGATGAGGCTGGAGGAGGAAGCAGTAACTGGGTCTTATCAAGGGCTTGGAGATGATTATGAGTGCCGAGCACTTTGTCTTAAGAACAATGAGAATGCCCTAAGGACACTGCGATTATTGGACAACGAATTGCAAGAGAGCAAGAATTGGTCAACACACCAGTTAGCAGGCCATGGCTGCTGTCCATGATGTGAACTAAGCACTGACAGCATAGGTGGAATTAGAACAAAGCAAGTAATTCCAGAAATGTTCAAAAAAAGAGATTATGTTCTTTTTTAATTCACCAAAGTGAATCCTGTATACTTTGTATCTACAGAGCACCAGTAATGATGTTGGCAAACATTTCACCTAACGAATGTTTTTGATTCACCTAGTTTCCTGCTTTGATTGATTGATGGATTTTTGTAGAGGTTTTTGCTATAGGGCGCGTGGGCTCACCAGACAGAGAGAGACAGAGAGACAGAAAGCAAGAAATCACCCCCCAGGGGGGATGGCCACGTGGCAATCCCTTCTCCTCCATTCTTCTCTCGGGATCTTGGGCACGCATGCACACGTGCCCGGCGTGAGTTTTAAGCCACCGGGTCCGGGACACAAAGCGCGTTCGACTATGTGGGAGTCCAGCGACATTACGCTAACTGCTGGTCTCTTTATTTATTTTGAAAAGTCAGGAAGAGACTGCACACAACATGATCTCTCAAGTAGAAAAGTAAGCTCAAAGCTAAATCACACAAAGCAGGTAACTAATTAAAAAAATTATTTAGACAGCTGTTGTAAATCTCCACTTCTCCTGTTTAACAATCAGATGTGGAAGGTAAAGTATGTATTTTGATATGTATAATGTTTCCTGTGGGGAAACAATAGAAAAACGCCTGAAAGTTGTAAAGTTGGCTACCATTCAGTGCAAAAAAGGCATAAAAGTCATCGTTTCAACAAAGCAAATGACATCCATATGACTCTTCCATCAGCTAACAGCTGTTGGAAAATGGCCTAAGACTGTATTTCTACATATTGAGTTCAATCAAGTTGTAAAATCCTGACGGTCTAAATTGGTCGACGACCCACATTCTAAAGAGTTTTAAATAATTACTCCTGCAAAAAAAGAGCTTTCAAGAAGCTCTGATTTTGAAGACATTTGGGTTATTTAATTGGGTGGCATCCATCCTTGTACTTTGAATTCCTACTAGGAGTGATGTGGCGGTGATAAATCCATTATAAATTGATTTTCCCAAGTGAATGCCTAACATTTTCTTGAAAGCTCCAAGGATTATGTGTCTGTAACTAGACAAAATGACCAGTAGATGGGGCTCGGGATAATATGATTTTACTAAAATTTTAGCAAAATAAATAATAATGTTGTGAGATGATCTATTTGTATATTATTTAATTTTAAAAAACTCTTATTTTTATACCTGGCATTATGCTAGACACTGTAAAGAGAAGAAATGCAAGAAACTTAGCTTATTAAGTTATACAACTATATTTTAAATTACAGTAGGGTAACAGGGCTAAATTAGAAGTGTACTGATGGTACAGTTGTAGCACAAAGGAAGAAATGTTGATGAACTGAGCTGGAAATAAAAAGTATAAAATCGAGTGGATATACATCAAGTAGGAAAAGGGAGAGGTATGCCATCAAGACAGAGGGACCAAAGTGTGCAAAAGCTCAATATTTTGAACCAGTAAATGCTTTTGAAAGGAAATACAGTTTTAGCTGGATTATAAGGTATGCAAGGAAGTCAGCGACGGTCAGAGTACAAATAAACAGTGACAGAATCAGGAAAGACCATGCAAACCATGCTGTAAGTACAGCCTTTATTAAAGGGCCACAAACTCAAATGCATTCAAGGGTACGTAGAGGGATGTAGCATGCCATGTCAGAAAGTAAGTGACAGGAAACCTAAAGTTCTATATTGAACTGACAGTGAGCCCCCAAATGAACATATTCAGATCTAATGTCCTTAAAACATCAACATGTGCCAAGCAAAGGATATCTGAAGAATGAACAGACTAATAGTTTTAAACTCCTGTGTGATTCTAATGGCAAAGATAATTTAATAAATAATTTCAATAATGGGAGTAATATGATTTGATTTAGTTTTAAAGCCATGGCTCTGACTGTACAGAGGCAACAGGTGTGGTGACGTATCTATAGGGAAGGAGGGACCATACCCTATAAAACTACTAGAATATTGTTTTAAAAACCTAGACCATATCCCAATGGGCTTTTATAATCATATAGAAAAGATAAGGTGACTGGGACCAGCAGTTGGTATAATGATTATGTCGCTGGACTCCCATGTAGTCGACCGCAGTTTGAGTCCTGGACCTGGTGGCTTAAACTCACACTGGGTGCATGTGTGTGCATGCCCAAGATCCCGAGAGGAGAATGGAGGAGAAGGGATTGCGATGTGGCCATCCTCCCTAGAGGGTGATTTGCCCTATAGTAAAACCCTCTCCAAAAAAAGAGAAAAGATAAGGTGACAAATAGATCAATGGAGTTAATAATCGATACTTTCAGAGATAGAGAATTAAAAAGTTTGAGTGATAATACGGCTGAGTGTGGTGAGATGAGATTGGGCAAAGTTAACTCTGTTTTATGGCTATAATCTGAAACAGTGCTGTAATTAATGTTAAGTTATGACATTTGAGGAGGAAAAAAATTGCCAGAAGTAAGATGGTTTAAGTAATTCCTGATCTTATTAGATGAAGATTAAGAGGTAAAACATTACTTTTCTCTTTTTTGAGATTTACTTTTTTTTTTATGTTTGAGTCATTGGAGTTTATCCAAGTAGAGACATCATCTCTACACACCTAGTCTTTCTGGTGAGTTGTACTTAGGGATTAGAATTCAGAAGGAAAAAAATAAAAAGTTAAATTTGGAGTTTATAGCATAAAGATAGGGGAAGTCATGAAAGTGGATAAGCCTTTCCCAGATGTGGTCACAGAGTGAGACCATAAAAGAACTTAGAACTTATGGGACCAGCAGTTAGCGTAATGGCTATGTCACTGGACTCCCATGTAGTTGACCATAGTTCAAGTCCCGGACCCGGTGGCTTAAACTCACACCAGGCCCGTGTGCATGCGTGCCCAAGATCCCAAGAGGAGAATGGAGGAGAAGGGATTGTGGTATGGCCATCCTCCCTGGGGGGGATGATTTCTCGCTTTCTGTCTCTCTGACTCTCTCTGTCTTTCTGGCAAGTGCACGTGCCCTATAGCAAAAACCTTCCCCCCCAAAAAAAAAAAAAGAACTTAGCATAAAATGGGATAACAGAAAAAATTTAAAGGGAAATCAGGTGGGAAGGAACTGACACAGAACCAAGGAGTCAGTCCATTGAAACTGTGGGATGTTCAGTGAATGAATACAAAATAAATAATTAATATTTTTTAAGAAATGAAACTGTGGGAAACAAAGACCCTGACAGAGGCCAAGGGAGAACACTTTCCTTTCTATCCAAAAAAAAAAAAAAAAAAAAAAAAAAGTTATCTATATTGTCAAATGTTTCAGAGTAGGAGTTAAATACAACTGAAAAGTGTCTATTCTTAGGAACAAGGAAGCTATGGGAGTTGTAGCTGGCTTTGTTTCCAGTCACTAGAAAGGAAGTAATCCAGATTGTAATTTAAACGTGAATGACAGGTGTGAAAAAAAAGGTGGCAAGTGTATATATCTCACATGAAAGTTTGGCTGGAAAGAGACAATGTTAGGACAGGAGCAAAGAATTCACTGAGGGCTTTGAAAATATGTGATTCACCTCAAGGGGAGAGAATATTTACACAAAGAAATCAAGACATCGGATATATCTAGACTTCTACTCAATTATTGGCTTTGTTGTTTATTAGTATTTTTTAATTGTTCAAATTCTTCCATTTCTCTCTCTCTCTCGCTCGCTCTTTGCTATATACAGCGTGTGCACTTGACAGAGAGAGAGAAAGAGACAGAAAGCAAGAAATCACCTCTAGGGTAGAATCCCCACTTCTGCCCTCTATTCTGGGGTTCTAGGACACACGCACGCATGCTCCCAGCATTGAGTTTCAAGCCACTGGGTCTGGGGCTTGAACCACAGTAACCATGTAGGAATCCAGCACCACAACTGCTACATCACCTGCTGGCCTCCCCCTCTTGTAAAGAATAAGTGCTCAGTCAGAGTCACTTCTTTTTAAAGCCACCTTTGTGGAGACTATTCTGTCATCATCCCAGCACCCAGCAACCCTTACATAATTGGGAGGGAGTGGGAAATGTTGGGGAAACCGTACAATCAATGTATATACCACAGTACATAGGAAAACATCACCAAAGGTTAGGTGGTTTAAATGAATACTGAATATACACAACAGATGATTCAAAAATCAAATTCTAATTAGAATCCTATGGATTTGTGAAAATTCTTAATTATTGTTGCTGTTTTATCTTTAACTAAGTTTCTCTGTGTTCAGCCACGCTAGAAAGAGCCTTGAGTCTGCTGGCAGAATGCATACAACTCGTGTAATTCATTATAGAGCAGTTTCTCTAGACGAGCTTAGAAGTGTCAGAATTTATGAACATCGAAGCCCATTTGATTTGATTTTGTCTCTGGAGTCTGTTTGCTAATGCACAAATATTATTCATTAATGTGCTACGGGGTGTTCACTAAAACTGAGCTGTGGAATTACCTTAACTTCAGCAGAAAAGTCATCAGTCTTCTCAGGCGAAGAATGCTGGTGAGGAAAGTCCTCCAAAGAACTGCGAGGGTGCAGCAGCTCCCATAAATAAAATGCAGCTCACCCCTTTTGTTAATGTACATTGAAAAATGCTTAAATCTACATCCTTTCACATTAACCTTCTTGGGAGATTGTATCTCTAATGGAAATAGTGAACAAATTCAAGATCGTGCTTCCAGAATAGTTAACTTTTAAATAATTGCCATTATTTCTTTTTGTTAAAAAGTAAATAAATAAATAAATAAATAAATAAATAAATAAATAAATAAATAAATAAATAGGAAGTGCTCAGTATAAACTCTCCAGGAGTATGGACTCTAATTTTACCATACTGTTTGGTGCTTAAGAGACAGTCACTGATTTTTCACTTTGTATGTAACAATTTAAAATCGATTTCTCTTGTAAAAGAAGGCCAGAAGTTGCCAGTAAAAGGATGGTGTAGCAGCTTTATATCATCTGGGGCCCAAGATCTTCCTTGGTTACTGTTTGTTGCTTTAAAAATATTCTCTCATGGAGCCAGCAGGAAGTGTGAGGCTTAAAGCACTGGACTCCCACCTGGTCAGCCACAGTTTGAATCTCAGACTTGGCAGCTTGCTTGCTCACTTCTTTTTCTCTCTTTCGCTCTCTACTTCTCTCTCTGCTGAGCATATATGCCCTATAGCAAATTAAAAATAATAATAACAATAAATTAATTAATTTTTAAAATATTATCTCATTTCTGCTGGCTTAAAACTGTCACTTGTGCTCCAACCATCTCATTCACATTCTAAGTCTCAGGAAGCAGAAGAAGGGAGAAGACACACGTGTGTTCTCTATTTTCAATTTACATGATACTGAAATATTACATTAGATGTCTAGAAATTCACTCAGGTAATAATGTTTTATTTGTTGAATTCATACAAAGTAAAGAGCCTTGTAACTGCCACCCAGATTAAGACACGGAGTGCAGTCAACACTCTAGAAGACCCCGTCTGGTCCTTTCCCATCACTGTTCTTCCTCAAAGATCACTATTATTCTGTATATACCATTTACTGATATAACCTATTAAATTGTTATTGGTCACTTTTTGCATTTAGTGTTCCTTATCAAAAAGGTTTTATGTGTCTCTCTATGAGCATATGTATGTATTTCTGTTGGATATATACTGCATGAGAAGGCCAGGGCACAACTTTTCCTATGAGCAGATCTAGTATTTTTTACTAAACAGTATCATAAGATGTACCAATTTATAGTAAGTTCTTTTAGTGTATAGGAATGTCTGTTGTTTCACAGCTGCAGCAACATTTATGATTAACTGTCTCTTCAATTTTTAGCAATTCTAGTTTTAATTCATGTTTTCTGTCTCTTGTTTAATATTATTTCAATAATTATCTTCTTTTGGCAAGTGTAAGTTAAAATATTTTTAGTTTTCTTTTGATAGTCTGCACTTTCCCTTTAGATTTGTAAAAATTCTTTAACTATGTTGAAAGTTAGTTTGTTGTGGCACATATATATTAAAAATATCCCCTCTGACTCTGCATTTTCATTCTCTTAATTCCTTTCTTCTATGAATCTAAGCGCTCAGTTTTAGTAAAATTCACTTTGATTCTATTAATATTTTCCAATATAGGTAGTAATTTTTGTGTCCCATTTACGAAAACTTTGCTTTGCTTTTTTCATGCAGGTGACATAGTGGTCAAGGTCCTGGACTCCCACATGGCTGACTATGGTTTGAGTCCCAGACCCAACGTCTTGAAACTCATGCTGGGCACGAGTGAGTGCATGTCCAAAAATTCCTGAGAGGAGAATGGAAGAGAAGGGATGATTGCAGCATGGCCATCCTTCCTGGGGGGAGGGGTGATTTATCTTTTTTTCTCCATGTCTGTCTCTCAGGCCAGTGTATATGCCCCATAGCAAAAATCTTTCCTCTTCAACCAAAAAGGAAAGCCTTGCTTTTTTCAGAAACATAGGATGTAATTATATTTGTCTAAATAGCTAATTATTTTACCATTTTTGCTTAGCTCTACTTCATTATTAAGCAAATTATTAGATTTATATATACCTGACTTTCTTTAGTTAACTTCCTTTTTATGTTTCTCTGGTCTATTGGCCTTTTTTGTACAGTACTGTAATGTCTGAAGAACTGTTACTTTATGAGTCATCTTGATTTATGGTAGCATGATCTCTGGCTTTCCCCTTCTGCAGTATTGTCTTGGCTGTTCTTAAGACTTTATATTGCCAGATAAATGAAATAAGCTTGTCAACTTCAATAGAGTTATACAAGGAATCTGATTAAGACTGCAAAACAGTCATAGGTCAATCTGTGAAATGTTGGCAACTTTATAGTAGGTCTTAATACCCTGTGAACAGGGCATTTCCCTCCTTTTATTTAGTTTTTTTTTTTTTTTCCCTAAATCATATGGTTGTTTGGGCTTATTATTATTATTTGTCATTAGTTGGTTTCATAGATAGATGCTTCATATCTTTCACTAGAAAGTTAGTAGATGTTATCTCTTGTGATATAGTAAATATGATTTAAAAGTTAATTTCTCTGTGACATATGCATAGCTTACAAGTGATGCTTTACAAAAAGATTGCTTTCATGAGAAAGAAGCAGAAAGAGATAAAGAGAGATATGCAGATACCCCATGAGGATCTTGCCACACTACAATCCTTCCCCCAGCCTTCCAGCTTCCCAGCCAGAGAGGATTATGGGAACATAATCTCCCATTGCACAGGGGTGCCCTATTGCCCACGCCTCTGTGGCTGGGTCATGGGTATTTTTTATCTTGACAACATGCCTCATAATCTTGCAATATTTTCATACTAATTATTTTGGATTTAGTACATGCACTATTATAGCACAATAAATAATTATAGTTTTATATTATCTATTTCATTTATTATTTGTTTAATATACTATTTGTAAGATTTTTATTGCACAGTACTAGGATTTTAACTTCAAGGGAAATACAGGTGTTGATAGCTTGTGTCCTTGACTTGTTATCTATCTCAGGAAAAAACTTTAGATAGTTCGCCTTGACTATAAAGTTGTAGTTTTTTATAAGTACTGTGAACGAAATGAAATAGTTTTCTAGGCATGACGATGCACACCTGTGGTTCCAACTACTCAGTAGGCTAAGGCAGAAGGATTGTGATGGATCAAAATCCTGTCTTTAAAGAAAAAATATGTTTTCTGGGACCAGCAGTTGGTGTGATGGCTACGTTGCTGGATTCCCATGTAGTTAATTGTGGTTCAAGTCCCAGACCCGGTGGCTTAAACTCACACCGGGCACATGTGCATGTATGCCCAAGAACCTGAGAGGAGAATGGAGGAGAAGGGATTGTGGCATGGCCATCCCCCCTGGGGATGTTTTCTTGCTTTCTGTCGCTCTGTCTCTCTCTGTCTTTCTGGAACTGCGCAGGCCCTAGAGCAAAAACCTCTCAAAAAATTTTTTTTAATTTAATTTGATAAGTTTAGTTATCATGACTGGTTGTTCAAATTTAGTAAATAATTATTTTCTGTCTATTAAAATAGTCCTAAAATTTTCTCCTTTATTCAGCCAATGTGGTGTCACTTATTATACTTATTATAATGACTATTTTCTGTTAGACTAAGCTAACATTCCTCAGATTATGTGCTATATTTTGTAAGTCTCCAACTACCTTAGGTTTTCCTTGTACTTAAAGAGTAGATTTTTAAGAGTCCCAAAAGGGAGCTTAGATTGTTTAATTGGGCCCTTTTTCTTTTATAGATCCTAAACTCCATTTTTTTTTATCTTCTTGGTAGCATAAAAATATAGAAAAAGCCATTCTATTTCAACAGTTTTCCGTTTAACCTCTTAGCTCATTTTTCTGAAAGGATATTCCACAGAGAAAGTCCACCAAGTGTTGGGTTTCTCATCATTCCCTCTGCTTTTTAGGTACTGACTTTCATTGTACACCTAGTCTCTGATTTTTTTTCAAAGAGATTTTTGTTTTAGGGCACATATGCTTACTAGAAAGACAGAGACAGAAAGCGAGTAAGAAACCGTCCCATGAGGGGAGATGGCCACACCACAATTTCTTGCCCTACATTCTCCTCTCAGGATTTTGGGCATACATGCACACTCATCTGGCATGAGTTTCAAGCTACTGGGTCCAGGACTCAAACCGTGGTCGACTACGTGGGAGTCCAGTGATGCAACCATTATGTCATCTGATGGTCCTCCTAACCTTTTGTCTACAAAATAATACTACAAAATTACCAAAGTCTCTGCCTTATCAGCCTTTACCTGGACTTTTATCTATAATATAGAGCCAAGAAATATCAAATGGTCTTAGAGTGATGGTGAATTAAAAGTGTTGTCTCTGTTCTCTCTCTGTTGTTTGTTTCCTTAGTTCTCATTTATGCCTTCAGTTAAAAAGTTTCTCTGATACTAGGTTCACATAGTAACCTCAAGATCTCCTTGACCCAGTGATTTCTTTTTATCCTTGAAAATGCTTAAACTACTTTCTAAGAGATTTCATCTCTTCTCACCATATCCTCCACATCTTATTTTCTTACAGCACTTCATTTTGTAAAAAAATAATTTTGCCAGATAAAATGTTATTAACTCTTTAAAAGTTGTGGTTAATAATACATAACAGGGTCAGAAATTTTTTTTTTCCATTAACAGATTAACATGAATAGATGAACAGAAAGGAAAACATTCCCTTGGAAAGAATGTATTATTTTGGGGCTGGCAGGTGGCATGGTGGCTAAGGTGCTAGACTCCCACATGGCTGACCATGGTTCAAACCTGGTGTCTTGCTTTCTCACACTCCATCTCTTTCTCTCTCTGAAAATTTAAAAATAGTGATAATAATGATAAATAAAGTTAAATAAATAATTGTTTTAAAAATATATAATATAAAACATCATTTTAGCCATTTTTTTAGCCATTTTTTTTAGAGGTTTTCACTATAGGGCGCGTGCGCTCTCCAGACAGAAAGAGACAGAGAGACAGAAAGTGAGAAATCACCCCCCAGGAGGGATGGCCATGCCACAATCCCTTCTCCTCCATGCTCCTCCTGGGATCTTGGGCACGCATGCACACGCGCCCGGCGTGAGTTTTAAGCCACTGGGTCTGGGATGTGAACCGTGGTCGACTACGTGGGAGTCCAGCGACATAGCCATTACACTAACTGCTGGTTCCCAATTTTAGCCATTTTTAAGTGTACAATTCTGCAGCATTAAGTACTTTTGTATGTTTGGGCAGATATCATGACCATCCATCTCCAGAATTTAAAATTTTTCTGAACTGAAACTCTATGCCCACCCACTAAATACTAGCTATCCAGTCCCCTTTCTCACTTTTAGGTTTGATTGGTCCACAGTGTTGTTCTTCTATTTCCTTAATGCTCTTCTGTTTGGTTTTTCTATCCATTATTTAAAATGATGTACTGAAGTCTACTACTATTATTGTAGAGCCTTCTATTCTTCTCTTTAATTCTGTCATTGTTTACTTCATATATCTTGGATCTCTGATGTTTGTAGCATCTATGATTATAATTGTTATATCTCTTAGTCAATTTTATGTTACAGTTTATTTTTTCCATGAGAGAAGGTAAGAAACACACATACACACACACGCACACACATGCACACAAACAAACACACAGATAGCAAACCCAACAGGGTCCTGATCCTGCGATCCATCCCTAGCATTTATCCAGCCCTGGATCATGGGTAAGTGTGTGCCAAGCCTACTCAGGGAGGTCTCTAGATTTGAACTGGCAACGTTCTCATGTGACATTTTTTCACAGAACATTACATTTTTCCACTGTGCCATCATCCAGCCTCAGGAAACTTTCCATTATTATATTATACACTTTGTTTTTTTCTGACAGATTTTGACCTAGTCTGTTTTGCTAGATATTTGTATAACTACTTCCATAGTTTTGAATTTAATGATACCATGAGGAGAGATGGCCTGGAGCTTCCTAGTCTGCCATATTGCTGACATCAAACCCAACACTGTAGTTGAAATTTTTTCCTCAATCAGTCTAATATCTTTGTAATCATTAGACATTATAAATACAAAACCTTCCACACAGCAATTACTAATCTGGTATTATAGGGTCAGCAAGTGGTGTGGTGGTTTAGGTAATTGGATCCCCCATAGCCAACTACATGGTTCAAGTCCTAGACCTGGCAGCTTGAAAAACATACCATGCACATGTGCATGTGTACCAAATATCCTTAAAGGCGAATGGAGGAGAGGAGATTGTGGTGTGACCATCTCTCCGGGGAAGTACATTCTATCCCTCTTTCTTCAGCAAATATACACACCCTATAGCAAAACTGAAAAAAAAAAGAAAAAAATCAAATTGATATAACTTTTTTATCCTATCTATATCTCATACTATAACAGCAGTTTCTACTCTGCAAACACATGTGAATAATAAAAATAGTTTTTAAAAATATTAAAGCCTGAAACTGATCAAAAATAGAAACAGATATAATTGTTCTGGTTTGAATAATACTTGAGTTCTACGTTAAAAGCATTGTTTCAAACCTACATATTCCTGATTCTACTATTTGAAAACTTTTCTTGATTTCTGGAATTCTGAATTCATAACTAATTTGATTAACTAATTTCCATGACCAAGAGCTGTTTTCTTAACTGAGTTCCCCCCTCCTATTTCTAGGTTTTCTGTTGAGGATAGATGTCTAGCACTCAGCCTTTTAAAAAAATGATACATACATTGTTTTCATTCCAAGAGGTATGTACTCCATTCAACTGACCTCCATTTCAAAGACAATGTTCTTTTACTGTTGACTTCTCAAATCTTTTGACATTACATTTCTTTGTAGGTGACCATTACCTATCCTGGGGACCTCATTAACGTCTAATAATCTACCAAACATCTGAATTATCTTTCATTAGTCTCATTTCTGGATATATTAGAGAGATGAAATTCTGCCTCCATTGTATCTATTTAATCTATGTCTACCCCAATACAAGAGCTAACTCTAATTTCAGCTATTTGCACCTTTCAGCTTTATTTAGTTTATTGTAGTACTTGAGCTATTTTTAACCCTAGTTTATTAAGATTCCTGAAACCATGCCACAACATCCATGCTAGATATCCAAGTCACTTAATCAGTTATTAGTTTTCAATAAAAATATCTTTTTCCATTCTGAAATGTTCCTCACTAATTCTTTACGTGATAATCTGAACATGACTGACCTGAGGAACCTATTATAGAATAAGCATTAGTAGTATAATACAATTTATAAGAATAACTTAATTTAATAATATCTTGACCAAAACCAATGAGACCAAAACAATGAAAGAATGATCTAGATTTCTCCACTTGCTGCTGACCTGCCTCGACCAGTTCTCTGTTCTTTCTCATTTGAATTTAGTCAAAAACCATGTATTCTAAATTAAGCATGCATCAATTGCACATGCAACTAACTACTTTGTTGTTGATGGTGGTAAATTGTCAATCGTGCTGATAATTGGATACATGTAACTAACATTAGACAGTTGTTAATGCAGTATTCCACACAATACACTTTTTTGGACACATCTATATTCACGAATGATAATATGGCAAAACATATTTATTCCTTTCCTAAAAATAAAGTTGAAATTACGAAAGACTATTCTATTGAGCTTAGAACCAATTTTTAATTTCACTTAGAATTAGTAAAGCAACAAGTTATCAGGCAACATTTGAATGTGATATGAAGCTAGTTAAACAGAAAGATAGAGGATACAGTTATAAGCTATACATGTATATTATCTCTGCACAGGGAAATCAGTAATAAAAGAATTATCATCAAGTCAGATATTTAGAACCATTGATTGACATATGTACTATATCTTTTCATTGTTAAAGTCAGGATCTGTCAATAATCACTATGCACATGCATGCATGTACACACACACACACACATAGATATTGTAAGCATCATCTCAAGGGTCTCTCTTCACACAACTTTTTAATTCAGGATTGAAATCTTATTTAAAGTAAAGTAGTAAGAATCAAATAACAGCTTAATGTGTTGTGTTTTCCAGAATAATCATATTTGTTTTACTTTTCCTTTTTCTAGTTTTTAGAGATTTTTGCTAGAGGGCACATGTGCTCACTATAGAGACAGAGAGAAACAAAGCTGGAAAGCAAGAAATTACATCCCAGGTGATTGGCTACACTGCAATCCCTTTGCCTGCATTCTCCTCTGGGGATTTTGAGCACGCACACACATGTGCCTGGTGTGCTTCAAGCCTCTGGGTCTAAGACTTGAACCACAGTCAACCATATGGGGAGTACAGTGCCTTAACCACCATGTCACCTGCTATCCCATGAAAAGAATCACATTTCTTAAGTAATCTGAATCATACACATTTTTTAATTTGCAGAGGATGCATGTCCTCACCAGGCAGAAAGAGGAGTAAGCGAGAGGAAAAAACGTAAGAAAGAACTCCTTATGGGGAGTGATCACGCTCCATGCTCTAGTACCTTCTCTTCCATTTCTCCTTCCTTTCAGGAGACAGGCATACATGCACATGTGTCTAGCATGCTTTTGAATCTGCCAAGTCTAGGACTCAAACTGTGCAGTCAGCCATGTAAGATCCAGCTGCCTTAACTACCACACTACCAGCCATTTCCTAATTGTTTTTGAAAAGTAAAAAGATGCAAATCTGTGACAAAAGACTTTTTACATTAAGTTAAAAGTAAGCCATTATAACGCTCTATTATTTTTCTTAAATATTAATTTCAAATTATTTTCTTTTTTTTTTTTTTTTTGGAGAGGTTTTTCGTGATAGGGTGCATGCGCACTCACCAGACAGACAGACATAGAGACAGAAAATGAGAAATCAGCCCCCCCAGGGGGGATGGTCACGCCGCAATCCCTTCTCCTTCATTCTCCTCTCGGGATCCTGGGCATGCATGCACACGCGCCCAGCATGACTTTTAAGCCACCGGGTCCAGGACGTGAACCACGGTCGACTACATGGGAGTCCAGCGACATAGCCATTACGCTAACTGCTGGTTCCTTCATTTCAAATTCTTGAGCTTTGGAGATAAGAACTGTGTTCTAATATAGTCACTTAATAGCTATTAAAGCTCCCAAAGTTATTTCTTTTTTTTTTTTTTTTGGTTTTTTTTTTCCCTTTTTTTTTTTTTTCTTTAGGGTAGGGCGTGTGCACTTGCCAGAAAGACAGAGAGACACAGAGAGACAGAAAGCAAGAAATCACTCCTCCAGGGGCAATGGCCACACTGCAATCGCTTCTCCTCCATTCTCCTCTTGGAATCTTGAGCACACAACACATACAGGCCCCACGTGAGTTTAAGCCATCAGGTCCAGGACTTGAACCATGATCAACTACATGGGAGTCCAGCAACATAGCCATTATGCCAACTGCTGGTTCCCTAAAGTTATTTCTTCATCTGTAAAGGACGAATAATGCTCTCTTTCAGAGAATTGTTAGCAGCACAAAGTGGAGCACTGAAGCCTGAATATAATTGTTACTTTGTAGATAGTAGTTATTAGTCTTCTATTCTGTGTAACATTTTTCTTTCTTTCTTTTTTTTTTTTGAGAGAGATATTTTTGCTATAGGTACAAATGCTTGCCAGAGAGACAGAGAAATATAGAGAGAAAAAATGAGAAATCACCTCCCAGGGGGGATGGCCACACTACAATCCCTTCTCCTCCATTTTCCTCTCAGAATCTTGACCATGTCCTTACACTCACCCAGTGTGAGTTTTTAAGCCACTGGGTCTGGGACTTGAACCATGGTCGACTATGTGTGAGTCCAGCAATATAACCATTACACCATCTGCTAGTTCCCTCTGTTTCTATTTTTAGCATAGAAAAGAGTTCCTTCCAATTTATCTATTCCCTGTTTCACCCAATTGAAAAGATGTCCTTCCTAACAAACAAACAAACAAAACCCCACTGTGATAGGGACCCTTGTAATAGGACCCTCACTAGCCTACACTTCCTCATATTCATTTCCCAGAGTAATCCTCTTTTTTCTGTTGAATAAGGTAAGATCTAGTGACTAATTTCTAATTCCTTAAGTACATAAATTTTATGGAATGTTACCATCTAAATAGGTAACAAAAATTGTTGACTTCATTTTACTATCCTTTCTTTATGGTTTTCTCCCTCTTTTAAAGGAAACTGTAAAGCCAGAAATTGTTCAGTGGAGAATGTCATATGGCAAGGAACTAACCAACAGCTCATGAGAAACAGAGGCCATCAGTCCAACAGCTGTGAAGATACAAACCCTGCTCTAATACTTTACATGTGCCTCTCCCTTCACTTCATTTGTGAACCATTGCAACAGGATTAAAATTTAATCCAAGTATGAGGTCTAAAGATGAGCCCTTTGGGAAAAGATTAGGATTAAGGTCTTTCTAGTGGGGCCTCATGTTTGAGTTCTGTTGGGTTTACAAGGAGAGGAATAAGACCACAGAGAGATTCTGATAGACACAGACATTCTGCTCAGTTCTCATCCTCATGATGTAATGAAGTCCTCGAAAGTCTACCAGACTGTCATCAGATACAGCCCCTGGACCTGGACTTTGGACCTCCCAACTGTGAGTTGTATAAACTTCCATTTTTATAAATTACCCAGTCTCAAGTACTTTCTGTTGTTACCAACAAAACAGAATAGAACAGAAAAATGGTACCAGGAGTGGGGCCATTTGCTAATATCAAGTACCTGAAAATGTGGAAGCAGCTTTTGAAGAAGTGGGTAGTGAGCAAATGTTGGAGGAGTTTGGAAGAACCAAAATAGGGGAAAAAAAAATCCCTAGAATGTGGTAAGCAAGGGTGATGGTGAAGAGAGGGAGGATTTGAAGATGATAGAACAAGAACTCTGGAACTTCTCACAGATCGGTTAAATGTTGTTGACTAGAATACTCTTAGAAATGTGGGGAATAAAGGCCCTTCTAAGAAGATTTCAGAGGAAAATAGGAAATCGAAGAAAAGGTCATCTGTGTTACACCACAGTATAGAATTTGGCTGCAAAGTATCTATGCCCTAGGGCTTTGTGGAATGCTTAATTTAAGAGTGCTGAAGGGACCAGCAGATGACAAAATTGGTACGTCACTGGACTCATGTGGTCAACAGCAGTTCGAGTCCTGGACCCAGCAGCTTAAAACTAACGCCAGGCCTTTGTGTGTACCTGCAAAAGATCCCAAGGGGAAAATGGAGAAGAGACTGCTGCATGGCTATTTCTCTGGCCAGTGATTTCTCACTTTCTGTCTCTCTGTTTCTGTCTCTGTGGAAAGCACATGTGCCCTATAGCAAAAATTTCTCTCTCATAAAGCATAAAAGTACTGAAGATCTGAAAATAAAATGTCACAGCAAAATATAGAAAGAACTGCATGGTTTTGTTAACTACACTTAGTGAGATAAAAGAGGAATAGGATGACTTAAAGATAGAATTGATAATTAGAAGAGAAGCAGATCAGAAAAATTAGAAAGACTTGCATTTTGGTAATGTGATAAAGAATAAAAAAAAATGTTTTGTGGAGAGAATACTAAAATATGGCTAACAGGTTTGCTGCTGAGAGTACCACTGATAGAATGGGATCCAGGTGATAATTGCCAAGGAAATGGAAGAAAAGTCCCAAAGGCATTTTAGAGATCTTCAATGACCATCACAAGCCTAGACCTAAGAGAGAATGGATTCCAGGAAAGGGTTTGAGGTAGACTTCCTGTCCTCCTAGTCAGGAGTTCCCCACATTCTGATGCATCAGCTGGTTGGTATTTTCCTCACTCAATAAACCCCAGGTGTGGTTCAGGCAGCTAGTTCAGAAAACAGAGGCTGTAGCACAAGGCAGCAACAGCAGTGATGTCCAAATGCAAATGAGGCTACCCATGAGAGAGAATTCTGCAGGCATGTAGGACACATGGGCTATGGGGAATTAGCAGCCTCCACCTAGATTTCAAAGGATGCAGTGAAAAGTCAGACACCTCAGACAGAGACCTACCACATGGGTGGAGGTATGTGCAAAGGGCCTCAGTAAATAAAAGCCAAATGGAAATGTGAGATCCAAGCTGCCACAGAAAGTTCTCACCAGTGCAAAACCTAGTGGAGCTGCAGGGGTGGGACAGCCCTCAAGGCCCTAGAATTTTGGGATTATCAGCATACAGCACCAACCTGAAAAATCTGCAAGCACAAAACACCAACTAGAGAGAGCTGAAGCATGGACTAAGCCCAGCAAGGTTGGAGAAACAAGGCTGCCTGAAGCTTTGGGGGCCCAAACCCCAGAGCACACTCAGGAGATGGTACATGAGAGTTTCAGGATCAAATGTCTGCCCCCTAAGATTTTTAACTTGCTTGGGGTAAATGCTATTCCTTCCTTTTAGTGGAATTGAATGGAAATGTCTACCCTGTTTCTGCTCCACAAGTATATTGGGGAGTATGTAATTTGTTTTGATTCCATAGAATTATGGTTGAAAGGTAGTCACCTGCATCTTGAGACTTGAAACTTTGGACTTCTGAGTTGATAATGGGATGGGTTAGAACTTTTTAGATATTGGAATGATTTCATGTGAGAAGTACATGATCAGGGGATCAGGAGCAGAATGCTACAGTTGAACTATGTACAAAATTCATGTACTTAGCCATTGTAAAAGAACTAAGAAAGTAAAAACTTGATCCAGTCATGGTGTCAAAAGGTGAGGCCTTTAATAAGAATTTAGGATTAAGGTAATCAGGATGGGGTCCTGAGGTCCCCATGATTGTGTTCTGATGTGTATAGACAGACAGGGAATGAAAAAAGAACAGAGAGACTTAAGAACATCTTGCTCTGCTTTGTTCTTGCCTTCATAATGGGACTGGGACTCTGCAAGCCACCTTCAGACATGGCTTCTGCACATTGGTCCTCCAACAGTGAACTGAATGAGCCTCTAATTTTAAAAATCACTATATTTCAGGCTTTCTCTGTTATTAGCAACAAAACAGACTAGAACACATGTCCACCATCACTTGACTAAGCTTGGAAGAGAACCTGAGCCCATTTGAGCTTTAAGAGGATCATAGCTCTTGACACAATAATTCAACTTTGTTACAGAACCAGAGCCAAAGGGTCTGAACCATATTCCTGACCTACAGAAACTATAAAATGCTGATGCTAAGTTGTTCGGTAAAAGCCACTAAATCTGGAGGTACTTTGTTATACAGCAGTAGATAACTAATACAAATCATATAACAGCACATTTTTATTTCCCAGACAGATCTATTTGTAATGATCTTTCTCCAGAGTGTTTAAAAACACAGTAGTTTCTGTAGCTAAAGATATGTCTTCTTATATTCAAATGTCTTCTTATAATTATTTTCTCTCTGCCTTCAAATCCTAAAAACTCATCAGGAAGTAGTTTTCTTTTATGTAGGTGTCTTATATACAAATATATGCTGCTATGGAAGAATATAAAATCCTGTAGTTTAAAAAATCAATTGTGTAATAGTTGGAAAACAATTCTGAGCCTCTCATTTTTGAACAACCTGAAAAATAAAAATAAAAATGAAATATTTTATTGTTCCTGAGCAGATTATATTCTACTTAAGAAAATAAGACCTATATAGATTAAAAGCCCACTAATACACTGAGGTAATACATGATAAATACATTGCACATACAGTAAGAAATATGGAAGTGAAAAGGAGAAAATAGCTTCCCAGGGGAAAGCAGAGCATGCTCTAGTCTTTTCAAATGATTAAAATGAGAAATTAGCACAATTTTCCAGTATCTACTTTTACTAATACTAGTGCCCCACTTCTTGACAGTTCATTTTATTACTGAATATATCAGGATGTATAGCATTTCATTTCACTTACGAAGCTATAGAATGGTACAAATAGGTTGAACAGGTCTCCTAATGCTGGAGGTTGTACTGAAATTAAAGCCAAGCTCACAAATTCTTTTTAAAAACTTTATTATTGCTTTTTTCTCCAGTAAGAGAATGAGGCAGAGAGAGAGAGAGTGCAAGAGAGGCCAGTGCCCCCACTTGGGTATTTGCACCACTGTTGTACCCTGAGCTTCAGTAGGCCTGGATAATGGGCATGCACCTGCACACCAGGATGTAAACCTAGGACTTCTCTGTGGTCTCAGCATTGCAGAGTGTTGTGTTACCACTGTACCATAATGTCTGGAACAAGGTCACAAAACACTTTCTCTTTTTATAGAATTATTTTTTATTTAACTTTACTTGTTTATTTATTTTAATTTTACAAGAGATGGAAAAAATGAGATAGATAGAGAGAAGGAAAATGAGAAAGCAAGGGAACCAGCAGTTAGCATAATGGCTATGTCGCTGGACTCCCACGTAGTTGACCGCGGTTCGCGTCCCAGACCCGGTGGCTTAAAACTCACTCCGGGCGCGTGTGCGTGCGTGCCCAAGATCCCAGGAGGAGAATGGAGGAGAAGGGATTGTGGCGTGACCATCCCCCCTGGGGGGTGATTTCTCGCTTTCTGTCTCTATGTCTCTCTCTGTCTGTCTGGCGAGCGCACGCGCCCTATAGTGAAAAAAAAAAAAAAAAACCTCTAAAAAAAAAAAAAAGAGAAAGCAAGCCACTAGGTCTGGAACTCGAACCGCAGTTAGCTATGTGGGAGTCCAGGACACTTAACCACCATTCTACCTGCCAGCCCCTTTTATTTTATTTTTTTAAAGAATTACTTTTTATTTAACTTTCAAGGTCACAGAACTCTCAAGGTAGGTAAAAAAAATGGCTAACCAACTGATTTTTAAGAAATTATATGAAAAAGAAATAAAAAATTTAAAAAAATCTATCATATTACTTTATTGATATTTTATAGATGCAATGTCAAAATTAAATTTGTCTTAACTAAGCTTTTAATACTTTTTAATACATTATTTTTATCATGTTTCTATTTTAAATTTTTGAAGACAGTATGTCTAATTAAAATATATCTTTTCTTGAAAGATATATTTTATTTGAAAGATATATTTTCATACACTGAAAAAAATGCTCCTGTATATTACTATTTTAAATGTCCAGAAAGTTTATTCTTTCAATTGAGAGAGGAAAAGAGTGAGAGAGAAATCAAGAAAGCACCCACCATGAGGCATGCCACAATCCCTTCTCTTCCGTTTCCTTTTTCTTTCAGAATTTTGGACACACGTGCACATATGCCTGGAGTGTTTTTCAGCAACAAAGCCTGGAACTAGAACTACACAGTTGGCCTTGTGAGATTCAGCCACCCTAAACATCATGCCACCGGCTGGCCCTGTCTTTTATATTTATTCCTTTCATGCAAGAGCATGCCCTAGGGAGAGAGCACACATGAGAAATAGACAGACACCCAAGAAAAGATCTCACCACAGGACAATCCCCTTTCTCAGCCCTCCAGCTGGTCAAAGATTTTGACTTGCATGTACCCAGGTCAACTTGGCATCTGAACCAGTGGTCAGCCTTGTGGTTAATAGCATTGTAGAGAAATATATTGTACCTCCACTACCACGGCTGGTCCATGAATTATTATTTTGGTTAACAATTATAGACATATTGATGTGCCGAGTGAGAAATAGTACTCAGAAGAGAGTATGAAGAAATTCAGGAGAGTGTGATGTCATGAAAATACAAAAAAAAAAAAAAGTGGGAAAATTTAAAAGAGTAAGTATAAAAACATTTAGAAATGACCAGTAGACTTAGAAATTTTGATATCATTTGTGACTTTTATGAGAGACAAATTTAGTAGAGTCATGTATAAGAAGCTAGAATTCAGTGAATTAAGGCTGGGCATAAGTTTAACACATGGCAGCAATAATAGACCTCTCTTTTGAGAAGCTTAGGTAAGAGGCACAGGAGAGATATTTGACTGTCAGTGGAGGACTTAGGTTGCGAGACAGACAATTTTATAGATGTTTATAAATTAAGTAATGGGAGAATAGGAGAGAGAAATGAATAGAGATGGGGAAAAAAATCTCTAAAGCAAGACCCAGAAAGTGAAATCAAGTGTTCATAAATTAAACAATAGGGGAATGAGAGGGAGAAAAGTATATATATGTGTAATATATATATATATAACATAGATTTCTCTTGGGGGAGAGAGAGAGAGGGAGTGAGAGAGAAATCTAAAATAAAACCTAGGAAGAGAATGGCAGATTGTTCTTGAATAGGAGGGCTAATACATTTTTTTAAGAACAGGGGTATCAGGTGGCATGGTGGTTAAGGGCACTGGATTCCCACATGACCAACCACAGTTCAAGTCCCAGACCTGGAAGCTTGCTTTCTCACTTTCCTTCTCTCTCTTATCTCTCTCATACTGTCCCTCTCTGGTCAAATAAAAAAAAATAATAATTAATTAATTCATTAAGTTACCCAAAAAAGGAATAGAATTAGTCAGGAAAACATTTGCACATCTCTGTTTATTGCAGCATTATTCACAATTGTTAAGAGATGGAACCAACCCAAATGTCCAAGATAAGGACTGAAGAAGTGTGAAGTGTGGCACATGTACTCTATAGAATACCTACGCAACCACAAAAAAAATTATGAGACCCTGGCATTTGACAGAAAGTGGACAAATACAGAAGACTTAATACTAAGCAATGCAAGCCAATCTATGAAAGAGAGGCATTGAATGTCCGCACTTAATATATACTGAATATCTGAACTCTATGGCAGAAAACTGAAAGGTTGGAATGTATAAAAGCATGGAGAACAACTAACTTGCAGTGTATTCATGGGAGGAAAATTCATTTATTTGCTATAAAGATGTATAGTGATTAAATGTAAAAATAAATAATAATAATTTTTTTTATTTTTAAAAAGAATAGAGAAAAGAAAACATAAAAGAAAAAAGTAAAATCAAGTGTGTGGTTGTGTGAGAGGGGCTTTGTACTTGAGAAAGCTAGCACCTGACTGCTATTTTGTATTCTGAGGATAAGGAGAGAAGGGAAATATAGGGGAAGGCAAGTGACAAAGAAGCACTGAAGCATTGTTGGCCTAAGTGTCCCTCAAGCTCAACTGTGGCTTAAGAGACATACACTGGACAGAGACCACAGCATGTAATTATGCCAATTAGCTTTTTTGTGTAATTTTTCCATCTATACTTAGTGTCATTAACATTTTACTAAAATTTGAACAAATGATTATATTAATGCATGTAATTTCTTATTTCCAAAGCTATATATGACACTCAGGATTTTGTCTGAAGAAAAAAGAATATGTTGACCATTGGTCTAGAGAAAGCTCTGGAAAACCAGTCAGTAAATTAGCGACATATTTGATCATTGAGCAATTGACTTGATTAAAGTTATCTTATTTGGACCAGCAGATGGCATAATGCTTACATCACTGGACTCTCATGTAGCTGGCCATGGTTCAAGTCCTGGATCCAGCAGCTTGAACTCAGACTGGGCACATGTGCATGTGTGCCCAGAATCTTGAGAGGAAAATGTAGGAGAAGGGATTGAGCATGGTCATCTCCCCTTGGGGTGATTTCCCACTTCCTGTCTCTCTTTGCGTTTCTGGCGAGTTTAAGCACCCTATAACAAAAATCTCTCTAAAATAAATAAATAAATAAATAAATAAATAACATTATCCTACGTATTAATAGATGGTGTAGCATTAATCAGTTGCTTTATTCTCTGTGCATAAGTGTAAGGTAATATTGGACTGGAAGCAGTTGGAAAGTCCCAATATGTGAATTTATTGAAAGGTCATTTTTCATTTGTGTTGAAGGTGGGAAGGTGTGGTTATCATATGTGCCTTACATTAGAGTGAAAAATAATCTTAGCTATGAAAGCATTTGCTCACCTCTATTTTTGTATTTTGACCTCTGTCATAGTCATGCTATTTTTTTGTGTATAATGGAGAAAACTATTATTAGTTATGAGCCTGAAAGAGATGATAGAGAGCATTTGAGACCTGTAACCAACTCAGATATATTTTAGTTTAAGATGAACATTAGACATGTCATTTTAAATGAAGCTTCAAATGAGTATTCTGGTTTTTAGAGAGATTTTTGCTATAGGACACATGTGCTTACTGGAGAGACAGAGAGAGTCAGAGAGACAGAAAGAAAGAAATCACCCCCCAGGGGGATGGCCACACTGCAATCCCTTCTCCTCCATTCTCCTCTCTGGATTTTGGACATACACATACACGCACCTGGCATGAGTTTAAGTTGCCTGGTCTGGGATTCAAACCATAGTCAACTACCTGGGAGTGAGTGACATAGTCATTGTACCATCTACTGCTCCCCAAATGAGTAATTTTTTAAGGCAAAGTAAATTGCTTGCATATGACTATGGATAAAAGGCATGCTTGTAAACAAATTTTTCAAATATTTTATTTTTCCAAATAACTTGTACCAACACACAAGTGAAGTCAGAGGTTATTCTTATACTGAGAGTCAATATGTGCAGAAAAATCATCTTGGGCCCAGAGTTATGAAATGGGGATTTGAGGCTCAGTTCTGACATTTAATAAATCTTTGGTTTGGGGCAAGTCATTTAACCTGTGTCAGAATTTCCTGATTGTAAAACAAGGATAATGCTTATTGTGTGAAAAAATAATATATCTGAAAATGTTTGGTATAATATTAATTACTCTGAGATACTGCTTTTATTTGAGGAGGTCTGTAAGATAATTTCCATCTACAATCATTTTGGTTTTCTACATTTCTGTCATTGCAGAGGCTTTTTGCCCCAAGTTATAGAAAAATCGATGTCACCCATAAACTCATGCAAGGCATATTTTGATTTTCCATTATACAAAGTGTTTTAAAAATTTGTAAGACACGGAAGAGAAGAAATAAAAAATAATTCACAGATCTATGGTCCTATCACTTAGGACAAGGGGATTTCTTTCTCATAGTATCCTAATTTTAGGTTTGTAGATGGATAATCTATATATTGTTGTAAATTTTACACTTTAACACTTTGTTAAACCTAAAGTTAAGCATTCTGTATTATTAAAGTCTCTAGAGACAAGCATTCTGTATTATTATAGTCTCTATAGACATGAGGTCAACAGTCTCCATTGTGTAGACTTAACAGTATTTTTGGTTAATTAGCATATATTCAATTCTTTAACGTTATGTGTAATATATTTATACTTATATTTATATATAAGTCTTTGTAGTAAAATTGTTAAATACAGTCTGAGACTGAATCCTTGGGTTCAATTCCTGGAAAGCTTAACATCCTACTATTTTTCTTTTTTTTAGAGAGAGAGATTTTTGCTATAGGTCGTGTGTGCTTGCTGGAGAGACAGAGAGAGAAACACAGAGACGCCCTTCCCAGGGCGATGCCACAATTCCTTCTCCTCCATTTTTCTCTCAGGATTTTGAAAATGTATGTTCACGCACCTGATGTGAGTTTTAAGCCACTGGATCCGGGACTTGAATCACAGTCAGCCACATGGGAGTCCAACAACGTATCCAGTACACCATCTGCTGGTCTGAACATCCTACCTTTAAACCTCAAAACTTTAATTTTTCTTATTCTCTTTAAAATAGAGGGGCAGGACCAGCAGATGGTGGGGTAGTTATGTTACTGGACTCCCAAGTAGTCACCCATGGTTTGAGTCTTGGACCTTGTGGCTTGAAACTCACACTGGGATTGTGTATTTGTGTGCCAGCCCAAAATCCTGAGAGGAGAATGGAAAAGAAGGGATTGTGACATGGCTATCCACCCTGGGGGATGAGTTCTCGATTTTTGTCTCTCTGGTGAGCGCATGTGCCATATAGCAAAAACCTCTCCCCTCCAAAAAAAAAAAAAAATAGAGTGAGTTTTTGCATTTTTAAAATTTTTTTTTTTTTTTTTTCCATGAGTGAGAGAAAGACACACAGAGAGGGACAGCTACTCTACTGGATTCTTGATGTCACAATCTGCTCCCAGGCACAGCCAGCCCAGATTGTGGACATACATATGCCTAGGGTACTCAGGAGGTCTCTGGATGCAAACTTGAAATCTTATCATATGGGTCTGCTTTGCAGAGCATTGAGTTTTATCACCATGACACCTGCCACAGCACAGCCCTGACAGTGTCTTTAAAACCAACAATCATTTGAAAGACTAAATGTTCTAAACTAGACTACTCTCACTCCTAGAAAACCTGTATTCTTAGTAAGTATCATTCATCTTTTAAGTCCCCATGGTAACTACCTAACACAATATTTCAGGAAGAGTTGACACTTAATACCATAAGGGGAATTGTTTATCACTTTAAAAGGCTAGTTCATTTCCCAAGGTGGAAAAGTTGATCTCTTCCAAAGGCTAGGTAGAAAAAGATGTCATGGAAGGGCCTATAATGTTTTGTCATGTGAGAGAGATCATGTCAAGGCTAGTTGAGCAAATTATAATGTAGGCAGAGCATATCCACAAATTCAATAAACAGATGGGCTTTTATTGCTGTAAATGATTTGTTCTTGGAAGGAACATCTAACACTAGTGACTGTCATATTCTGACAGGAGAGTGACATTTGGGATTAGAGTCAGAACTGACCTGGCACACTTTTGATGGATGGTACTTCTGAAACAAGTAAGTTCCAATTATTTATTAATATAGTGAATTATTTATCTCAGATCATATTTACTTTGTTCTATTATTTATTTCTAAATATGGTATCTGTTTATAAGCAAAGAGTCCATCAATTCCCATTGGTGCTGAAATTGATCTCAGTTTATGTATTAGACAGTTTTGTTACTATTCAAATGACTACAGTTAAGAGTTTCATTGCAGTGAAACCCACAGGCTGAAGTGCAGTCAGATAACATATCCTAAATACCCACCTAAGAAGGATCTGGAATTCTTAGAATTCTAGATGTGAGGTAATAGTATTCATATCTGTTTAAATTGTGAACAATACGGAGTTCACATCTTTCATATATTCCAATTGTATCTTAAAAGCTCATTGCTGATATCATAAATGTTTTATTATATTTTAAAAATAATTGCTCACTGGTTAATGAATGAATGGATGGATTGAGGGGCGTATAGATAGGTGGTAAAACCACCACCCCATATCCAGTCAATGTCAAACTTGTTCCATTTTTTTTATAGTGCCCAACCTTTCTTGAATTCTAAACTCCTATTGACAAGTGAATACTTTCCAAATAATACTTTTAAATTCACTCATAGCTATATTTTGAATGTCTATCATATCCTTAACATACTGGAAACACCGTACAGTTCAGTTGCTCAAAGATTATAATTAATAGTGTGTGCCACTGTATCATGGGAGAGGGCCACCAGAGTACTTAACACAGTATTTATGATAGATGCCTGTCTTGTATGGGGAATGCAGTGGAGAGGAAGGAGCAGAAACAAAGAATGAGAAAGGGAGAGAGTGACAGAGACAAGGGACTGAGAAAGAGACAAAGAAACAGTATGGCATTTGGGTTGGTTTCATGTCTTAGCAATCGTAAAAAATTCCACAATAAACATCGATGTGCAAGCACTTTTCCAATGAGGAATTCTTCTGTCCTTTGGGTAGATGCCAAGAAATGGGATTGCTGGATCATATGGCAGTTCTATTTGTAGATTTTTGAGGAATCTCCAAATTGTTCTCCACAGTGGTTGGACTAATTTACATTCCTACCAGCAGTCTAAGAGAGTTCCCCTTTCACCACACCCCGCCAACACTTACCATTTTTTTTTTATAATCTTAGTCATTCTGACTGGGGTTAGGTGGTATCTCATTGTTGTTTTGATCTGCATTTCCCTTACGATGAGGGATGTTGAGCATTTTTTTCATATGCCTTCATATGGCTATCCGTACGCCATCTTTAGTGAGTGTTCTTTTCAACTCCTTCTCCCATCTTTTAATAGGGTTCATCAATGTACAAACACAAGAGATAGATGTGAATGCCAGATATTGTGTGTGTGGAGGAGTGGGATCTGGGGAAAAACATCTGGAGGAGGGATACGAAGATAGCATTGTTGAGACAGGGAGGTAGGTAGTGTTGTTATATTTTGATCAACTCGACCAGGGAGAAATGTTCACATATTGAAATGATCACCTTGTAAGCTAAATAATGTGATTGAATGTATTAAAAAAAAGTAAGTAAAAAGAAAGAAAGAAAGAGAGAGAGAGAGAAAGAAACAGTATGGCTTTAGGGAGCAAGAATAAAACTATTCAGTAAATTCACTGGATAAAGATTGTTTATAACATGGGGTAGGTGATGATATTGGGTAAAATATGAAGCGCCACAAAACTGACCCTCATAGGCAGAATTCAGATCTGCATCTGGAGACCTTCCTGAGTATGCTGGCAGGTGCAAGTTCATGATCTGGGGCTGACTGTATCTGGGGGTGGACCGTTGGGGATGCTATCTCTCTGTCTTTCCTTCTCTATCTCTCATAGGAGAAAGAAATACACTTTTAAAAATTATTTAGAACATGAACTCCATGTCAAGCACTATTGATAGACCTCAAAATAGCAGTAGTGAACAAAAAAATCACAATGACTAACCTTACAGAATTTGGAATTAAATAACAAAACTTACAGTCTGGTTGAACAAAAAGATTGGTACAAAAATGTCAGGCAGTGATAGCCTTCATTCCCAAACACCTGAAGTGAATGGACAACTGGCTGATAAAAATGATAAAGCAGAAATTTATGTTTATAATCTCCTCAAAAATTAAAAAGAAATTAATGTGAAATAAATCAACCTAGAGTAAAGTCAAACATACTTTATTGAGTATCTGATATACATGACATTTTCTCAGCACTACCTTTTAAAACCTCAGTGAATTTTATTTTGCAGATGAAAAAACTAAGAGATATTAAAGTTTTCACAAAAAATAGCTTTATGCTCTATGACGCTAAGGTGATATGGAAAGGTTTTGGTTTGTGTATCAGGGTCTACATGTATACACCAGGTGTGCATGAGTTTGTTCAAGCTCTTGGTCAGCTAAAGCTGGGGTGGATCATGGTATGAAAGCCTACCTTGTTGAGGGTTCCTCTTTTTTTCTGAATAAGTACATAAATTAAATAAACATATCTGAAAAATTGTTTTATCAAAATCACATTGCAAGTGTATGGTTAAGTAAATATTTAAAGTAAGATTCTGATTTACCATTTACATTTATAATAAACCCTTTAAACCAAAAGTAAAAAAAAAGAAAATGCTGGGGGACTGGCATGTAGCATGGTGGTTGGGGTGCTAGCCTCCCACATGACTGACTGATGTTCAAGTCCTGGACCTGGTAGCTTGCTTTCTCACTTTCTCTGTCTCTTTCTGGTGAGTGAGTGCGTCCTGAAGCAATGTAAAATATAATAATGATAAATAAAATTAAATCGTTGTTTTAAAACAAAAGAAGATGCTGAAAGCTTTGTACTAAGATCTTGTATTTCAGTGTTTGATGTTAAAAATACAATGCCAAAAATACAGCAGCAAGAGTGAGAATTCAAGGGAATATATAGTAAAATACATTTACAGCTTTAAGAAATTATTTATTGCTTCTTTTGAAATAAATGCACTATTTGATTTTCAAGAGAAAATCTTTTCAGTTTTCTATTAAACACTCCCTTTCTCAGCATAACTCATTACGCAACTCTGTGCTTTCTATAATTTATACATGCTCATTGCTTCAGGAAGGGAATGACCTCTGTCAATACTACATAAATAAGACATAAGGCTGCAAGGATTTTCAAATCAGAGAAATGAAATTCTTTCAGGTTTTATGTAGAAAGAATGACAGATTACAGATTTATTTATTAAAAACTAAAATAGTTTGAATAACATAAATGTTACCAACATATTGTCTGTAATAACAAAATCAGTATCCAGGGTAAAATTTTTTTCAAAAAAGCACATTTGAACATTATGAAGAAATATCTCCTCAGTTTATGCTGGGAGAAAGTCAATAAAAGTTCAAATTGTAATGTGATACTAAATCTCAATTACTCTTTGTGGTACTATTAAAACTATTGCATAGTTTTGTTTTTCTGGAACAGCATATTGATATTTCCTTTCTTCTTGGTTCTGTTACTTACCTAGTGGGTTGGATGTGGAGAGAAGATACAGAAGACTTCTTTTTTTTAATTTATAATTAATCACTGTACATCTTTACAATGTACAGCATGGTTTTACTGACAAGAGTACAGGACATATTAGTCAAGTTAAAGACATTGCCAAGTACACTATCATCAACAACTAAGTTTTCATTTTTGTGACTATTAAATGTGTTATTTGTTTCTTTCCTGATTCCCTCCCTCTCACTCTCTATTACCCACTCTCTATTACCCTCTAAACTGTCTCTGGTATCCACAGTTGCTTTCCCTGCTCTTATACTCCCTAGTCTTTCAGTTTCTGTTACAGAGTACAGATATTTGATATGTATTGAGCGGGGACATTCAATGTCCATCTTTGTCTCATCAGTGTCTGGCTTGCTTCACTTAGCATTTAATCTTTAATTTTCATCCACTGTGTACCAAATGTCAGGGTCTCGTTGCTTTTTTTGGCTGAGTAATATTCCATAGAGTACAGGCACAGAAAACTTCACAGGATAGTATTTATTTCAATTGTTTCTTTAAGACATCTTTCTCTTCAGAGTTTTTTACTTTTAGTTTCCAATGTACATATCTTTTCTTTCTTATATTGACTTAAATAACACTGGCCAGAGGTTATTTAATACAACTGGAGGGAGAAAATATTTTTGCTGTTCTTAATTCTATGGGAAAATTATCTAGTCTTTCACTATTTAGCGTGGTATTTAAAATAATCTGAATTTTAAAAAAATTTGTTTGCAGGACCAGCAGATGGTGTAATGGTTATGTTACTGGACTACCATGTAGTTGAGCGTGGTTCAAATCCTAGATCCAGCAGCTTAAAACTCATGCTGGGCTCATGTGCATATGTGCCCCAAAATCCAGAGACAAGAATGGAGGAGAAAGGATTGCGGCATGGCCATCCCCCTGGAGGCTGATTTCTCACTTTCTGTCTCTGTCTCTCTTTGTTTCTCTGGAGAGTGTGTGTGACCTACAGCAAAAAATTCTCTAAAACTTGTTTTATTTGTTTGTTTGTTTTTAAACTGTATTCATTAGTTTAAGGAAGTTGGTTTGCATTCCTAGTTTGCTGAGAGTTTTAAATCAGGGTATTATAGATAATGAATCATCTCAAATTATGAAATGATACTTGTTTTCCTAGAAACATTCTTGGCTGGCTCTGAAATCTAATTTGTCTGATTTTAACAGAGCCATTCCAGTTTTCTTTTTTAGTGCCAATATATGCATCTTTGTTCTTAATTTTATTTATTTATTTCTTCCATGAATAAGAAAGACAGAGATAGACATTCACACTTGTGTTTCTTTTGGGATTATTTTTATTAGTGTTTTCAAATAGCTGATCACTTCTGCACTATCCTGATTGTCTGTTAGTCTCATCTGCATTTTACATTCCAAATATTGCATTTTTTGACCAGTAGAAGTTCAATTTGGATCTTTTTAAATTCCCTATAGTCTTTATTCTCCATGGCAATGAATTTTTTCTCTAATTCTTGAATCTATAAAATAATTTAAAAATAGCTGTTTTAATGTCTTGGTGTACCAATTTTGTTATGTGTCTTTTTTTTCAGGGTCAATTGAAATTATTTTTTCCCTCATAATTAGGTCATACTTTCTTGTTTTTCTTTACTGGGCTCTAGTGACTGTGAATTTTACCTTGTTGAGCAAAATATATATTTGTACTTCTAAAAATATTCTTGAGTTTGTTTTTTTTTTCTGAGCTGTAAGCTATCTTAGTAACAATTTTCATTTTTCACTATTTGCTTTTAAGTTTTGTTAGGTGGGACAAAGTTGGCTCTGTTCTAGGGCTAATTTTGCTCTGACCACAAAGTCAAACCCTGTTGAAGGGCCTGCAGGTGCGTTGGTGGTTGAAGTACTGGAATCCCACATGGCTGACTGTGGTTCAAATCCTGAACCTAGTGGCTTGCTTTCTCACTTTCCCTTCTCTTTCTCTGGTGAGCACATGTGCCTTACAGAAAATTAAAAATAATAATAATAATAATAAATTAAATTAATAGCGCTAAACACACACACACACACACACACACACACACACACACACACACATCCTTGTTGAGTACTCCCTACCTGATGCCCCATAAATTGTTATGATTTCCACTCTGTTAATGAATAAAGAACCAGGCCCTGGCCCTGTTTGAGTTTTAAAACTTGTTCCCTCTAATTCTTTCAGAAATTTTCCCATTGGCTCATGAAGTAATCAGTACTTATTTGAAGACTTGAATGGAAGAATGTGAATATACCCAGAGGTCTCTCTGAGCAGCTCTTACTTCTCCAATTTTTTGCCTGTTGAATTCTTGAACTTTTGACTACTCCAGAATCCCTGCTCTGTCTGTGCCACTTAGACTGCTGGGATTGCCCTGGGTTTTCTCTTCCTACCCAGCAGCTTGGATTTTTTTCCAGGAAATAAAGCAGGTCAACCAGAAGGCTCATTTTCTTTATCGTTGAGGAATCACTACTTTTCATTGCCTGATATTCAATGTCATGACAACCCTTGTTTTATATATTCATTGAAGGTTTTTTATTTGTATTTTTTTCCCAGTGGGAAGGTAAATACTTACCTGTATAGTACACCTTACTTTATTCCAGTCAGCAATTAAAGGCATCATTTTTAAATTTAAAAGTATTTTAGATTGGGACTAGTAGATGGCGTAACAGCCATGATCTGAGTCCTGGGCCTAGCAGTTTAAAGCTCATGCTGGAGGTGTGTGCATGCATCCCCAAAATACCAAGGGGAGAATCGAGGAGAAGGCATTGTAGCACGGCCATGCCTCCTAGAGGGTGATGTCTCCCTTTCTGTCTCTCTCTGTCTCTTCGGAAAGTGCACGTGCCCTATAGCAGAAAATCTGCCCCCTCTAAAAAAAATTAGAAAGTGTAGCATGTACCTGATAATTCATGTATTTTAAGGCTTTGGTGAGTTAAATTCAGCTGAGTCCCACTCTATTTTCTTTTAGGTTTTTAAGGACATGCTTTTCTGATACAAAGGAAGTACTGACATAGAAATCTACTTTGGAAAGTGTAGCTCCAGAACAGATACTATTTCCTTTCTGCTAGATTCTGTAATATTTGACCATTAAAATTTTTTAAAATACTTTTAGAAAGTTGTAAAAGTACTTAGACTTTCACTTCCCCTTCCCCTAAATTCTTTAAATATTAACATATTAAGTGTTTATCACATTTGCTTTTTAGAAAGATAGAAATTTAAAGTGATTTATTTCTTTTTGGTTTTCTTTTTTGCCTTTTTTAGGTTTTTAATCGTAGGTTGTGTGAATTTGCACACAAGAGAGAGAGATAAAGAGAGAAGGGAAAGTTGAGAACCAGCAGTTAGCGTAACGGCTATGTCGCTGGACTCCCACGTAGTCAACCGCAGTTCGTGTCCCGGACCCGGTGACTTAAAACTCATGCCAGGCGCGTGTGCGTGCGTGCCCAAGATCCCGAGAGGAGAATGGAGGAGAAAGGATTGCGGCATGACCATCCCCCCTGGGGGGTGATTTCTCGCTGTCTCTCTGTCTCTCTCTGTCTGGCGAGCGCACACGCCCTATAGTGAAAACCTCTCCAAAAAAAAAGAGAGAGAGAAAGGGAAGAGAGAAATCACCCTCCTCTAGAGGGGATGGTCATGCCACAATCCCTTCTCCATTCTTCTCTCAGGATTATAGACATGCATGCACACATGCCTGGAGTGTTTCTGTTCTGATCTTCCAGGTCTAGGACTTGAACCATGGAGTAAACTATGTGGGATCCAGCACCTTTACTACAACACCACCTGCTGGCAGGTGGTTTTCTATTTTTTAAAAAATTAATTTAGTTATTTATTCCTTCCAGGAAAGAGGGATACTGGAGACAGAGACAAACACACACATGCACACACATACACACACAGAAAGAGAGAGAGAGAGAGAGATGAAAAGCTGAGACTTTAAAGCAAGTCCTTAAAAACCTAAAAGACACCAGCTGAGTAGGCTGGAGCTAGGGTTTGATTCTTAACCTCTGCCTGTACCATATTCCCCTCTTTGGTAGAACTCCAACTGCCCTGACTTGGACCTCAGAATGACAACTTGACAAGTGTTAGAATACACAGGGGGACATGAGCAGCAGCCTCCCTAGAATGAATCAGACACAAGGCTGGAATGTTAGGGCAGCTCTCTCTGTGCAGTACTTTCCACACTCCAGTCCAGTTGCACCACTTCTGTGCCACCTCCTGGCCCCATTGCTTTCTAATCTAAAGAATATTCTCAATCTTTTTTATTTAATTGTTTGTTTGTTTGTTTGCTTACTTACTTATTTATATTTTTGCTATAGGATGTGTGTGCTCGCTGGCCAGACAGAGATACAGAAAAGTGAGAAATCACACACTGGGGGATGGCCACATGGAAACCCTTTTCCTCTATTCTCTTGGGGTTTGGGGCATGCATGCAAATGTGCCCGGTGTGAGTTTTAAACCACCGGGTTCAGGACTTGAACCATGATCTTCTATGTCAGAGTCTAGTGACATATCCACTACACTATTTCCCAGTTCCTAGAATATTTGTAATCCAAACTCCAGTCTTTCTAGTTAGGCTAAGAATGACATATATTTTCCAAAATTAAAACTCATATCTGAAGCTAAGCAAAAGAAAAGTTTATTTATTTTACTTTGTTGTTTGTTCATTTTACTGGTAGATAGATAATAGATATATGATAGATAGATATTCTAAACACACATATATTATAGTCCTAGTCCACATTTGCTATGATGAGGTAATAGTTTAAAAATTGTGGATGTGTGTGGAGATCTCAATTTATTCATCTTAGAGCTTTTGTTTTTTTCTGCAAGTGATGATTAATACCCATAATTTCACTCAGCAGTAAATTTTCATATTCATCCACGTCCTGTCAAAAGCCAGGGTTTTTTCTCTTATGGCTGAATAGTATTCCATTGAGTATATGTCCACAGTTTTTCTATCCATTCATCTGTTCGTGAGCATTTGGGTTGTTTCCATGACTTAGCAATTGTGGATAATGCGGCAATAAACATCGATGTGCAAGCACTTTTCTGATTAAGTATTCTTCTGTCCTTTGGGTAGATACCAAGGAGTGGGATTGCTGGATTATACGGTAGTTCTATTTGTAGTTTTTTGATAGATGAAAATACCACATATAGTGTGTGTGGAAGAAGAGGGCCTGAGGAAGGACATTTGGGGGAGGGACAGGGAGGCAAAGCACTAATGGCACAAAGAGGTGTGGTATTATCTGTTGAAGATATTTTGTAGTTTTATCAACAGTACTAGGGAGTAATGTTCACCTGTTGAAATATCCACTTTGTTATATGATCCAGCAATCCCACTCCTTGGTATCTACCCAAAGGACAGAAGAATACTTAATCAGAAAAGTGCTTGCACATCGATGTTTATTGCCGCACTATCCACAATTGCTAAGTCATGGAAACAACCCAAATAATAATGTGATTGAATGTATAAAGAAAAATGAAATGAAAAAAAAAATACCCATTGTTTTAGGCTTCTAGTGTCAGGTATCAGCATCTGTCTATAGGATAGATGTGGTTTCAGTTCTTGGTTATCACTTTGGTTTCAGCTTTCTTTTCATTTTTGTTCTTTGGACTTTCTTTAGCTTCTTAAAGAATGATTTTATGTATTTAGAGCTATGTTTGTCAAAAATGATTAAACATTTCTTGATATTTAATTCTGGGCAGTTTTGGGACTAGCAGTTGGTGTAAGGGCTACGTCTATGGACTCCCATGTAGCTGACGCAGTTCAAGTCCTGGACCTGGTGGCTTAAACTCACACCAGGCTTATTTATTTCATGAGAGACAAAGACAGAGAGAGAGAGAAGGCGAGCACCTTCAGTAGGCCTCACACCATGATCACCTCTCAGCCTTCCCAGCCAGCATCAGGTGCATCTGCATAGTGTGTACAGGTGGTCCAGGGAACCAAACTCTTGACCTTCCACATGGATTTCACATTGTTTGTTGATCTCACTGTATTACCCTTGCACCACAAAACCAACCACTGGCCATTCCTTTAAACATATATTTTAGATTATTATTTATCAGACTGAAATTTTCATGTTAAATTTTAAATTTATTGCAGAAACCATTATTACAAATCTAAAACTTCATAGTCGCATGCTTTGTGAAGTCAATTTAGAAACAAGTACAGCTTATCACATAGATAAGCAGTTCTAAAATGTTTGATAGTCATCAGAAATCATAAACCATTTTTTCATAGAAAAACATAGAAAAATATGTCATGATGGTTTCAATAACCTAATACTTTCTTACTTTAAAATTATTTTTCTTGTAAGTATTTAAGGCGTACACATGATTTATTAATATTATACTTTATGAAGTAATTACTATAGTCAAGCAAATTAACACACCCATCACTATTCATAGTTACCTTTTCTGTGGTGAGAGCACCTAAAATCTAATTCTTAGTGAACTTCCACTATGTCATGCAATATTATTATTGAAATTATTGTGTAATTGTTATTATTAACTATATTTTTCATGCTGTACGTTAGATTTCTAATTGTATTCATCTGACAAATCTGCAAATGTGTACCCTTGACCCACTTCTCTCTCTTTCCTCAGCCTTGGCATATCTAGTAACCATTGTACAACTGTTTCCAAATTGTGACATTTTTTAAGATTCCATATATAAGTAAAACTATGTAGCTTTTTATTCTGTGTCTGGCTTATTTCAAAACATAGCACTTGTGCTGTGTAATGAACCTTAGCATAATTTAGCACTTTTATCAACAAATGACACATAAATATTTAACATTGAGAGTATCAATCTTTATATAGGTCTATATATCTCTATCATCTATCTATCTATTAAGTGTCCCTATTTTTTAAAAAATTACTTTTTAAATTTTTATTATTATAATTATTTTACTTACTATAGGGCACACGCACTAATAGAGAGAGAGAGTGAGAAAACAAACAGCCAGCCTGGGACTTGAACCATGGTTTCCCATGTGGGAGTCCAACTCCTTAACCACTATGCCACCTAAGATCCCTATTTTTAAAAATGTGAAGGAACAGGACCAGCAGATAGTATAATGGTTAGGCCCCTGAACTCCCACCTAATCAACTGTGATTCGAGTCCTGGACCTGGTACTTTAAAACTCACACTGGGAACAAGTGTCTTTATGCCTAAAATCCTGAGAGGAGAATGGAAGAGAAGGAATTGTGGCCTGGCCGTCTCCGTGGGTGTTGATTTCTCACTTTATGTCTCTCTGTCTCTCTGGTGAGTGCATGTGCCCTCTGGCAAAAGTCTCTCAGAAAAAAATAAAAAAGGAAAGAAAAAACAACATGAAGGAACAGCATGTGTTTTCTTGACAGACTAAATATCGGCTTGGAGATAATAGAATAGAATGAGAAGAACCTAGAAATTTAACTGGGCACATTGATCATGAGCCAGTACTTTAGATTTCTATATACAGTGGGATCTAACCATTTACCTGTCATTTGTAATCATAGCTTACAACATTTTAGTTGTCCCAATACAAAATTTCATTATCTTTATAAGTTTCCAACCATGCATTAAAATGCTGGGATATTTATTTATACTTTAAGATTGTTAAGGAATATATGATGTGTCCCTGTTGCAGTAAAGAGGGATATACTTACAGACAGTATATGTTTTACTCTAATGGCTAATACTGAACAATCAAATCATAATGAATTGTTTTAAAATGTTTTACTATACTGACTTACACAAATCCTACATGTATTCTCAAACTCGTTTATTCAGGTAGATAGAAAAAAATCAGCTGATCTAAAGTGTGTTCATTTAAAATCAGAAAGATCAAAGACTTAATCTCATCCACACATACCAAATATGTCTTATGTATAAGACATGGTGCTAGGTAATAAGAACATGGCATAAGCTTATTTCATATTGAATCAAATATGATAACTGATTAATGCAAATGACAGAAGAGAGGTATGAGGCACAGGAATTGTACAGAAATAGAGGGGATCCACTATTTTTTTTTTTGAGAGGTTTTTGCTATAGGGCACGTGGGCTCACCAGAAAGAACGCAGAGAGAGAAAGAAAGAGAGAAAGCGAGAAATCACCCCCCAGGGGGATTGGCCACAACACAATCTCTTCTCCTCCATTCCCCTCTTGGGATCTTGGGCACACATGCACACACGCCTGGCATGAGTTTAAGTCACCGGGTCCAGGACTCGAACCGTAGTCAACTACATGGGAGTCCAGTGACCTAGCCATTATGCTAACTGCTGGTCCCAGGGATCCACTATTTTTAATATACCATAGTCATTGTGAAAACCATCTTGCATAAAATTTTTATTGTATTAAAAACTAATAATTAATCAGGTAAATAAAAATAATGAGAAATGGTTTAATTAATGGGGTCAAACAGAATAGCACATTCAGGAAACTATACATAGTTCAGTATCATGTAATACAAAATGAACATTTATAGCAATGTTTGAAGATGAAGCTAGAATATAAACATGACCTGGGTCTGTAGGAACATGTGACCCATACTAACACCTTTATTGAATGGACAGTGGCAAAAATTGTGTTAAAAAATTTGCATGCTTACATATGTTTACACACACACATACATATTACCTCTCACCTTAGGGACTATATTATGTTAATTATATTTCCAAAAAAAAAGAGAACAACTGAATCTTCTCAAAGTCACACAAATTTTAGGTTTGAATAGAATCCCTGGAGTTTTCAAAGCAAATCTCCATTTTGTACAGATAAAGAAAGTACACTTCTTAAAAACTCAATAAAGGACCAGGCCCATGGCCTTGTGTCTGGGGGAACCAGATCTCACATGAGTGCCATTGGATTCCCAAGCCTGGAAGCTTACAGAGCATAAAAGACACAAATGTGTGCCCCAAATCATGACAAGTTAAATAAATAGGGAAGGCATTGTAGAATGACCATGTCCTATTAAGAGGTGCTTTCTTGCTCTCTCTCTTTCTCCATCTCTCTGACTCTCTCTGGTGAGCATGTGCACCCTGTAGCATATTAACAGAAAAGCAAAACTCAGTAGGGGTCCAAGCGATAGCACAGAGGTAATACAACTGTACCTACATAGGAGGGTCCTGGGTGTGTCCTAGGGCGTCTTTGTGTGTGCTAGATGTGCACATGCCTGCTTGTGATCTAGGCTAGCTGAGGCTGCAAGTGGGTCATAGCAAGAAGATTTTGTTGTGATCTCTCTCTCTCTCTTTGTTTCTCTTTCTCAGTGTCTTTCTAATGGAAAATAGGGAAGAAGAAAGATAAGAAGAAAGGGAAATATTAACCTTAATGAGATTTTTTAAGTTTTACATCAACCGGGTGGAGAGCTATACCAGGACACAAGTGTCCTAATAAGCTGTCCAGAGTAATTTGGAGAGTCCAGATCACTGTGTCTTTGGAAGGTTGTTGCAAAAAGTCAGTGCCTGACACTGTTCGGTCTAAATCATCATTCCTTTATAATACCTTTTACCTTTAGCCTTCATTAATGCAGAATTTTATGTTCTTGTCTTCCAGATGAATATTTTGTATATGCTTTCTTAATAAGAATTTTGTTTTTATATGGTTTCTTTTCATCTGTATGTGATTGAAAACTAAGCACATTCTGTTGACTCTCTATGCACAACCTCTGCATGAAAGTCCAAATACACATTGGCTGTGCATTGGCAAAGATCCAGGACTGGAACAGAAGGAGATGCCAAAGGTCTGATGACAGAGTCAAGGTTTTGGCTTATCTATGAAGGAAAATTAACACATGGGCTTTAAATGAAAAATACCCCATCTTCATGCAAAATGCAGCAACATTAATTACCAGGGTAAAGTCTATTCATATCTTATTTCAGAAGGAGGTGGGTTATTTTTCATTCTGGATGCACTGATTGTTATTCAATAACCTTGCTGGGTTTTTGCACTTAACTACATTTATCAACTATGAGAGTTGCTCAGAAAATAAGTTTATAAGGTTAATTACCAGCACATTATGCAGAATGCAGGAAATCTGATGGTGGTCGAATATTATGCTGGCACGGGAGGGAACATTTTAAAGGGCTCAGCTCTGATTGTTTGTGACATGGTGTTTCCTTAATTAAGAATGGCTATTCTCCTGCATATGTGCTCCCCACAGATGGTTTATGTCAAGATTTAACTTTTTTATTCAAATTTTTTTCTACCATAAAACCTCAAGATCAATTAGTTAAATTGATGGAAAATGCTAATACCTAATAATTTTAAATTGCTATTTAAGAAAGAAGTTTTTCCACAGATGTAAGTAGATTTAACTTTTCAAAGAACGTTGCACATGTGTATATTTCTGAGTGTGTGTGCTTGTGGTAGTGTCACAGTGAGATACTGCTCAGTTTCAGTTTTCTCAAAACTGTTGGTATGCTAATGAGTTTGCTGATTTTCAGTTTTGATTTTGACATTTAAATGGGATATGTGCTGTAAATGTTTGCTTAGGATGATTAAAAATGAACATCAGTCTAACTCCAAAATTCCTGAAATTCATGAACTAACTTTCAGCATTTTTTTAGTTTATTTTTTTTATTTATTTTTATTTATTTATTTATTTATTTTGCTATAAGGTACATGTGCTCACCAGAGACACAGAAGGAAGAAATGAAAAATCTTCATCCCCTAGAGGTATGCACCCAGTGTGACTTTCAAGCCACTGGATCTGGGATTCGAACTGTGGTCTGCCATATGGGAGTCCAGTGCATTAACCATATACCACCTGTTGGCCCCCAGCATTTCTTGAATAAAATAATATGAAAGAATGAAAGACTCTGAAATCAAGTGTATGTCCATCTAACAGTCTGCTTTGTCCATATGACAAATAGCCACATTTTATGGCTATTATCCTCTATTAGTTAAGCTTAATATGTTTGATCAGTTTGTAAGATTATTATTATGAGATCATTTGCAAAGATCCATATATACATGTTACAATTAGCCTTTTAATTTTTTGTTTCTTAGAAACTGAAATTTTATGAAAACAGAGAAAAGAAGAGAACTTCTTTTTGACATTTTTATAGTGAAGGGAAATGGGAAGAAATCTGAGATAGGTCCACAAAGCCTTGAACAGGATAAACCGTGTCTACTTCTCTGACCTCATCTGGTATCACTGCTACCCCGGTTCACTATGTTCCTGTCATACCAATCATTTTCCTGCTTCTTGAACACTCCAAGATCATTTGTAGTGTGAGTTATTTGTTTTTGCCATTTCTTCCACCTGAAATAAGCTTCCCTCCAATTTTAAGTATTTGACTCTGGGTTGTCATTCAGGTATCAGCTCAAAGGGCCTCTCCTTAGAGAGGTTTTACCGATCATTTAATCTACCAAGCCCCCCTCCCTAACGCCAGTAACTCCCTCTCTCTTTATACTTTTTTCATCACCTTCTGAACATTTAGAACTATTTTAAAAATATGTGGTTATATTTTTGTGCATTTAATTATTGTCTGTCTTTTCCTTTTAAAATGTAAGGACTTTTTCGATCCTTATAACCACTTATTATCATTATTTAGAATATGAATAGCTTAAAAATATTGGTTGGGGAGAAGAAGAAACAAAGGGAAGCATCCTTTAGGTGGATGGGATATAATATAATATAATATAATACACCCAGTGCATTTTTTTAAAATTTGTGGTCACAAAATCAAAAGCCTACATGTGTCAGGCAAATAATATTGGAATGTGAAACAAGATAGATATAATAATTAATAAAAATTAATATAAAAGCATAAGCAACACATTGAAGAATATCTGCCTCAGCTAAACTCAGCTCTAAAAAACTCTTCTTATGATGAATTTGGACCCCCAAATTCTGGATTTTATGTGTAATTCTTGACTTTAACTATTGACAAAATTAGTCTTTACTTTTTATTCTTATTGACCAAAAATATGTATATATGCTATACAAGTCTTGCTGAACAATCTCACCTATAAAAATTAAGAGTGAGGCGCTATCAGATGGCATGGTAGTTATGTTGCCAGACTCCCACATAGCTGACCACAGTTTGAGTCCCAGACCCGGTGGCTTGAAAATCATGTCGGGCACGTATACATGCATGCCAAAAATCCTAGGAGTAGAATGGAAGAGAAGGGATTGTGTCTTAATCATTCCCCTGGAGGGTGAGTTTTCAGTTTCCTTCTCACTGTCTGTCTGTCTGTCTCTCTATCTAGTGAGTACATGTGTCCTAAGGCTAAAACCTCCAAAAATAAAAAAGTAAATGTGACAGTGGCAGAGGATCAAAATATTTTAGAAAATTAGGACTTATCAACCCAGAGAAGGTTTTATGTGAAATTTCTATCCATAAAGATGAATTCAGTTTTAACAGATACAAAAATACAATGGTCAAAAAAATAGAAATTTATTTTTGTCTCAGTAAGACATGGTATGTTGACTTTATAGAGCCATGAATCTGATATGGTTCAATGTAGTTGCTTCAGCATCTTTACAAATGTATTTTAACTTATGGACCTCAATAGCTGCTTCAGCTCAAGCCATCATGTCTGTACTGCAACAAGCAGACAACTAAAACAGAATGAGAGAAAAGTGGTAAAAAAATATACATCGCTTCACTCTTAAGAAATTTTTCTAGAGTCCATATGTACAGTCAAATTATTTATTTAGCAAATATTTAGTGAGAAAAATTGCATATAAATACACATTTTGTTTGTTTTCAATTTGCTAGAGAGACTGAGAGAGATGGAGAAAAAGAAAGCACCCTTCCAAAGGGAGTAGTCACACCATGATCCCTTCACCGTTTCTCCCTCCTTTCAGGAATTTGGGCACTTAAGCACCCACCATATTTTCCAGATTCAGGCACCAAGATTCCAACTGTGAAGTTTACCATGTGGGGTCTAGTTCCCCTAACTACCAGGCCATGAGCTAGCTTCACAATACATTTTTTATTTGGCCTGCTGATGTTGCACTTAAGAGGCACCATTCTGAGAGACAGAGAAATACTAATGAACAAGCATTTAATATCTACCCTCATGAAAATTGTGTTCAGACAGAGGAAAAAGAAAAATGAAAAGGACACAGAAGTGAAATATACCTTATGCCACATATTGGTGGGTATATTCCCTTATATATCCTGATATACCTGTGCAAGCATAAGGCCAAGGAACCTATTGTTGTAATAGTCCCAGTAAGAAGTGTTGAGAGCCCATGTTGCCAGTACAAGTGGAAAGATATTTTTGAAGTTGAATCTGTGGGATACAGTAATCAGTTGAAGAGAACAGATGTTTAAATTTTTCAGATCATGATTCTCCTTGGAATATAATTCTTTGGAGCAAGACTTTTTTATTTTTGGTGCTTTACTGTTAATAGGGAAAAGCTTTTTAGAGCAATAGGTTGAAAAAAAGACTGGATGATCTTCCTGTTCTATTTCACAATGAATACAGTTCCATCTGGGCCCTGCGAGTTCCCTTTCTACTACTGCAAGGATGTCCTATAATGTATTCATGAGTTCCAGCGTTAGCATGGAGGAACCTGTGACCTACGAATTGGCAATGAAGATCATCATGGGCTAAATAATCATTTATTTTAAAAACTTAGTATCTTTCATTTTGGGGAAAAATAAATGATGGTGTGAATTAGACCATATGCCTGTTCTCTGACTATAATCATTACTGGCTCTAGTTAACATTGCCTGAGTCTCAGATACGAAGTAATGAAGATCTATGGCCTTGGTGTGTGCTGAAAATCTTTCTAATGGTGTAACCATGGATCTGAATTAAGAAGCAGGAAATGGCTTTAACTCTTTCTATTTAAGGTGATACACTTTAGTAGATATCTTGTGTGTGAAATGATTTGTAGGGTGTGTGTGTGTGTGTGGTGTGTGTGTGTGTGTGTGTGTGTGTGTGTGTGTGGTGTGCGTGTGTATGTGTGTGTATGCTTTTGGATGATGAACTGAAAAGTGAAGGGAAGAAAAAAGAGTTACCCAACTGGTTACTGTCTCTATATAATGCCAGCCTATCATTTGGATGAATATTACTACTCAGTTACCTAGGCCATCTATTCATGTATTGCCATAGAGAGTGTCCATTTGCCAGTGGGAGACAGAGAGATGGAAAGTGAGAAGGCCACCTCCGTTGCAGAGCAGAGTGGCAATAACCTGCAATCCTTTCTCCTCCATTCTCCTCTCAGAATCTTGGGAATACATGCATGCACACACACACTCAGCTTAATTTATAAGCCGCTGGACCCAGGACATGGACCATGGTCAGCCATGTGGAAATCCAGCACCTTAATGACTACACCACTTGCTACCCACTTCTTTTAACATTTTAAGGTTAGTGTTAACTTTTCCAAGACTGAGTCTTTCTAGACTAGCTGTCGGAAAGCTTCACAGAAACTAGCTACACTGAATGTGTACAGCAATCCATCTTGTCAGAGAGCAACAATATCTGCTCAGGGCAACCCAGATCTGCCCTATCAGATGGCTGTAACTACAGGACCTGAGCCCTACACCCTCGTCATGCCAGTGGAGGGCATGAGACATCCACCACCATGAATATTGGAGTGAAAGATGAGAACTCTACTAGCCTTACAGCTGGAATCTCGATACTTGGACTCCATGTTCTGATCTCTTCAGGGAAGAGGGATCTGATGTTTTCTTGGCCGATGAATACTTAAATGTCAGATTAGGCTTGGAGTCACGGTTCTGCCTATCACACTGTCATTGGATCTCATTCCCTGATATTGCCACAGAAAATTGACACTTCTTCAATCAAGGAATTTAGAATTTCCCCAGAGCAAAGGGCCAAGGTCTCCCTCCAGCGATCTAGTGTGTGTCTGTATGCTGCTGCAGATTTCAAAGAGCCTCAGAGGTTGCATGAGTATTGCTGCTGCTTTGATTTCTGAGTTTCCTCTACTGATACTGTTCCAGAAAGCCAGAGTGTGAACTTCACGATACTTTCCCTTTGCTTGACTCCACAACATTATTTTTCTCAAGGAATTCATCTACTCTGGTGACTTTCCTTCACTTACATGGAGTTCAAGGACAGAGAGTATAGTTTATTAAGTTGCATGTCACTACTCCCCACCATGAAGACTGGCTAAGTAATAGTTTTGCTCCACCAAACTCAACAAGCTGGCAGTAGAAAAGTCATGGACATTTTTTTGAGCAAAGGAATAAAAGCGTTTGAGTGGTTTTTCAGAGATTTGTTTTTCCTTTGAAAATAGCTTCCTTTGTTTACTTCCTATCACTGTGAGGAATGCAATCACTGACTGTCACCTAAACCCAATACCTTGGCATCATTTCTGAATCTCCTCTCTGTCAGTTCCTGTGTTGGTGACAGTAGGATTAGGGGATATAATGCTAGTTATAAATTTTGATTGCTCTCTATTCCCATTTCCCATTGTATGCTAGACAAACTCTGGACAGGAACTGAACTACCTACCAGCTATCTAGGACCAGCTTTCCCCCTTATTTGATTATAAAATTTGATTATAAAATTTTCTTTTTAAATGCCTTGTCCTCTCATCTAAATTGAAAGCTCTAACAGGAAATGACTTTATTCTCATGTGTACATAGAATCATTTAGTACGTAGTTGCTGCTTAAGAATATTGGTTGATTCCGATTAGATGATAATGGTGCAAGGTTAGCTGTCCTTCAGTTATAGAAGAGAATAAAAGCACGAGGGGGAGGGAAGCATCACAGGGCAATCAACAGTGAAAAGAAGTTAGGAAGAGTTCAAAGATATGTCATCCGTTTTACAACTTTGCTCAGAATGAGGTCTTCTTCAAGAGTTTAAATGGTGCCCTGACCAATTGTCATGAACAGTTATTGATGTCAGCTATACCCTAGATAACTGATGCTTTGCAGCTTGGTGACAGTATACTCTGTAATCAAACCAGGGAAACGCTCTTTTTTTTTTTTTTTTCCCTCTGAAAAATTAGGACCTTAAAACAT
>NW_006199230.1:1738470-1777649 GCF_000334495.1 Tupaia belangeri chinensis
GAAAACTTAGGACATTAAAACATTGGAATGTTTATTGTGTTCTCCACTACATATAAAATCTCATTAGAGCAATCTTTGGACAAAATACAAAAGGAGAACACTACAGACAGAATAAACAAGCACATATTTTCCTGGAGGGCAACAGCTTGAACAAATGTCTGACCTTGTTTGCAGAGTTCAGGGCAGCATTACCAGATTTCCCAATCTGAAATTAACACCATCCATCTACACACCGGCAAGTGTCTAGAGAGGTGGTGCCCAAGGAATCCGCTTGCAGACTGACGGGGAATTGAATGCCCAGGTTCCCTGGGTCTTAGCAGCAGGGTATTTTCATATGTGCTCATCAGGTGGACCTTTGTTCTGTCAGCAATCTCATCTTGTAAACTTGTTAAGAAATTTATTCAAAGTACACAAAATATTTACCATAAAAAGCCTGGACTTACTTGTAAAGATTTTATCTTTATCTCCAGTATTTCAGTCTATGCCCTTAAAGCCCATGTATATATAAAAATAAGATTCGGTGTGTAGATAGATAGTATCTATGAACTGACCTCTACTTCTCCAGCTTCATTGTAGTCATTCCTCATTTTAAACCTTACATTCTAAGAACAGAATTGTGTAAAGCTCTCTCAAATAGGGGCCACTGCACATCTAAAAGCTTTTGCATTGCTTCTTCTTCCTGAAATGTACATAATTACTGGTCAAGTAACAAAAATCACAAAATATCTTCCCCAACAAAGATGCTTAGATATATGCAGATTCCAAATTTTTATCATAAAAGCCAGATGGAAAACAAAAACAGCAACAACAAAAGATATAAAGGTATAGAGTATTTTTCCACGTAGGTTAAGGGAGAAATTCTTACTTTACCATTCTCCTCTGTACAGGTTATGAAGCCCCTCCAGATCTTAGTTTCTCATCTGTATCAATGAGGATCAGAATACATACGTCTTGCAGTTATGAGGATTAAATAAGATCATATGAAATGTTATAGGCAAAGTAAATACTAATTTTTGTTTGTTTTTTTCACTCATTTCAAACCATCATTGCTGGGACCAGAAGCTGGTGTAATGGCTATGTCGCTGGACTCCCATCTAGTTGACCACGGTTCGAGTCCCGGACCCGGTGGCTTAAACTCACACTGGGCACGTGTGCGTGTTTGCCCAAGATCCCGAGATGAGAATGGAGGAGAAGAGATTGTGGCATGGCCATCCCCCCCGGGGAGTGATTTCTCGCTTTCTTTCTCTCTGTGTCTTTCTGGAGAGCACACGCGCCCTATTGCAAAAACAAACAAACAAACAAACAAACAAAAAACACCTCTCCAAAAAAAAGGAAAAAAAAATAAAAAACATCATTGCTATGACTTTAAGACTTTCCACTAAGCTCTTTATAATTCTGTTAATGTTATTTTTCCCTTTAGGACTGTCAAGGAACTCACCAAGATACATCAGTCTCTGATACATTTATTTTTTATATTTGTTATCAGAAAGTTTATCTAAATCAAGTTTTTAATTAATAAAACAAAAAAAACCTTCCAATTTAGCTTATAGCCTTCAGCAAACATATAAAGGGTAAGTGGGGAGGTACTTTTGGAATTTAGGAAGTTCAGGACAATTACATTTCACAAGAGGAAAGTCATTACATGGACCCTTTCTGCATCTTTCTTTTTCTAGAATCCAAAGATTCCGTTTTACTTTTTCTACGTGTCTGTTTCCTATTCTTTTGTCTGTAGATAGCTTTCTTCCATATGGTTTGTAACTTCTGCTTTATGACAATTTTAGCTGTGCCACATCTCTATTTGTTGTAACTGCTTAGCTCTAGTATAGAACAGTAGAGTACCAAAGTGTCTTTGTCTCTTAGTTCAAATTCTTAACTAGAAAAATATCCTTGTTTCCGTCTGCTCTGACCAAGAAAATTAAGGTTACCTGTGTAATATGGCCCCTGACAGACACCCCACACTCTGGCATCAGTGTCACAGAAGACAATCTGGGTCTCACAGCAAAAGATAACATCTCTGTTAAAGGGTTCACTTGTAAATTTTACTAGGATTTAAGTCTACCTGAAACCAGGATGAAGCTTCCAGGACCTATCAGAGTAGTCTGGCTGGGTCAGAATTCGAATGATTATGCCAGGCTATGTTGTGTCTCTCCTGTACTCAGTTGGTTTAATGCAGTAGTTCCCAGAAACTCTAACATCACACTACCATGGTTTTTGTTTCTCATTTACTTGGATTGTGTCTTGCACCTATCATTGAACAATCAGTGTGAACAGGAGAATGTTCTACTCAGTAATCAATTTTCTACCTCTGAGACATTTCCGAGGGATAAAGTGAACTATTCTAGCAGAGCGTTGTGATAGTAAAGTGAGAGGTGGTTCTTCAGATAAAAGTGGATCCGGTAATCAGAAAAATTGATGAATTCTGGGCAGGAACAAAAAATAAGTATCTACTAAAGGTGCTATCACTTCAAATTAAACTACATTAAAAGAAACTTTAAATTATTATTAAGGGTATTAATAATTCAGCCTTGAAAATACAGACTTCAAGAATATAAGTAACTTTTCCAGGGTAATAAACAGTGTATTATAGGTCAATTTGGACTAGAACTTGGATTCCTCCTTATTAGTTATGATCTGACTATTTTTTTTAATTTCTTTTTTTTTTTTTTTTGGAGAGGTTTTTGCTAATAGGGCACGTGTGCTCGCCAGACAGAGACAGAGAGAGACAGAGAGATAGAAAGCAAGAAATCACCCCCCAGGGGGGATGGTCACGCCACAATCCCTTCTCCTCCATTCTCCTCTCGGGATCTTGGGCAAGCATGCACACGCGCCCAGCGTGAGTTTAAGCCACCGGGTCCAGGACTCGAACTGCCATTGACTACATGGGAGTCCAGTGACATAGCCATTATGCTAACTTCTGGTCTTTGACTTTAAAAATGGAAAGAACTAATATATAAGTAGAGGGAACAACAACTGTTAAGAATCTCAGTGCAGTTTCCTTATTTTTTTTAATCATCTTAACCAGTTTTTTTGTTTGTTTTTTTAATTTACCAGAGGGCCCATGCACTTACCAGAGAGAGGCAGAGATTCAGGAAGAAAGTACCCACCAGTGGGAAATGATCATCTACAATCCCTTCTCCACAGCTCCATCTCACCTGGTGGGTGTTTCAAGCTGGGATTTGAAATGTGATTGGCCATGTGTGATCCAGACCATGGAGGTGGCCCCATCGTAACTATTTCGAAGTGTGAAGTTCACTGGCATTACGTTCACATCATTGTGCATCAGACTAGTTTCCTACACAGCATCACTCTGGAATAATCCATTTCACTTGAGGAAAGAAACATTTTGCTCTTTTTTTATTATTTTGAGAGGAAAACAAATAGGTACTAATAATTTTTTCTTAATTGCTAGAGGGCATGTGTGGCTGCCAGAGAGAGACAGAGAGATGGAGGGGGGCATCCTCTAATGAGATATGGCTATATTTCAATCATTTCTCTTACATTTTTCCATCCTCTTGGAATTGGGGGCTTGTATGCACAGATGCCTTATGTGTTGCTCAAGGTGCTAAGACTGGTGAACCACTGACAGACATTTGGGATACTGCTCCCTTAACTACTAAGTGGAGCCAGACTGGTGCTCATATTTTATAAAAATATTATAATCTAGACAGAAAAATCTCTTCAAATATGTCAGAGCGTGTTTCTGTGAAAGCCCTTTCTCTATAAGGAGTCTTCAAAATTCATATAAATGTGTACTACGTATGTACAAAATATGCACGTATTTCAAGATTTTTATTTTGCACCAAAGTAAACTCATACTTTAATCCCATTTTCTGCACATGTTTTTTCTTTGTTTGCTTTTGTTTTTGTTTTCTAAGTTTTTGGCATGGAGCATGTGCACTCACTAGAAAGAGAGACAGAGAGAGAGAGAGAATGAGAAATCAGCCCTCAGATGGGATTCTTTCTCCTCTATTCTTCTCTTGGAATTTTGGGCATGCATACATGTCTGACATGATTTTCAAGCCTCTGGGTCCATGACTTGAGCCATGGTCTACTATGTGGGAGTCAAGTGCCTTAAACTAAATGCAGTGCCTAAATCACCTTGCCAACTGATGGCCTCCTCTGCACAATTTTCAAAGTCCCCTTATATTTCTTATCATGTATGCATTCTAATTCATTTCCTTGCTAATTTTTTTCTATTTCCTGTCATTTTATAATTTCTTTTTTTTGTTTGTTTGGTACATAAATTAACCCATTTATTGTAGGCTAGTGATATTGCAAATGTCTATGGAGCTTCTACTGTTCTTTCAATTCCTTCAGTCTTCTGATGGCAGACTTCACTGTGACAGCAAAAGTGGTGTTGTAGGTCCAGGCACCACCAGCTACTGTGTTCATGCAGGAACCACAGTGCCAGATCCCCACAGCCTGTCTCTTCATCTTAGTTTTGCCACAGAAGGAGCAGGTGTACTTGGCGTGCTGGCTGATTTCACCGTTTTCCAGAGAGAGGCACCATAGCGGGTCCCGTATTTACCAACAATGCCAACCTTCTTGGTGAGTTTAGCCATTATGCCGCCAACTAGGTCCGAGCCCAGAGAGGTATAATTTCTAATTTATATTTAATTGCTGTATATTTTTGGGGATTTTTCAAAGTATGCATAGTGTGCAATCATCAAATCAAAATAATGTCATATTTGTTGTTTTCAGTAAAGAACACCACATTTGATATTTGCCTCATCTACCTGTATTCCTTTGTCTAGTAAATGCTTTCTTTTAGGGATACCTATTATCCCCCTACCTCTACACCCCCTATTCATTCTCTAGAATCTGTAGTTGTCCCTTCTACATCTATGCCTGCAAATCGTTCAATTTCTGCCATATAGTGCAGATATTCCATAAATGTTGAGTAAGGACATACATTGTTTGTCTTTCACAGTCTGTCTTATTTCACTTAGCATTTACCTCTTCTAGATTTGGTTACTTTGTATCAAATTACAGAATCTTACTGTGCTTCTTTTTTTTTTTTTTTTTTTGGAGAGGTTTTTGCTATAGGGCATGTGCCCTTGCCAGAAAGAGAGAGACAGACAGAAAGCAAGAAATCACCCCCCAGGGGGGATGACTACGCCATAATCCCTTCTCCACTCTCCTCTCAGGATCTTGGGCATGCACGCACATGTGCCAGGCGTGAGTTTAAGTCACTGGGTCCGGGACTCAAATCGCGGTCGACTACATGGGAGTCCAGTGACATAACCATTATGCTAACTGCTAGTCCCTATGTGCCATATTTTTAAAATCTAGTCATGATTTGTTGAACACTTAGGTTGATTCCATGTCTTAGCCTTTTAAAATAATGTTACAATAAACATAATACAAGTATATTTCTGAACAATTTCCTGTTTTTTGGGTAATCACTCAGGAGTAGGAATACTGGGTCATATCTATAAATTTTCAAGAAATGTCCATATTGTTTTCTACAATGGATGTACTAGTTTACATTTCCAACAGTGCAGACAGATTCCTTATCACTAGAGTGCAACCAGTATTCATTGTTCTTTGCTTTTTAGATCATAGGCATTCTGAATGGCATGAGATGATACTTTATGGTGATTTTGATTTGCATTTCCCTTATGATAACGAATGTTGAACATCTTTTTCCTATACTTTTTGGCCATTTGTATATGTCCTTTGAGAGCATTCTGTTCAGATCAATTGCCCATTTTTAAATTGGATTAATAGTTTTTTCACAGATAAGCTCCTTGAGTTCCCTTTATAGTCTAGTTATTTATCTTCAATCTGAAGTATAGTTTGCAAACATTTTCTCCCATTCTGTGGGCTCCTTCTTTATGGATTGTTTCCTTTGCTGTGCAGTAATTTAGTTTGATGCAATCCCACTTGTCTACTTTTGGAGTTTTTGCCTATATTGCAAGATCTTATTTAAGAAACTTTTACCTACTCCAAAGTCTTCAAGTAGTTCCTCTGTGCTTTCCAGTTTTATAGTTTGAGACTTTACATTTAGATATTTGATTCAGTTTGAGTTGAATTTTGTTAATGGTAAAACATAAGGATGTTTATTTCTTCTCTTCTTTTCTTCTTTGGTGTACATCCAGTTTTTCAAGCACCGTTTAATTGGAAATTTCTGTTCTTGACTGAATTGTCTCATGTTCGTTGTCAGTTGGCTATATATTCTTGGGTTTGTTCCTAGATTCTCCATTCTCCATTCTGTTTCACTGATCTATGTGTCCACTTTTGTACCGTACTATGTGGTTTTGGTTATCATAGCTTTATAATATATTTTGAGGTAGGGTACTGAGATGCCTCCAATTGCATTCTTTGTGCAAAGTTTTGCTTTGGCAAGATGGAGTCTTTTATGATTCTAGGCAAATTTTATGATTTTTTTCTGTTTCTGTGAAAAATGTCACTGATAATTTGATAGAAGTTGCATTGAAAAAGTATAGAAAGCTTCACGAATTTGCATAGCATCCTTGCACAGGGGCCATACTAATCTTCTATTTATTATTCCAACTTTAGTATATGTGCTGATTAGGCAAACACAATTATTAGATTCTTATATGAATTGCTCCTGCTGTCTGATACTCATCAGAAATGAAGAAACTTGCTTCAATACTGCAAGAACATTTTCTTCTCCAGGAAGAATTAAATACAATTTGATGACTTATGTCTGGCATAGCAATGTATATAAAACCCTGACTCTCACCTGAAAGGTAAGAGGAAGGGAAGTATGTCTATAGCCTATTCTTTTCCAAGGTAAGGAGTCACTTTCCATTGTACCACCTTCCAACAAACTTGTAACTGTTCTTTTAAGAATGAAAGGTAAAAGAAAGAAGCAACGACACTTGTGCAATGGCTGCAGGCTCAGTAGCTCAGAATCAGAGAGGAATAGGGAAGAATAAAATATTTCTCAGAGTTCAAGGGCTTTCATTCAAGGGCCAGTGAGACAGATTTTGAAATCATGAAGCTTGTTCTTTGGCTTCTGAAGCTACTGGTTAGTTTTCCCATATGACATTGTAAGAAAGAATTCTAACTATTTTGTAGGCTACTCACAAGTTGAAGTCCCAAAGAGCTTTTGAAAGTATCATAAAGGTTGTGATAATACATATTTCTCCTTATAGAATAGGTCAGAGGTTCTGTTTAAAATCCTCTTTAATATAAAATGAACATATGAAATTCTCAGGTCGAAACTCTACGCAGAGTAGAGAATGTCTAACATAATGACACCGGATTTTGCCCCAACAGTGGGGTCAAATTACTTCAATACAGGACCAGGACTTCAGTAGCAGTAATTTTGTGTTACTAATTTACCACTAGTGAAGCCACCAGGAAATTTGGTTTGATTGTGGGGAGGGAAAAAGGCCCTCAAATTATTGGCCTTCTGTGTCACTCATGTGGAAATAAAGAGGCATGCCCCAATGGAGGTGGATATAAGTGGCACCAGAGAGAATAAAGAAATAATGACCAATATGAATTTCTGGTCATGTTCATGTGAACAGAAGTCGCATTCCTTCATTTATTATTCCACGAATATTCGTGGATCTCTTGTATATGTCAAACTTTTATGAGCCATTTTCACTCAATTCTTCTAAAAGCAGTCTTGTACAACGTGAAATATATTCATGGAAAGAAATGACCAGAAACGTATAAGAAAATACCTAAGTAATTATTGGGTTGTCTGGAAAGTCATGACACATTTTTGCATAGGAAACTACTTCATGACTTTCCCAACAACCTGATATATGGGTGTACATGCATTCAAACCTTAACAAGTGCGTACACTATAATTCAGCACTTTATTTTGGAAACCTTTTATTTTTGAAATAATGTTAGATTTTTAGAGATGTTGTTTAATAATTCAATTGACTTACAGGAATTTTTGTTAAGAAAATAATCAGGTACACATGCAGAGAATTTTTTATAAAGATGTTTGTTTCTTACAATAGCAAAATTTTTAAAATAAAACAAAATGAGGGCTAAATAGATAAATTAAGATATATCTAGATTTTAAGAAATTTTATATATATATCAAAATCCTATTAAAAATTAGGTAGTTATTTTAATATTATAGTCTCAAATCTGTGATACATGCTTATAGTCATATAAAATTGAATAGATGTTTATACCCAATGAGTGATTATCGCTATGTGATGACTATGGTATTTCCTACATAGTGAGTTTTAGGACTTTGGGAATTATCAGACAAGAAGTAGGATTTCAGAAATAAATATTAAGAATCAAATCAGAACTATTGGGCCACAGTCCTCTGCTGTGGATGGTAATGTTTCAAAAAAAACTAAAGTTAAGTTTCTATGTTATCAGAGATTATGCTTAGTATACTCTGAAATCTTCAGTGATACAGTATTCACTGCAGAGAAATGTCATCTATCTTCTTCCTGCTGTCATGAACTCACCAAATAGGCACTGGATTTTAAAGCTTTCAAACTACAAAGAGGTAACTCAATGAATTAAATTCATATTGTATGTCAATAACTGATGATATTTCTGTAGGACAAAAATTTTGAAGAAAGTAGAAGGAAATGGATGGAGGCAAAGTTGCTTTAAAAAGGAAAAATGAGGGACCAGCAGTTAGTGTAATGGCTATGTCGCTGGACTCCCATGTAGTCGACCGTGGTTCACGTCCTAGACCCGGTGGCTTAAACTCACGCCAGGCACGTGTGCGTGCGTGCCCAAGATCCCAGAGGAGAATGGAGGAGAAGGGATTGCAGCGTGGCCATCCCCCTGGGGGGTGATTTCTCACTTTCTGTCTCTCTGTCTCTCTCTGTCTGCGCCCTATAGCAAAAACTTCTCCCAAAAAAACTTGCATGCTCAAAATCCCTAAGGAAGGATGTAGGAGAAGGAAATGTAGCAGAACCATCCTGCATGGGAGGTACTTTCTCATTCTCTCTCACCATCCTGCATAGGAGGTACTTTCTCATTTTTTCTCTGTCTCTCTCTCTCTCTCTCTCTCTCTCTCTCTCTCTCTCTCTCTCTCTTCCTCTCTTGTGAGTACACATACCTGTAGCAATTGTTTTAAAATAATGATGATAAATCAAATTAAATAATTTTTTTGGAGAGGTTTTTGTTACAGGGCATGTGTGCTCTCCTGAAAGACAGAGAGAGACAGAAAGCAAGAAATCACAGCCAGGGGAGATGGGCATGCCACAATTCCTTCTCCTCCATTCTCCTATTGAGCTCTTGGGCACACATGCACACGCACCTGGCATGAGTTTAAGCCACCAGGTCTGGAAATCGAACCACAGTTGACTATGTGGGAGTCCAGCAACATAGCTATTACAACAACTGCTTGTCCCAAAATATTTTTTAAAAAGAGAAATGATTTGGAGAGAAGTTGCTGAGGACCAAGAAAGCTATCATTGATTAAAAACAAAAAGGTTATTTATTATTTCCTTAGCCTCAAAAATATCTCATTTTATTTCTGTGCCACCATCTGGCCCCCATAGTTACTGATTTCTGGTTTCACAGTTTTGCTGAAGGTTGACTTACATTTTATCATAAAAAAGACCATGTTTGTGATATGTAAGTCTTATGGGACCAGCAGTTGCTGTAATGGCTATGTCACTGGACTCCCATGTAGTCAACTGCGGTTTGAGTCCCAGAACTAGTGGCTTAAATTCATGCTGGGTGCGTGTGCGTGCGTGCCCAAGATCCTGAGAGGATAATGGAGGAGAAGGGATTGTGGCAGTGCCATGCCCCCCGGGGGGGATTTCTCGCTTTCTATCTCTCTGTCTCTCTCTGTCTATAGTGCACATGCCCTATAGCAAAAAACTCTAAAAAAAAAAAGTCTTCACTTTTCCTTCTATGCCAAAATAAAATAATTCACCACTTGAAATGAGCTGTTGTCTGACAGAATGAAGAGGATTTGAATGGAAGTAAATGAGGTTGCTATTCTTTAAGGATCCATCTCTTTAATTAGACATGTTGTCAACCTTGCTTTCAGTCAGTCCAACCAGGCTACTACCCAATCGCCATAGAGCTTAGGGCTAGAGTTTGTAACTCAGAGTCTATGACAGATGTAAGGGCTTTTCCCCAAGGTCTGTAGAAATAAAAAAAGTAAAGTAAAAATAAAAAATAACATTGGTAAGTAGATCTAAAGCCCTTAATGCCATCACTCGCATAATACCTGGGTAGGCTTTGCTGGTAGATAAAAATTCCTCTAAACGCCATTGCTTACATAATATCTGAGTAGGTCTTGCCAGCTTAAAGGTAGACAGTGAGACCGACTCTTTCTTTCTTTCTTTCTTTCTTCTTCTTTTTTTTTTTTTTTTGAGGTTTTTGCCATAAGGCATGTTTACTTGACAGAGAGAGACAAAAAGCGAGAAATCACTCACTCAACGGGGGGTGGCCATGCCGCAATCCCTTCTCCATTCTCTTCTCGGGGTCTTGGGCACACATGCACACGCGCCCAGCCTGAGTTTAAGCCACCGGGTCTGGGACTCTAACCACAGGTGACTACATGGGAGTCCAGTGACATAGCCATTATGCCAACTGCTACTCCCAAGACTTTTTATTTCTTGAAGTCTTACGGTTCCTGGAGTGACAGAACAGTGTCCATTGTTTAGGAAAGGAGCTTAGAAAAGACTCCTCAAATCACTATATGGGAATTCATAGCAATCACTTCTAGGCAAGTCCTACTAAATGCACAAATGTTTGCTGGTTGCAGAGGGGATATATCAGCTCCACTCTAGCATAAACCCAAATGAATTTTGAGGTTAAAAAATTAATTAAATTGAGAGGGGACATCTGTAACATGCAAATTAAAGCAAAAACATGAAAAACTGTAATAAAAAACTTTTTTGTATCTAAATAGGGAGAAAAAAAAAAGAACCAAACCAAAAAAAGAAAACATGGGATCTTCAGAGGAAATTATGTATCTGCAAGTACAGGGTTCTTGAGATGTCTCCCTATAAGCATGAATAGTTCAGAAGGTTGGTGCCAATGAGAGGCAGGCTCTTCGCCTTTCCTGTTTCCTAGCTACAACACAGATGCAAGCTCCACATAGGCAGTCAGAAATGAGTTCTGACTGAGACAATTATATAAATGTCACTGTAAGCTGTTATCTTATTAAATTTTTTTCTTTTAGCATTCCAGCATCATTTTTCAGGGATACTGGATTACTTAAGATAAAGAGAAGGCTTAGATATATTACCACAATAAAAATAAAGATGTCTCTGACACTAGCTTTATAATATTAGCTACAGATGGAGACTGCTTGGAAGGATATGTGAAAATAAACCCAGCTCCTTCACTGCTCTGGCAATAATGATAATCATACTTTCCAAAGATACTTGACAGTGATTGATTTACCCATTACATAGTCTGCCTTTTAACTTGAGGCAATTCTTTAAGTGCAAGGTCACTACAATACAAAGCACAATGTCATTTAACATATATTAAAAGCACCTAAAATCTTACTAGGAAATCTAGATTCTGTGAAACCATCTCAATGGTCTGATCAGTAATGTGCATATCCAAAAGTGAGCTCTAAGAGAATGACCACATACCTGCCACTTCAGTCTGATTAAGATGTCCTAGGAATGGACAATAGCTTCTGAAGTGTCCCCCAGATGCGTACGCAGGCAGGATGGATAATTGCAATTTTGTCTGTAAAATAAAGGGGACCTTAGTGAAGTGCAAATCATCTTAGCTTTGGGCAACATAATGGGGGTGAAATAATATTTAAGTTCTTAGAAAAACTTAGTTTAGATATTTATGGCTGTAGGAGATTGTGTTTCTGTTCCCAATGATGTATTTATTAGCTTGTAGAAAAAGCAGAGCTTATTTTCTATTGATTTATGACTTAAAGTGCCTCCCTGTGGTAAAAGTACACATCCCTATCCCATGTGACTTCTTTGACCAATGGAAAAAAGTAGAAGAGCCAGATAACCTACCTACTAACAGAGTGTTAAGAGTGTTTACAGTGTGTCCATGTCTCCTTGTCTTCTCCCACGACTGTTTCTTCAACCAGGGTCCTGAATTTACTTACAATTTAAGTAAACTGAAATCCACCTGCAGCAGATATATAGGAGTGAGAAATATTGTTGTAAATCCAGAAATTTGAGGGTCATTTGTTACCACTACATAACACAGCAAAAACTATGTGATCTCAGAATATAAATTTATACTACACCAATGTATACCTGTAGTGAATCAAACTCTTTTACTGAACTCTCCCATATATTTATTCATAACCTATAGTCAACTGTCCTTTGTAGTTTTTCCCCTCTGTCTTCATAAATTATAGGCTATAGTGACCTGTTAGTCTGGCATTGTGTAGGCCTCAATAGAAATAATTTAAGCGAATTCACTAAGAAAATAAATGTTCAAATATAGGTAGAAAATCTATAAACCCTGGGTCAGGTAATTGTGCAATGGTAACAACAGAACCTATATAGGAAACATCCTGGGTTTATGTTCCAGGACCTTCCCGAGCACATCGGGTATGGATACATATGCCTGTTATCAAGGCTGGCTGAGACCAGGTATGAATTCCAGCATCAGAATCACTCTGAGATGTCTATCTCTCTCTCAAGAAATAATGAAACACATGGGTCTGTCAGATGGCATGGTAGTTAAGGGCTCTGGACTCCCCTGTGACTGACAACAGTTCAAGTCCCAGACCTGGTGGCTTGCTTTCTTACTTTCTCTTCTCTCTCTCTCTCTCCTCTCTCCTGCTGGTTTCAGACCCTGCAGTGATTTCTTTCATATACATTTTAGTAATGAATATGCTCTAATATCCTGTGAGAATAAGATAATTATTTTATTATTGTTATCACATTTAATAGAGGGGAAACAAATATTGATGCATTTTAGATGATTTTTCTAGTATACATAGCAGTTATAGTACAACTAGCAGTTTTTGCCTTTATTTCAGTACCATTTCCATCATATCACAAAGGCCTCCTCATTAACCTCAGAAAATTCTACCAAGAACTCAGGACACAGACTAAGTCCTGTTTCTTCATGAAGACTTTCCTATTCATTTCTCCAGTCCTTTCTCTCTCCTAAAGTGCTACCTTGCACATTTTCTCATTATGGAATTTAAATGAATATATAAAGTATGACTGCTTGTATATATTTTATAAACGCATGTCATCTTTGTTTGACCCAGTTTAAAATTCATTAGAATAAAGCAGGTGCCACGACCAGCAGTTGGCGTAATGGCTATGTTGCTGGACTCCCATGTAGTTGACCGTGGTTCAAGTCCCAGACCTGTTGGCTTTATAGGTAGAAAATCTATAAACCCTGGGTCAGGTAATTGTGCAATGGTAACAACAGAACCTATATAGGAAACATCCTGGGTTTATGTTCCAGGACCTTCCCGAGCACATCGGGTATGGATACATATGCCTGTTATCAAGGCTGGCTGAGACCAGGTATGAAATCCAGCATCAGAATCACTCTGAGATGTCTATCTCTCTCTCAAGAAATAATGAAACACATGGGTCTGTCAGATGGCATGGTAGTTAAGGGCTCTGGACTCCCCTGTGACTGACAACAGTTCAAGTCCCAGACCTGGTGGCTTGCTTTCTTACTTTCTCTTCTCTCTCTCTCTCTCCTCTCTCCTGCTGGTTTCAGACCCTGCAGTGATTTCTTTCATATACATTTTAGTAATGAATATGCTCTAATATCCTGTGAGAATAAGATAATTATTTTATTATTGTTATCACATTTAATAGAGGGGAAACAAATATTGATGCATTTTAGATGATTTTTCTAGTATACATAGCAGTTATAGTACAACTAGCAGTTTTTGCCTTTATTTCAGTACCATTTCCATCATATCACAAAGGCCTCCTCATTAACCTCAGAAAATTCTACCAAGAACTCAGGACACAGACTAAGTCCTGTTTCTTCATGAAGACTTTCCTATTCATTTCTCCAGTCCTTTCTCTCTCCTAAAGTGCTACCTTGCACATTTTCTCATTATGGAATTTAAATGAATATATAAAGTATGACTGCTTGTATATATTTTATAAACGCATGTCATCTTTGTTTGACCCAGTTTAAAATTCATTAGAATAAAGCAGGTGCCACGACCAGCAGTTGGCGTAATGGCTATGTTGCTGGACTCCCATGTAGTTGACCGTGGTTCAAGTCCCAGACCTGTTGGCTTAAACTCATGCCAGGCACGTGTGAGTGTGTGCCCAAGATCCCAAGAGGAGAATGGAGAAGGGATTGAGACAATGCTGTCCCCAAAGGCCGGAGCAGGGGTGATTTCTTGCTTTCTGTTTCTCTGGCTTCTTGGTCTTTCTGGCGAGCTCACGTGCCCTATAGCAAAAACCTCTAAAAAAAAAAAAAAACAAACAAAAAAAAGAATAAAGCAGGTGCCTATTCACTCATGTTCAATTCTTTCTGAATGAGTAAGTCATTATTTTTCTGGAAAATTTCTATGTGAAGACAGAGAGATTAGACAGAATGACTCAGTATCATTTATAGATGTTTACACTCAATAAAAAGAAAACTGAGGCTAAGAAAAGCTGGCATATGGTTATTAAGAGGTATAAGCAGCATTCTAGAATCTTACCCTTTACATTCAGAATTTGAGTTTAAGATTCTTTCCCACTGTACCATGTTGTCCTTTATGCTTAGATTCTACATGTTTCTATTTTCTTTCTTTCTTCTTCTCCTTCCTTATTTTTTTTTTCTTTTGAGAGATTTTTGTTATAGGGCACATGTGCTCAACAGACAGACAGAAAACAAGAAATCACCCCCCTCCCCCATGGTAATGGACATGCTACAATCCTTTCTACTCCATTCTCCTCTCGAGGTTTCCGGCATTCATGCACACATGTGCCTGGAGTGAGTTTTAAGCTGCCAGGTCTGGGACTCAAATTGCAGCAGACAACCTGGGAGTCCAGTGACATAACCATTATGCCATCTGTTGGTCCCACATGTTTCTATCTTCCAAAGCAGGAATTCTCTGATTTTTTTCTCACTCTCTGAATTATCCTAGAAAAATAAAAATTAAAAAGAAAACTCACAGATTTTCTACATACCACTTGTAAAAAACTGCCTGAGAAATAATTCCTCAACTCATTCAGTCTAATTAATTTTCTCCTTTGAAAGGTGGGAAAGTAGATCTTTCTAGAAAAAAAAATTGTGCATGACAACCATTTGAGCTTGGAGGTCAAAGGACGAATTTGGGCTACCTCAGTTCACTCCCATCCATTGAATCTTTTCTTGTGCTTGCACAGCAGTTAAGATTTGAAAAAAGAATCTACGCTTGTCTGGAGGAAATATTATAAAATAAAATTAAAGCTAAAAACAACAAGCCCCAGGTGCGAGAGCTGTCACAGTCAACATCACTTCTACTGTTAATGTATATATTCTGCCAATTCTTAGGATTGGAAAGATATGTCGAAAGTTCCATATTTCCTTGCTAAGGATTGACCCACTATAATGAAGTTATATGTTGATTACATGTTGATTTTTGAGGTGGGATAAGAGAGTAGAAAAATGGGGGAAATTTTTCAAGGGAAAGTCTCAAAAAGAAAAGAAATACTGGGTATTTTCACAAATTGTAAAAGAGAATGCAGACAGATAAGCCTAAAGCTAATGTCACCAAACACCAATAACCCTGTCAAGCTTTATGGTCCCCGTGACTTCACCAGTTTAATACTTTTCATGTCCTTGTTCTTACTAGGATTTAGTAAAACATAACGGGCAGTGTCAAAAATAGAAATAAGCATTTGAAATGAAAATAAAAAGTAGAAACCTCTGGCTATCTGGTTTTCTAACTCCACTTTTAAGGAATCCCACATAGTCGACTGCAGTTTGCGTCCTGGACCCGGTGGCTTTGAACTCACGCGGGGTGTGTGTGCGTGCTTGCCCAACATCCCGAGAGGAGAATGGAGGAGAAGGGATTGTGGCGTGACCATCCCCCCTGGGGGGTGATTTCTTGCTTTCTGTCTCTATGTCTCTCTCTGTCTCTGTCTGGCGAGCACACACGCCCTATAGCAAAAACCTCTCTAAAAAAAAAAAAAAAAAAAAGAATATATTAAGAAAAGCTTAAAAAATTATATTTGTAATTTTAGTTTTGTTTTTTAAGAGAAAAGCTGTAACATTTTTCATTTAGCCTGTGAAGTGATTTTATTCCTACTAAAATCATGAACATTTACTTTGAGGAAACCACCTTACTTTGGTTGAAGCCTCTTGATATTTAGTAATATTTCTACAACATACAATAATGGAAGCATACTTATAGCAGCATAATTATAAAAATTACTTAATGATTATGATAAGAATTCTCCCTTTTAAAAAGAGAGTAATGCTTTAAAATCAGACCTGGGCCAGCAGGTTGCGTAGTGGTGAAGGCACTGGACTCCCTCATGCCCAACAATTCTTTGAGTCCCAGATCCAGCAGCTTGAAACTCACGCATGCGTCTGTGCATACATGCCCAAAATCCCAAGAGGAGAATGGAGGAGAAGAGACTGAGGCATAACCATCCTCCCTGAGGGGTGATTTCTCATGTCCTATCTCTCTCTCTCTCCAGTAAGTGCACATGCCCTATAGCAAAAACCTCTCAAAAATAAGGAAATAAATAAAAATAATACAGACCCGAAGGAATACTACAGGCAAGCATAGGGAGGTGGTAATGACCCAGAGGTGAAAGTCGGGACAAAGTTCAGTTCTGCTACCTACTGCTGCAACATTCAAGGCGAAGTACTTCATGTTTGTGCGTTTATTTTCTCATTTGTAAAATGTAAAATATTATACTAACTTCTATTTCACAGAGTTATAAAAATAATTTCTAAATAAGTACAAAGAATTTTGAATAGTATCAGTTGCATTGTAAGTACACAATAGAAAGTAACTCACTATGCTCATTCAAAATAATTACCCAAATTTCCACGATCTTCTAATCAATTCTGACATAAGAGGGAGGAGGAAAGGAAGCAGAATCCTACTACATTTCATGTTGTTGTAAGCATTTCGTAATTGGTTTATCCTTCCTACTTCTGCTGTTCCCTTCTCTATTGTCCTGTGCTGCAAGTCCTCAAGTCCTATTTTTTTTTGGTGTGTGTGTGTGTGTGTGTGTGTGTTTTGAGAGGTTTTTGCTACAGACTGAGAGAGACAGAGAGACAGAAAGCAAGAAATCACCCCCCAGGAGGGATGGCCATGCCACAATCCCTTCTCCTCTGTTCTCCTCTTGGGATCTTGGGCACACATGCACATGCACCCAGCGTGAGTTTTAAGCCACCGGGTTCGGGACGCGTACTGCAATAAACTATGTGGGAGTCCAGCGACATAGCCATTATGCTAACTGCTGGTCCCATCAAGTCCTATTCTTGATAAACTCAGGTAAAAGATCCTTTGCCCATAAATAGACAGCTCCAGTATGAGTCACGTTGTTTTCTATCATGCACTGCATGATGTTTATGCAGTGTGTTCTTTCCTTGATAAGTTTTCAGTTCTTCATTTTCTGAAGAAGTGTTTTTTGAATCTAGAGGCTGTAAATTGAGCCTGATGCTATTTTACACATACACACACCACCACCACCACCACCACCACCACCACAGCCATGAAGATACTTTAAACTTTGTGGAAAAGTGGAATTCAAGTATGAAGTCCTTTCAGTGCAAAACAAATTTGAAACATTTTTTATAATTTCATAATATGCACTTTATTTATTTTTTTTTTGGAGAGGTTTTTACTATAGGGCGCGTGCACTCGCCATACAGACAGGGAGAGACATAGAGACAGAAAGCGAGAAATCACCCCCCAGGGGGGATGGTCACGCTGCAATCCCTTCTCCTCCATTCTCCTTTCGGGATCTTGGGCACACACACACACACGTGCCCGGCGTGAGTTTTAAGCCACCGGGTCCAGGATGTGAACCACAGTCGACTATGTGGGAGTCTAGTGACATAGCCATTACGATAACTGCTGGTTCCCTGCACTTTATTTTTTTAAAGAGAGATTTTTGCTATAGGGTGCATGCATTCACCAGAGAGACAGAGAGAGACAGAGAGTGAGAAATTCCCTCCTAAGGGGAATGGCCATGCTGTAATCCCTTCTCCTTCATTCTCCTCTTGGGATCTTGGGCACACATGGACATGTGCCCGGCATTAGTTTAAGTTGCCGGGTCCAAGACTCAAATTGAGGTCGACAATGTGGGAGTCTAACAACATAACCATTAGGCCATCTGCTGGTCCCCATAATATACACTTTCATGAACTTTTGAAGATGTCATGTGTGTATATACTCTTCTAAATTTGTATGTGCTTATACACAAATATATATATATAAATACATAAAGATATACATATGTGTATGTGTGTGTATATGTACCCATATGTGTATGTACATACACAGAAGATTTAAAATTTAAATTCTTATTTTTATTTAATGAATATACTCTCAAACTCTATATGCAGATGTTACTTCAAATATACACATAGAGCTAAAATGTTAAACAAAAATTGTATATGACTTTCCCAAATATGACTTTTATCTTTATATTATTTATAAAATTTAGAAATATTTTTCTTTATAATAATAGAAACATCAAGACCAAAAAATTAATCTTATCCGGGTGTATGTGTGTTTTTCTCAGTGCCAGTTGTGTAGTAGATACATGATAAATGATATTGAATAAATGAACACATGCTTTGGCTAAAATGGATACTTTCAAGAATACAGAGTTTGGGACCAGCAGTTAGAGAAATGGCTATGTCGCTGGAATCCCACGTAGTTGATCGCGGTTTGAGTCCTGGACCTGGTGGCTTAAACTCATACCTGACGTGTGTGCGTGCGTGCCCAAGATCCCAAGAGGAGAATGGAGGAGAAGGGATTGCGGCGTGACCATCCCCCCTGGGGGGTGATTTCTCGCTTTCTGTCTCTCTGTCTCTCTCTGTCTTTCTGGTAAGTGCACGCACCCTACAGTAAAAACCTCTCAAAAAAAAAAAAAAAAGAAAAGAAAAAGAAAAAGAAAAGAATACAGAGTTTGGGGTCTGCAGACTGCATAGTGGTGATATCACTGGACTCCTACATAGTTGACTGCAGTTCGAGTACTGGACCCAGAGGCTTGAAATTCACACCAAGTGCATGTGAGTGCATACCCAAAATCCTGAGAGGAGAACAATGGAGAAAGGATTGTGCTGTGGCCATTCCCTCTGGGGGGTGATTTCTCACTTTCTGTCTCTCTGTCCCTATAGGGGGTGGATGAGTCCTCTAGCAAAAATCTCTCTCTAAAAAAATAAATAATATAAAATAATACTAAGTCTGAAAGATTATGCTACTCACCGGCAGCTACTGGCATGATTTTCAAAGTGTCTTAGAAAGAAGTATATAGACATGCACACCTTTTCGTGGCAATTGCAGATACATGAGTAAGAGTGCAATATTCATTGTTGCCAGGAACTGCAACTGACTTTGCCTCTCAGAAAAAAAAATAAAAATCTTATTGTAAGACTAGCAGATACCTTACAAAAATGTTTGGAAAGACTGACTATTAAGGCCTTGAAATATAGATAGGAACCATGATAAATGGGAAACAAACAGGACGGCTAGTGTCTAGTAGTAGAAAAAATCTGGTTGGGATGTTCTGCTAGTGCCATCACCGCAGATTCTGCAAACATAAGCACTACTGCAGTCTGGGTGTGTCCATTTTGGCCAGGCTAGTACGAGGCAAGTTTCAACTCCTTAAGCATGTTAATCACTCAAGCAAATGCCAAATATGCATCTTCTTGGTAAAATCAGGTTCATAAGCCCCTGTTTAAGCTCCCAGGATCTGAGAAAAGAGAAAATATTTGTCTTCATTGACTTTTATGAATGCACATGATGGATTCCCTCAAATTAAGATGGATGTTGAGGTGAAAGGGCACTGAAAGAATGACACATAAGAAGTTGACTTATCTACGTAAAATTGAAAGCACATTCATCCCATCTGCAGAGAGATAAAACCACAAATTTAACCAAATCATTTGTAGAGCTCAGTGCCCAGACACTGTGGACTACATGTCATTTCTCCCTTGGTTTTATGATGCTATTTCAAACTTTTGTAAAGTACTGATCAGTTAACCTGCAGCTGTATTCACCATGAACACATATGATATTAAATTTTAGGAACAGAGGAGAAATTAATGAGAAATGAAATGAACGAGGGTAGCAGCTCTGACTGTTATTTCTGCAACTTATCTTGAGGCTCTATTTGTGACTTGAACAACCACTTTCTTTCCCATCTCCTTTCTTCCCTTTAGCTGACACTTTGGCTAGTTGATTCTTTTCCGAGACTGTGAGTCAATCCTTAATTTTTGAGGGTTGCAGGCACTAAAAGACCAATGTGGCACAAAAAGGCTCACTGAGGACCAAACCTTGGCTCAGGTCATACTTCCTCCTGTTTTCAGTTTACGAAAATAACCTTATTTCTTTGATGTCACAATAACCTCAACACAAGGTCATCTCTTTTTCTGCCTATTCATGCTGCCATAAGAGGATCTCAAAATAGCCAGAAGGTAGATTAGATTTCCAATTCAGTAGAATTATTGGCGGTCCTCTGTGGAAGTATACTACTTTAAATAATTGACAATAAATAAACAGTAAGACTCAAAGGCAGCATCATAGGAAACAGAAGCCTTATAAATCCCAAGAATGTATGAGTTTAGGTCACTGACCACCTTTAAATTGATGTGTCTTTTGGTTTATTCTGAGAGCTGTACATTTGATATTTCAGGATGTATCTTCTCTCTCTTTTCTTCTTCATGTAAGTATCTTGTAAGGTCAGTGGTTAAGAAAACAGGGTCAATATAAGTGTCAGCTGACAGGAAGAGAAAAGATGTGGAATTAAAGATCTAGGACAGGAAGACACAGCTTCAGAGAAGTAGGAAACGAAAAAGACAAGTATGATCAGCTACTGAAGTGGAACTGTGACATGGGAGGCTCTGCGAAGCTGTGTCTCCGTACAACTACCGCCTCCGTGGGTTCACAAACAAGTGGCCAGTGTTAGACCCATGATCGCTGTTAGCATGAGAAGCAACTAGGAAGAGGAGCTGGAGATAAAGCAGAGGAGAGTTTCCAAGCTGGAAACTGCCAAGCAACCCGTGCCTGCCCATTACTGCATAGGAACTTGTAAAGAAATTCAGATAAGCTGGTAGCTGCTTTGTTTCTCCTTTCCAACTGTGCTCCTGGCTTCCACTAAAGTACCAACAGTGATTCTTTTCTCAAACAACAGGAACCACATAGTTACAAGATTAACCAAGTGGACCTAGTCCAGTGCACCCCACTGTGTGTCTATATTTACATGTGTGAAGTGTGTATAAAATCTGTTACAAAGTAGATCAGTATAGTAATTATAGCTTTTAATGTAGCTTTATTTTAACTTAAATTATTAACATTAACCCATGTCATTGTATTTATCTCCAAAACAGACAAAACAAAACAAACAAACAAAATCCTGAGGAAAAAGACACATTTGTGTAGAGAAGTAAAAGTAACATTTTAATTGTCCCTTGATGAATGAGGAAAAAATGTCAGACAGAAGGTGGCATTCAGGCAGAAGAAATAGCATAAACAAAGCATGAGCAGAATTCATAATGTATTTAGGGAATGGTGAGTAGTTGCAGTGGACAAAGTACAGGGTAAGTATAATATTTAGAGACATAATAGAAAAATAGATTCAACTAAATTGAGGATGACCTTAAATTTCATGTTAGGGAGTTTAGACTTAATGCCATGGACAATGGGGAGCCAATTAATATGTTTAAGTTTAAGAGTCATGATGGTGTTTGTTTACCGGATAAATACACATGGGGAGTATAGGACACTGGATTAGAGGACCAAGGGACCGAGTAGAGAGAACTGTTAAAAAAACAAAGGAAGAGTTCTAGAGAGACACATCTCAGAATTAAATAGGGCAGGGCTCTGAGGATTAAGAACATTAGAGAAATTTGAAATTCATAGGAATGGCCAAATCCAATGACTTGGTGACTAAATATGGAGACTGGGACTCTAGAATATGTTAAAGATGATTCTGAGTATTCTATCTATTGTGGATATATAAAGAGTAAATCTAATTTAAATTCATGCCAGAGGCAAATTAAGTTGGCTATATCAGAGTAAGCATTGCACAACGTAGCCAGAGTTGTAGTGATTTTCAAAACAGTCCCCATAAAGCCAGTCACTAGTGGCTTGGAAAGTAGTTTCCAGACCTCGTGGGTTACCAGAGTCAAAGAGTGAGGGTTGGTGAGTGGGAACTGTGGGAGCAGTGGGTGGAGAGTAAAGTGGTAGGGAAATATCTTTAAAGCACATCTCATGTCAGATTTCATTAGAGATTAACAAAATCAGATTTTTGAGAGATAGAGCCTCAAAACTTGTAATTAAAAGCTTTCCTAGTGGTTATGGTAGCTGGCTAATTTTGTGAGCTCAGATATTGAGTTGCATAACTTCAGGGATGCCAATCATGTCACATCTGGGAATGTAAAAGTATGCACATTATACATACAAGTAAGCAGTGGCTCCGCTTATAAAAGACCAAGAGTCTACCTTATAGAGAAAATGCCCAAAACCAGATCACAGATGGAACAGAATATAAAAAATAAGCAAAAGTGAGCCCAGATTAAAATAACATAGACATGTTTCTAGGGATGTCCATAGAGCAGTTTACAAAGTACCAAAACAACAGCAGTAATAAAGCTTCTGCTGTGCAAATTTTCAACCTTGTCTTATGCTTTGAACTTCTATTATACTTTGAGCACTAGAATGTAAGATCCATGAGGGCAGAATCTTTGCTTTTGCTCATGAATATATCCCCAGCATCTTATACAAAGCCAAGCTACAGTTTGTGCTCAATAAATAATTACAGATGAATTTATCGAGAATATATTATCACACATCATGGATTTTCTAGACTCTGCTGCCAGCACAGTATATAGACTATATATATTATCCCTATGTAAAGGGAGTCTACTGAGAGAAGAAGATAGAGTTTTCTGTAAACAGACAAGGTCAGTGAATTTTAGAGGCATGTGGAGTAGAGATAGAGCAATGAGGCCTTGCAAGGTCAACCAGAAGTATAGACGCCCAGTAAAGATCAGTCCTCAAATGATACAAGAAGATGTTATAGAAGATATGCTTAGGTGCATAAGTAATAAATAATATAAATAATAACAATATTATGTAAATAACCAAGTGTGCACACTCAGACTTAAATTTTTTATTTTTTTGTAGGCTTTTGCCACAGGAAGTATGCACTCCCCAGACAGGGAAAACTGAGAAATCACTCCCTTGGGGGCTGGTCAAGCAGCAATCTCTTCTCCATTCTCCTCTCAGGGTTGTAGGTATGCATACATGTGTTTTTTTTTTTTTTGAGAGGATTTTGCTATAGGGCATGTGCGCTCGCCAGACAGAGAGACAGAGAGACATAGAGACAGAAAGCGAGAAATCACCCCTCAGGGGGATGGTCATGCCGCAATCCCTTCTCCTCCATTCTCCTCTCGGGATCTTGGGCACGCACGCACACACGCCCAGCATGAATTTTAAGCCACTGGATCCAGGACGCAAACTGCGGTTGACTACGTGGGAGTTCAGCGACATAGCCATTACGCTAACTGCTGGTTCCCCACACATGTGTGTTTTTCAAGTCACCATGTCTGGAACTCAAATTGTGGAGTCAGCTATGAGGGATCCAATGCCTTAATAGCCATGTCACCTGTTGACTCGAAATCATTTTTAGATAAGCTTTTATTACATGTATTTTATTAATGTATGTATGCTCAGTAGTTGATAAAAATGTCAAAGGTCTTTGTAAGTGTTCTGCCAGCAGACCCTGCACACTCTGTACCAAAATTAAATTTATACTTAGGTAAATTCCTGAGCAATAATATGGATAACTCTCTCGGGAAATATGTCTTGCCATGATTCTAATTTTTTCAAGTTTATTGCATGTTTTTTTATGTGAAATAAACTTTATTTTTCCAATATTTTTGAAATGGTATTTTGTCTTGAGACAAGATGCCAAAATAGAAGAAGGTGCATAGTATAGAGACCTGGAGAATGGAGATTTTTGTTCTATTAGCCTGGAACATCCATGATTCTTTACCAATCCTTTGTAATTCATCAGCCTTTTATGACATTCTGGAGAAGACACTAATTAAATAGAATATTAGAACATAATAAGAAGGTGGGCAAGGAGATGGGGCTGGGAATGAGAAAAATATTGTAGGAAGATGAAGCAGGTGACAGTAGAAGTTTTACAGATCATATTGCTTTCCAGGATAGCAGAGATTTCAATATGGCAGGAGTATAGAGTGTGATGTTGGGAAAGAAAGTTGCAGATACTGAAAATTTAGAGACACATAAAGAATTAAATTCATATTTTGTTCATTGCTGTGTCCCCAGAGCTTGGAACAGTGCATATATTTTGTAAATGCACACTTTATTAAAAAAGAGTCAAAGACATTTTTTAAAAAATGAGTATGAGTCAAGGATATATATATATATATATATATATATATATATGAGAAACCCTGACATTTAATTCAAAGTCAACAAATATTAAAGATTTAATGCTAAGCAAATGCAAGGCAGACTATGGATGACAAGTGTTAATGTCCCCACTTACTAAATACCAAATGTCTGCACTCTATAGCAGAAACTGAAAGATCGGGAGGAAGAACAGCAGGGAGGGCAACTGTAGATATAGAGACCGTAGAAGAAGGATTGGGTGTAGGGAGTAGATAGTAACAGGGAGGAAGGGTGAGGTCTACCATTTGAGTTAGGGTTAAAGTAGATACAAAAAGGAAAAGTAATCTATTAATGATAATGTATAACTTTGACTTGACTAATATGCACTGTATTTATGCTGGGAAAAACCATGTTGTACATCATGATAAATTTTTTTGATCTTAGAAGTATTTATGTTATGGGGGCTGATTAGTGGTGTGGTGGTTAAGGGCACTGGACTCCCACATAGACGACTACGGTTCTCATACTGGACCTGGTGGCTTTGCTTTCTAACTTTCTCTATCACTCTTGCTTTGTCTCTCTCTGGTCAAATTAAAATAAATAAATAAATAAATTTAAATAAACAAATAATGTTAAATAAAATAATTCTTAAAAAAAGAAATATATATGTTATGTAAATAAAAAAGAAATTAAAAAATGAGTCAAGGTATTACAGAAACCAACTTGTAATTTATCCAAGAAAAAATGAGAAACTACTGAATGATTTAAATAACATAAAAATGTTTTTAATTTAGAAAGATTAATCTTGTGCCATTAAGAGTAAGAAGACTAAGCAGATGATTATTGGAATTGTCCAAACAAGAGTAAGTAAGGGTCTCGTAGAAAGTATAAAGTTTGAATTAGGGAAATCCCTAAGTAAACCTTAAGTCTAGAGCAATGGGTAGAGGTAAAGAGTAATAGCTAGGGAAGGCTATTGGAGGAATAGGTAATTCAACAAGATGTCTAAAATACAGGAAAAAATGAGGGTTAGAGAAAAATCATGAGTACAGTTTTATACCTGGTCTTGTTTGAGGTGTCTGTGGGACATCTAGGATATGCAGAAAGAACGGAGGATTTGGAGCTCAAAAGAGATTTTACGTGTATAAGAAGCACCTTAGAGACCTAAGAATGACTAACATATATGGGGTTCTCATTAACTTACACATGACATCCAAAATACAAAACTCGATGTTAGTTCTCAAGAAGAATCCTAAAAGTAAGATAAAAGACAAATTGGGAAATTACTAGCACTGCAGTGAGGCAGAGGAGAAAGAGCCTCTACAAGAAGCTGAGACTCTTGGGACCAGCAGATGGTGTAAGCTACATCTCTGGATTCCCACATAGTTGATCATGGTTTGAGTCTCAGACCTGGTGACTTAAAACTCATGCTGGGGGGACCAGTAGTTAGTGTAATGGCTATGTCGCTGGACTCCCATGTAGTCGACCACGGTTCGAGTCCCGAACCCGGTGGCTTAAACTCACGACGGGCGCGTGTGCGTGCGTGCCCAAGATCCCGAGAGGAGAATGGAGGAGAAGGGATTCCAGGTTGGCCCTTGGGGCATAAATTCTCACTTTCTATTGCTCTGTCTTTCCAGTGAGTACACATGTCCTAGAGCAAAAATCTCCAAAAGAAAAAAAAAAAAAAAAAAACAACTCATACCGGGTGCATGTGCATGCATACCTAAGATCCTGAGGGGAGAATGGAGGAGAAGGGATTCCAGGTTGGCCCTTGGGGCATAAATTCTCACTTTCTATTGCTCTGTCTTTCCAGTGAGTACACATGTCCTAGAGCAAAAATCTCCAAAAGAAAAAAAAAAAAAGAAGTTGAGAATCTCTGAGTTTAATAATAAACTCAAAAGGAGAATGTGAATAATGTAGTTAAAGAACAGTTCATAGATTTAGGTCAACTAAGTTCCCAGCTCTAAGTGCCCATGGCTAAAGAATGCCTAATGGCTTAAAAGGCAGACCTGTCAACTAAACAAATCAAGCTTATTTGTCAGATTGATGAATATATTTTATGTAACAAGTTATCCATTAAGTAAGCTTATGTACCACTTTTTTTTTTTAAATGCTTGTGTCTGGTCAAATAATCCCTTCGGCTCAGTCATGGTAGTGTACACTGACTGCTGCTGCTTCCTAAGCAGAAGTCACATGAGAGGCCTGGGTTATTCTTACGCTAAAAAGCCAGGAGCAATGTCACCTAGACCCAGCTAATGGGGTGGTTGGGGAGTTGAGACAGGAAAATCGAACTTTAGCAAGACCCTACTAAAAAAATCTCACATGTATGTTGCTACACACACGCACATATACTATGTTAAGATGAAAAGATGAGGTTTAGGGGAGAATCAAGAGCACAGTTTTCTACCTTTTGTTACTTTACTAAATTCTTGGTTAAAAGACTTCTTGGTGCACTGTAAACCAAGAATGCCTAAAATTTTAAGGACCCAAACAACTATCTGAAGTTTATTTAAAAAGTGACTGCCTCAAGACTCTTACAGGCCTGGAAACTTCTCAGAATTATTTGGATGGGTGATATCTCCATGTAGATCCGAGGATAACTGCTAATGATTTGAGTATGTCAAGTGTGAGGTCTACAAGCCCAGGGACTTGCATATAATAGTTGCTCCGTAAATATTGTTGTAAGGACAAGATTGAGCTAGCACAGAACCTCAGACCTTGAGATGTTCAGCTATAATATGAATAAAAATAAGAATCTTGACATTAATTATAAGCAGAACTGTCAGATCAAGCAATTTGCCCTTCCCTTCAACTGACCTTTAAAGAAAGATGACTCTTAATGGATGTATTTGCATAATGGCTTTCTCTGTTACTTTCACTTAGAGCTAATTGACTATCAAGTGAGAAAGATTAAAAATGGGTGTTTCTGGCCTGGAGTGCCAAGGTATCTGACCATGCCCCTATGGAATATCAAACTTCCCAGGAAAAGCATAAAGTTTGTAGAAGCAAACTACCTGCAAATCTTTACTGACTGATTTATGTGGGTCATTGTAATGATTCTAATAGTATAAAAAAGCAATGAGTCTTTACTATAAGTTAAAAACTTAGGAAAATCTGTGCGAAGTCCTCTCACTCTGAATAAGGTACAGACAAGAACATCACCCATATTTCAAGACATACAGTATTGCATATGGCAGATCAATTCCTTTAGTTTTTGACTAATAAAGGCCTTAAAGTCCTATCAACTTTTACATTATGTAAGGTTTCTAGTGGTACTGACTAGTGGAATAACGAGTCTTTTGTTTTTACCGATTGCCAGGTAGTGTGCAAGCTCTCCAGAGAGAGACAAGAAGAGTGAGAAGGAGATAGCAGCCCCAATGAGGCATGACCATCTGTGATCTTGTTTCCACTTTTCATCCTCTGGATATTTTAGGCACTTACAGCATCAGGTGTTTTCCAAGCTGCTAGGGTCAATATTTGAACCTTGGTTGATCATGTGAGATCCAGTTCCTTTAACTACTATGCTAGCCCAAGTTTTTATATTTTTCATGAATAAAGTGGAAATTAAATAGGAGCTCTCAAATAACATTATTAGAGGCAAGTAGCTGATTGGGAAAATATATGGTACTAGCATTCAAATCTCTGATCTCCACAAGTTGTACTTATTTGTCTGTATGTATGTGGACTATGCAATGCTGCTCTTGACAGCCAGTGGAGGAAATTAAAGGCACCAGAAGAAATTTGCTATCTACTGAAATAATTTGTACCAAGAGCAGTGTGGTTGAATATTGACCTCACCAAGCCAAGCAAAAAAAAAAAAAAAAAGCTTTCTAATATGTCAGCCTGTGATAAAACTAAGTTTAAAAGGGACATAATTGGTTGCACAACGCTAATACATCATTGAGTTCTCACTAATCTTTTAATCTATTTAATTCAGAAACCTTAAATTGGATGTAGGAGAAATTCATGCTATTAACCACAACAGTGGAACAACACATTAGCAATGAACCATGAAGTTACTTCTCTTTCCCCTCTTGTGATAAAGACTGATCAAGTATTGTGATTGATTGGAACATCTTAGGTGTTTTCTAATTGCACAAAGAAGCTGAAAATGATTTGCCTTATTTTATGTGAATTGCATAAAAATGATGTGAATTAACAAACTGCATCCTGTAGATCACACTACCTTATAATATACTCCAGGTTAGGCTGAATGATGATCTTGAATAGATTTCAGTGACAGAATGGGAATAGAGAAAGTAATACCCTATCTCGAGCTATTTGGTGATCAGTCATGGTGAATAACTTATCACTTCTTGCTAAATATGTATATTTATATTGCCATATATATTAATATTAATATATATTCCTTTTCCTCCAGATAGTCACACAGTTAGATCCTCTAATTGTTTAAGCTTTCAACACAACTATAATCTTATCCAAATATTCTTCTTCTTATTTTTTTTTTTGAGAGGTTTTTGCTAAAGGGCACATGCGCTCACCAGACAGACAGAGAGAGACAGAGAGACAGAAAGCGAGAAATCACCCCCCCCCCAGGGGGGATAGTCATGCCGCAATCTCTTCTCCTCCATTCTCCTCTAGGGATCTTGGGCACTCATGCACATGTGCCCGGCGTGAGTTTTAAGCCACCAGATTCGGGACGCAAACTGCTGTCAGCTACGTGGGAGTCCAGCGACATAGCCATTACTCTAACTGCTGGTCCCCCAAGTATTCTTCTTTGACTAAGTAAAATAATAATCATGAACATTATTATCCAATTTTACTTCATTAATTGTACTAAACTCTTAAGAAACATTTTACATGTTTGTTTGTTTGCATTATGCTTATAAAAGCCCTACCAGTCAAATGGCCCCATGTAGTTTTTTCTTTTTTTTTGGAGAAATTGTTTTTGTTTTTGTTTTGTTGTTGTTGTTGTTTTGCTGTAGGGTGTGTGCACTTGCCAGAGAGACAGAAAGCAAGAAATCACCCCTCAGGGGGGATGGCCATGCCGCAGTCCCTTCTCCGTTCTCCTCTCAGAATCTTGGGCATGCATGCACACACACCCACCTGGTGTGAGTTTAAGCCACTGGATCTGGGATTCAAACTGCAGTCTACTACATGGGTGTCCAGTGACATAGCCATTACGCTAACTGCTGGTTCCAGCCTCTGTATTTGTATCACCCTGAATCCCTTACACCTATAATGATACCTGTCAAAGAGGAGAAATTAATAAATATCCATTGTATAGTCATTCATTAAATGACTGAATATAGAAACAGTTATTCTAAAATTATTCCAATTGTTTTAAAACGCATTACTTATAATTACATCATTATTAAAAACAGACTTATAAATACACAAACACACAAATTCTAAAATCAATAAAAAATATTTTGAAAAGTGATCAAGCCAAATCTCAGAAATGAGCCTGCAGATGGCAAAGCAGTTATGTCGCATAACTTCCACATGGTTGACTGCGGTTCAAGTCCCCAACCTGGTGGCTTGAAACTCATGCAGGGTGCACGTGCATACATGCTCATGATCCTGGGACTAGACTGAAGAAGGGATTCTGGTGTGGCAATCCCCACAAGGGGGTGATTTCTCACTGTTCCTCTCACTGTCTCTGTCTCTTTCCAGCAAAAACACACATTCTAAAGCAAAAACCTAAAAAACAAACAAACAAACAAAAAACTCAAAAATGAAATAAAACAGCCAAGCACACTAAGAGTTGTGAGCATTATCAACACTATGAAGTGTGAATATCATCAAAACCAGGAAATGGAGCAAGTACTTTGGCTTTCACTGAAATATTTATTCATTGCATCGGTTGGTACAGGTACATACACAAATATTAAATGAATGGTTCATTGATCAAAGGAGTAACTATCTCTGTCCCCCTTTCTAATTTTAAACATATGTAAAATTACATGTGCTTTTTCTAAATATCTACCTATCATCTATCCATCTGTCTCTAATCTTTATCTATATCCGAAAAAAAAAATCTTCTTAGGTAGACAAATGAACCAATATTTCCTGAACACGTATTTTTAAGTTAAAAGCACAAGCAATAACAACAGCACATTAGTCCATCAAAGAAAATTATTTAAAGTCTTTAATGCAACTAATTGCAATGAAAATAGTATGGGTACAAGAGAATTTATGGTTTCCTCTGAGGGATCTACAGAGCTGGAAAGAAAATAATTTCTACTCCTATGAAGAAAGAAAAAAAGGCAGATAATAAAAAGTCATGATGTTTCTAGAGTATGAGGTGAGGTAACTGGGTAATGAATTGGTCCAAAATCTAAGGAAAGGATTTCACCACAATCTAGGGAAACCAGACATGTGCATTGACTTATTCAAGATCTAAACGTCATATATCAATAAGAGTTCATCTGGAGAGACTGGAGAATTGACAGAGGTTGATGACGCACTGGAAAGAGGGTGGATCCCATCCCAGGGTCAAAAGAATTAGGAAATTTGAGCCCATTTGAGCCCTTAGTAGTTTTCTTTTTTTTTTTTTTTTTGTCCCCTCCCACAAATTCCTGTAGGCACTCACAGAAAATGTGGGTGAAAAGACCCTTCTATCCTCTCTCTTACAGAGCAGAAGCTTTCAACTTCAGGGATACAGGCTATCGATATTATCATCCTAAGGACATTCATGAAAATCCATTGCAACTAAGAGGGAAGGAGGCAACTACTCATCAGGACCAGGGGAGAAATTTACACAGGCTCCAGAGAACGAGCTGCTGAGGGGCAGCAGAACTGATGGGTCTCCAAGTCCCCATGGATGCAATGCCACCCACCTTCAGGCTACCAAGTGTGAACAAAGAAATTATCACTAATACTGCTGAGAAAGGGAAGGAAGAGGGAGAGGAACATGGAAAGAGGCCCCTTCTGGGATATATTATCTAAAGCTGAGAGTGAAGCACATATTAAGAAAACATGCGCAAGCTATTTATCATTACATATCATTAAAAATGCCAAACACGAGGTAATTTCTAACTCAAGTCTGCGTGTATGGCTGACACGAGAGAAGAACATGTCTATTTCCAGGCCCAAAAGTCATTTATCTCAGGTCCCACTGTCTGTACAAGATGTTCGGCAAAAAAAAAAAGTGGAAAATAAAAATGGAGGCATACGAAGTATAAAAAAAATAAACAAGTAACAAGAATGACTCCCTAATGACAAAATAATCATCAGAACAAGATTCAGATATGACACAGATATTAAACTATTTGACATGAAATTAAATAACTAGAATTTATTAAAGTTTCTAGTGGAAAGGTTAAAAAACTTTCAAATAAAATAAATAATTTTAGCAGAGACATGAGAATTATAGGAAAGAATTAAAAGGAAATGCTAGAAATTAAAAACAGTATTAGAAACACAAAGTGTCTTTAATTGATTCATCAGTAAACTCAACAAAACTGAAAAAAGAAATAGTGAACTTAAATATAGACTAGTATCAATTACCCAAACTGAAATGTAAAGAAAAAGAAAAAAGAGGAGGAGCGGAAAGAACAGAGTAACCAACATCTTTTAGACAATATAAAATAGTCTAATATATACATAATTGGAATTTAGGAATAATAAGAGACCAGAAAAGAAATATTGGAGCAAATAATAGCCAAGAATTTCCCAGAATTGCTAAAATTATATTTCTGTAACATTTTGAAAGTAGTAAAGTTATAAGGAAAGAAGAAAAATCTGGGTGAGAAAATTTGAGTGAGGATAGAATAAGGATAAGAGTTTAAAAATGCTAACATGAGGGAATTTTAGTGGTAATGGATCCATTTGCAAGTAACAGTAGTGGGAATATGCCACTCTAAGCCTCTGTCAGACCCCATAGGACTTGACACCACAAAGTGAGATTTTATTATATGTGATTTTTTAAAAAAAATTAATCAGAGTACAGGGGAAACTCAAGATGGATTTCAGACAGTGACAAATGAGTCTAATTGTGTCATGAAATCTATCATATACCACATTGAAGGGAGTGGAGAAAAGAAACTAACCTAAATCATTTCATAAAATAGCATTTTGGGGACCAGCATTTGGCATAATGGTTGTCACTGGACTCCCACATAGGTGACACCAGTTTGAATCCCAGACCCAGAGGCATGAAACTCTTGCTGGGCACATCTGTATGCGTGCCCAAAATCCCAAGTGGAGAATGGAGGAGAAGGGATAGTAGAGTGCACATCCCCCGCCCCCCTAGTGGGTGATTTCTCTCTTTCAATCTCTTTATCTCTTTGGAAAGCACACACACCCTATAGCAAAACTATTAAAAAAAAGAAGAAGAAGAGAAAATGGTGTTTTGACTGGATATAGTAAGGCTACAGCTATACGATCTGTGCATAAATAATTTATTAGGTAAGTATGTTTCTTAAAAATTTACCAATTCAAAAAACATACATTGACTAAGGAGAAGATTTTAATTATGAGATCGATATCTTTATTGTTGAAAAAGGATTTACGGATTGGGGAAGGGAGGAGTCTGAGATAAATCCTGTGGTCCTAGAGATATAGACACGTGTATAGATATGACATAATACAGATATAGTCTCCAGTGCAGATTGATTGGAGTCAGTGTTAGGAGTGTGATCACATCTTGATGGCAGATAGAGAGAGAAATAAAAGTAGTTGTGTTTGTATGTCTGGGTTCGTATAAGCATGTATATTTCCTAGCTCTCTTCTGGGAAACTGCCTAGAAACACCATGTTCTGAGGGGAAAAAGACATGAGCACAGGCCATGGGTTTTGTTTTTTTGTTTCTTCATTTCATTTTGCAATTGAGAGTGTGAGCTCACTGGAGACAGAGAGGATGAGAAAAAGGAAAAGTGAGAAAGTTCCCCTTAGGGTGATGGTCACATTACAATCTCTTCTCCATTCTCCTCTCAAGATTTTCAGCATGCATGCACACGTGCCTGATATGTTTTTCAAGCTGCCCAGTATGGGATTCAAACCACCTAGACAGCCATGAGGGATATAGCTGCTTTAATCACCATGTTACTGTTTGACACACAACATTGTATTTTAAATATAATCCTCCAGTAAAAGTAACAGGACTTCTTGGAGAAACGACTGATTCTAAGGAAAGGGAAGCTTGAGGAATTGTCATAAATTGGAGGAGACTAAGGACATATGTCAACTACATGTGATGTGGGATTCTGGATTGGATCTTGGAAGAGAAGGGAAAAAAAGACATTAGTGGAAAAGTTACTGAGGTTGAAATAAATTCTGTACTTAAGATAGTAGTATTGTTTCAGTGTAAATCTGATGATTATATTTTAGTTATGTAATATGTTAATTAGGCAATCCTTGATGAAAGGGACATAGAACATCTCTATAATATTTTAATATTTTTGCATTTCTTTTTAAGTTTAAAATTGCCTCAAATAAAACGCTACAAAAATATACCTATAAAAAAGGGTGTAAGTTTTGAACATTAAATACTATTCTTACACTCTTACCAGCTGTATACATTTAATGAGTAATTAAACATCTCTGACGTCCTGTAAAATAGAAATGAAAGTTATTATTTCCCATTGGTTGACATCCTCTTTTTAACTACTTTCTGAACTGGAAAAATAAACATCATACATAGTAATAATTTTATGGGTATTTCAGTTGATTTTTTTTATTAAGATATTTAAAATTTACATTCAAACATTCCATCTTTATAGTGTGAAACATGGTTCTTTCCACCATGAATGTAAAGCATGTTAGTCAAGTCAAAGGCATTACCATATACATTATCATCCACAGATAACTTTTCATTTTGTGTCTATTAATGTTTTATTTGTCTTTTTTTCTCCTGAATCATTTCCTCCCACCACCTATTACCCACCACTTCCTTTAGTGTCTCTACTATATACAGTTGGCCTCCATATTACTATACCTTCCAACCTTCCAGTCTTTCAGTTTCTGCCATCATATATTTTTAGTGGGGACATACAATGTTTGTCTTTCATAGTCTAGCTTGCTTAATTTAGCATTAAATCTTTCATATTTGTCCATTTTATATCAAATATCAGGGTATCTTTTTATGGCTGAGTAGTATTCCATAGTGTATATGTGCTACATTTTTTCAATCCACTCATCTGCTCTTGAACATTTGTGTGATTCCATTTCCCAGCATTTGTAAATAATGCTGCAGTAAACATAGATTAATGTTTTTCTGACTGAGGGTATTGGTCAGATACTAAGAATGGAATTGCTGGATTGTATGATAGTTCTATTTGTAAGTTTCTAGGAACCTCCACATTGTTCTCCACAATGTTTGTACTGATTTACGTTCCCACTAGCAGTATAGGAGGGTACCCTTTCACTGAAGACTCACTAACACTTATTATCACTTTTTATTTTTCAAATTTTACCCATTCTTACCAGGGTTAAGTGGTATCTTATTAGGTTTTGATTTGCTTTTCCTTCATGATAAGAGATGTGGAAAACTTTTTCAGATGTTTTTTAGCCATTCATATGTCTTTCTTAAAGAGTTGTCTGTACAGCTAATTTGTCCATCTTTTAATTGGATTGGATTGAGTATCTCTTTTTTTTTTGCAAGTAAACTGCTTGAGTTCCCTGTATATTATGGTTATCTATCCTTTTTTTTTTTTTTTTTTTTTTTCAGCCATTACACTAACTGCTGGTGCCTGGTTATCTATCCTTTATCTGAGGTATAGTTTGCAAATATATTATCTATTCTGAAAGTTGTTTTCTCACCCTAATTATTGCTTCTTTTGCTGTGCAGAAATAAGCTTTTCAGCCTGGTATATTCCCGCTTGTTTTTCTAATTCATTTATTATCATTATTATTTTTAATTTGACCAGAGATAGAGAGAGAGGGAGAATATGAGAAAGCAAGCTGTCAGGTCCAGGACTCGAACCATGGTTGGCCATGTGGGAGTCCAACACCTTAACCACCATGCCAACTGCTTGCACCTGACTCATTTATTTTGGGGATTATTGATGTGCCTTGGGAGTCTTTAAGAAGTCTTTGCTTACTCAGATGTCTCCAAGAGTTTTCCCTGTATTTTCCACCAGTAGTTTTATAGTTTGAGTTTATATATTTAGATCCTTGATTTTTTTTATTTTTTTTTTCTGGAGAGCCTTTTTGCTATTGGGCACTTGTGCTCACCAGAAAGACAGAAAGAGACAGAAAGTGAGAAATCGAGAAATCACCCCCCAGGGAGGATGGCCATGCCGCAATTCCTTCTCCTCCATTCTCCTCTCAGGATTTTGGGAATGCATGCACACACGCCTGGCGTGAGTTTAAGCCACCGGGTCCAGGACTCAAACTGCAGTAGACCACACGGGAGTCCAGTGACATAGCCATTATGCCAACTGCTAGTCCGGGTCCTTGACCCATTTTGAGTCAATTTTTGTTCATGGTGAGAGATGGGGGTCCACTTTCATGTTTCTGCAAGTGGATATCCTATTTTCCCAGCACCATTTGCTGAAGAGATTTATTTTCTTTTCCCCACTGGATTTTCTTGTTGAAAATCAGTTGACTGTATGTCAATAGCCTGGAATCCAGTTGTAAATGGTAAAGCCACTAAAGGGGTAATATGTGATGGGAGGGAAAGAATCAGGGGAAAAATATTTCTGGGTTTTCAGTTTTTTTCCATTGGTCTGCCTGCTTTTTGTGTCAATACCATGTTGTTTTGATTATCACAGCTTTGTAATATATTTTGAGGACAGGAATAAAGATGCCTCCTACTTCATTCTTTTTTTTTGCAGAGTATTGCTTTGTGACATGGAGTCTTTTATAATTCCAGACAAGTTTGCAAGTTTGATGATTTTTTTTCTATGTCTTTGAGGTTTATCTCTGATAGTTTGATCGTAATTGCATTGAATTTGTAAATTTATTTGGATAGATGTGACATTTTATTATACTAACTCTTCCAATCTTGGAATATGAGATGTTTTTGCACTTTTTGTATCAATTTCAATTTCTTTTTAAAGTTTTTCATGGTTTTCTTTAAAGAGATTTTTCACTTCTTTGGTTAGTTTTACTCCTAGATATATTACTGTTTTTATGGCTATTGCATATGGGTCATTTTCTTTAATTCTACCTCAGTTTGTTGATTGTTAGTATATATAAAAAGCTATAGATTTTTGTAGATTGACTTTGTGTCTTGTCACAGGAGTTGGTTTTGTGGATTCTTTTGGATTTTTTTTAATATACGTAATCATATCATTTGCAAATACACATAATTTTATTTCTTATTCTTATTTGAATGCCTTTTATTTTACTCTCTTGTCTGATTGCATTGCTTAGGACTTTCAGTACTATGTAAAAAGAACTGAGGAATGTTGGCAGCCTTGTCATGTTCTCATTATCAATGGAATATTTCAGCTTTTTCCCATTCAGTATGAGATTAGCGATGGGTTTGTCATCGATGGCTTTTACTATGTTGAGGAATTTCCCTTCTATGCCAATTTTGCTGAGAGTCTTAATTATAAAGGGATGTTGCATTTCATCAAATACTTTTTCTCCATTGACTTTGCAGTTTTTACCTTTCTTTTTGTTAAAGTGATATATTACATTTTTTGTGTATGTTGAACCACCTTTGCATCCATGGTAGCAAGCCTACCTAGTCATTGTGTATAGTCTTTTTAATAAGTTGTTGGATACAATTTTTTCAGATCTTTTGAAAATTTTTCTATCTTTAGTCATCAGGGATATTGGTCTGTAGTTTCATTTTTTTTTGTTTATGTCTTCATTTTAAGGATCAAGGTGATGGATACTTCATAGAGTGAATTTTGGAGAGTTTCTTTCTTTTGGATCATTAATAAAAATAGTTTGAGGAGAATCGGAGTTAATTTTTCTTTAAAAGTTTGTAGAATTCGAAAGTGAAGCCATCAGAATCTGGGCTTTTCTTTGCTGGGAGCCTATTGATTATTGATTCAATCTTGTTACTTGTTATTGGTTTATTCTGCCTTTCTATTTCTTTCAGTTTTAAACTTGGTAAATTATGTGTCCAGAAATATCCATCTCATCCAGGTTTTCTCGTTTGTTTGCATATAATCACTCGTAGTATTCTCTCATGATTTTTTTTATTTCTGTTATAACTTTTGTAATATTGCATGTTTCATTGCTGATTTATCTTCTCTATGTTCTTTTTCATTAAACTAGCCAATGATGTATCAATTTTGTTTATTTCTCAAAAAACACACAAAAAGAACCAGCTTTTGGTTTCAAGTATATTCTTTATAGTTTGTCATTCTCTATTGTATTGATTTCTTTTCTGATCTGTATTCTTTATTTTTTTTCTTGACTTTTTGTTTTATTATTATTTTTGTTGTTGTTGTTGTTCTTTCAGTTCCCTGAGTTATGTCACTAGGTTATCTATTTGCCACCATTCTGGGTTTTATTCCTCCCCTGTGGGCACTAATTGCTATGAACTTTCTTCTTCTGACTGCTTTTGCTATGTTCCATAAGTTATAAAAACTCGTTTGTTCATTATCATTGTCTTACTTTCTTCAGTGGTTGGAAGCTATTTAGCAGTTGGTTGTCCATTTTCTATGTGTTTGTGTATTTTTCTATAGAATCATGATCAGAAAATTATGTGTTTTAAAGTACACACACGGGACCAGCAGACGCTGTAATGGCTACATCGCTGTACTGTGATGTATTCGATGGCAGTTTGAGTCCCGGACCCAGTGGCTTAAACTCGTGCCAGGCACATGTGTGTGCATGCCTAAGATTCCAAGAGGAGATTGGAAGAGAAGGGATTGTGGTGTGACCATCCTCCCCAGGGGGGGGTAATTTCTTGTTTTCTGTCTCTCTCTTTCTGTCATTTTGGCGAGCCAAAACCTCTCCCAAAATAAATAAATAAATAAATAAATAAAGTACACACTCAACTGTAGTGTGGAAAAAGAATATGGACAGTATTTTTCAGACTTAGAAGCTGAATAGTGCTATCATGTGGACTAATAGCTAAAGTTGTATCCCACATGGCCAACTACATAGTTCAACTCTTGGACATGGAGGTATGAAAAAATGCTTGGCACATGTGCATGCATGCCTGAAAAGTGAGGGAGAAATGGAAGAGAAAAGATAGTGTCATGACTCCTGGGGGTGTTTTCTCTCTCATTTTCCCTTCCTACCTCCCCATCTCTCTTAGGCAAGTGCATACGGCCTTTGAAAAACATTTAAAAATTAATAATCTGAAGAAGGTACAAAGAAAAGCAGTTATGAGGGACTTCAAAGAAATAACCTTTAATTTTAAAGTTCCCACTTATAATTATATTCCACTAAAATTAAAGAATTTAGAAAATGATCAAATCTCTATTATAGGGAAATAAGTGGGTGGATTGTAAAAAGTGTGTACCATACCTTGAATACTTGATTATGACTTGAAGTACGTTATTTTAAGTGGCTAAGCCTCAGTTGAGGCATATAACTTGCATAACTAGAGTATGTATGTCATCAGATTTTTGGGGGAACAAAAAAAGAATGTGAACATGCAAGTATTTAAAGCATCTATTATTATTGTTATTATTACCCTCATTTTAGACTACGTTGATGAAGAAATCAATTTACATGTGGGTACACTGAACAAAAAGAACTGGCATAAATCAAATCTGGATAAATTTGGTTTTTAAAAAGTGGTCATATCAAAAGTTATAAGATTCTATTTCACCAGTTTAGTGACTGAATGTAAAATAAACTAATAAAAAAATTTTAAATTGAACAAAAACAATAGTAAAAGACTAAACTGGATCCAATGAATTCTGAAAGGATAT
>NW_006199230.1:1777680-1798834 GCF_000334495.1 Tupaia belangeri chinensis
TATATATATATATATACATATGATGGCCATGAGAATTCTTTATAACCAAGGAAAGGAACACTACTTCCATTCAGGGGCAACATCTGTGAGTTTAGAAAAATAAATATCAAGATTCTCAGAAAAAATAAGGAGTAACCCTGTAGGCAGATGGTCTATATGGGATCAAGTCTCAAGGGTATTATATTGCCTTCTAGGAGAAAAAGAAAAGCAAGTGATGAAGTCACAAGTGATCACAGTAAGAAAAGTTGGAGCTACAGGTTAAGAAATCATTTTGGGTCACAGAAAAAGCTTTCCACTGAGTTGTGACTTCAAAGGTAAGAGATATCAAACAGCAAGAAAAAATACTAGAGTAAAAAAAGTGTCCTAAAACTGCAAAATGAGGCAAAGAGGATTAAGTCCCAGAATGGACTGCAACAAAAGTATACTAAGAGCACTATAAATCTTTTAAAGGTCTGCTTAAAATAAAATGAACACAAAGAAATAGAACTTGAGTCATAGTGTAATACGTAATAGACATCAAGCAGAGCAGGGTTCCTATTTGCTCTTCTTTCTTTTTCAAGAATAACCTTTAATTTTAAAGTTCCCACTAACTACAGATGTTTTAAAGAATATTTTAAGTCTCTAGAAAGAAAACAGAAGAAATCAGAACCCTGCAGATAAGTGAGTTTGTGGCTTTCAAAAAGGTATCCACGAAAGATGCCCCAAATCATAGCCCTTAATGTAAACTCCCCAAAATGTCTAGTCCAGATTACAAAACAGATGGTCTGTGACTATTCACAAAAGGGAGCACATAACATTTGGACTCAGCATGATTCCAGTAAATGAGACATGACAAGCTAAATTTATTTCCTTTTTGGATAAAGCTACCAGACTGTTAGATGAGAGAAATGCCCCAGAAATAATGCATCTGGATTTCAGAAAAAAAAAAAAAAAAGGACAGTTTCTCAGTTGTCCTTGCGGATAAGCCAGAGCAATGTGGACCAGCTGATAGTGCAGTGGATGGACGAGAGCCTATTTCAGTGCCCATACCCAGGGTAGTGATTTACAGATCAATGTCAGCAGGTGGAAACTATCTGGCACCATGTACCAATGCTCTGCTCTTGGCCTTGTTTTGTTCAACCTATTTATCAATATCTGTTTGAGCGCTTGCTGAAGCTCTTTGTAAGTATAACAAAGCAGAAGAGAAATTCACTAACATTTACTCAGCAGCCACTGTATGTTGGTCATAATGCACACATTATTGCAATGTATCCTTCCAATAGCTCTGTTAGGTATTAGGTATTATTCCCATTTTAGTAGGAAGAAATTAAAACTCAGAGATCTGAAATACTTGTCCTATAGCTAATGTGCAGTCAAACAAGAGAATAGGTTTGCTTAATTCCAAAGTTTATGGCCTTTTTAGTGTATTACGCTATCTCAAAATAAAGATCAAAAGCAGAATGTAATCATCATAAAAATTATTGTTGGCTTCTGCTACATTAATAGCCATTTAGTGACCAGATTAATGGAGGCAATTATTCGACCATGCTCTGCAGTTATTGGACTACACCTAGACTTCTGTGTTCTCTTTTACATGTTAAGAGAGACACATAAAATGCAATGTTGAGAGAAGAGTAACCAGGGCTGGGAATGCAGTTATATAACTAGTTGTCTGGCCAATAGAAGACATTTAAAGTTATGCTGGTTACTTTCAAAACACAGAAAAGCTATGAGGGAGAGAGATCATCCCATACAGTGTAAGTGATCAGCTACAGAACCAATCTGCTGTGGTTATTACAAGAACAGGTCTCTGTGTGAAGTTACTTTGTAAATAACAGACCTTCTTTGTAAGTGAATAGTCTCTGTGAGGAAGCGAGCTCTATAATTAGGCAAGCAATATGGATGACGGATCTTCCTGACTGTTGCAATGGGAATTTCTTGCTATGCATCTTTGTTCCTAGTTGCCCTGTACTATCTCATCCTTGCAAGTTCTTAAATTTATTGTGGACCATGCTACCAAGAACATTACATATTTATAGTATTAGTTCTGCATTATGTCATTCTTATGAATACATTAGAACAGGATAAGCACTTACTCATTCAGATGAAATGAGTATTCTATTGTTACTATGCTCAGTCTGCCTTCTCTTAACTATCCTTTTTTACCTTTCAATCATAATTTTCTCTTGAGACTCAACTCACTGTTTTAGTTTATTTACTTATTTCTTCTATGAGAGATAGAGACAGACAGAGAGACAGAAATTGAGCACTCCAGACAGGGTCTTGATACTACAATCCTCCCTATCCCAAGTCCTTAGCCCCATATAAATGGTAGAACCTAAATGCTTCCAATAACGTCTGAATATCTAGAATTTGCAAATTTCTAGTATGACTCCAAACTATACAAAGAAAATTACACATCAAAAGTAATTAATGTTTATTGAATGATCCTAAAATATATTAAAAATACACTTTATCCTATGAAGTTTAATGAATAGAATATATGAGTGTTCATGTCTCATATGCTGTGGGTTGAAAGGAATATACCAGATGAGAGTCAAGATATCTTACTTCTTTCAATATTTCTTTCTGTTAGACACAGCAATGGAGAAAATAATGCTACCTCAGTTAAATTTGGTTTTAATATTTGAATTTAAGACTTAATTTAAAGCTGCATTAATGAAGACAATATGATAATGGAGTAAGGATAAGAATATTATTAAGTGGAACTGAACAGAGAATTCAGGAATAGACCAACATATTTATTAATGTTTATGTTTAAGTTTTTGTTATAGGGCATGTATGCTCACCAGAGACACAGAAAGAGAGAGGAAAAATGAAAAAGCATCCGCTGGAAGGGACGGCCACATCACAATCCTATCTCCATCATTCTTTCCAGACATTGGGCATGTACCCTGTATGTTTTTCAAGCTGCCCTGTCTGGGACTTGAACCACATAGTTGGTCATATAGGACCCAGCTGCCTTAACCTCCACACCATCTGCTGGACCTGAGGACTGATTATTAAGAAAGACACAAAAGCATATTATGGGGGAAAGAGAAGTTTTTAAAAAATAAATCGTACCATAATATTTGTTGTTGTAAGATAACAAAAATAAATATTAACCCCCCACCTACCATCACACACACACTAAAATAAACTGAAATAGACCGTAAGCATAAATATAAATTCTGAAACAAATAAGACTAGACTATATATAGGAGAAAAGCCTTGGGAGTGAACAAAGATTTCCTAGGATACATACACACACAGGTATACACAAATTATCTAAAATTCTGATACATTTGACTTTATAAAATTAAGACCTGCTGCTCTTTGAAAAAATACTACTAGGAAAAACAAAAAAAAATTAAAATGAAGAAATATTTGTAACACATATATCTACCAAAAGCATGTATATCCAAAATATAAAAAGTGTTCTTATAAGACAGTAACATTTTCCTATTAACATTAGGAAAAATGTTTTAAGAGCTACTTTTCAAGAAAATATACACACAGCTAAGAAGTACCTGAAAAGGCGGTCAATATCACTAATAATCTATGAAATGCAAATAAACACCTCAATGGGAGGATGCTTCCTTCTCAGACCAAAATGGAGTAACAGGTATTAGATTTATCTGACCATTTAAAACAACAAACCAGATAAAATATATAAAATAATGTTTGCACAAAAAAGTGGTTACCAGGTAATGAAGGATTCTGGCCCCTGAGAAAAAGCAAACAAAGTGATCCCTATGATGGCTCCAGCTTACTGTCCTGAGAAAATTTCTAGAGTATGACACAAGGAGGAGGAAGCCAGGCAAAGCTCCATGGAGTCCTAGTTGCAAAGACAAGAGTACAGAAAGATCAAGGTGCTTAAAATTTGTAGGACAGAGTATTACAGAGTAAAGAACAAGATAGGAAAATAACTCTAGAAATTTGCAAATAACATCTTTCTTAAGTGTTAACAGTGCTTAATGCTCACAAAGGAGAGGGAATGGTACTTATTTCCGTAGTCTGAATTTTTATGGTATGTATGGAGTATACATACCATAAAAAAACTTGCTTCAATAGTGACGAATAGTGAGTCCTTGAGAGAACACATCTCCTTCCTTACCTAAAAAATTTTAAAAGTAAATCTGCAAGTATTGAACTGTTTCCAAGTACATTAACTGTGTGTCAGAAGACAGTTTAGAAATATTTCTAGAAATGCATAAACCCCAGAGCTCAAGCAAAATAAAATCTATGTTGTCTGGCATTCATTCAAAGTTTACCAGATATGCAAACAGAAAGAAGTCAGGAAACAGGACCAAACAAGGATGAGAAGATGAAACAATTGAAAACTGAGCCACTGGGACCAGCAGTTGGCTTAATGGCTATGTTGCTGGACTCCCACATAATTGACCACAGTTCGAGTCCCGGACCCGGTGACTTAAACTCATGTGGGGAACATGTGTGTGCGTGCCCAAGATCCCAAGAGGAGAAGGGACTGCAGTGTGGCCATCCTTCCTGAGGGATAATTTCTCGCTTTCTGTCTTTCTGACTCTGTCTGTCTTTCTAGCGAGTGCATGCACCCTATAGCAAAAACATCTTCAAAAAAAAAAAAAAAGAAAAGAAAAGAAAATGAACCATTAATGACAGATATCAGAATGGTAGACATGAATGGTAGACATGAATATTAAGACAGGTTTTATCATTGATTTTATATACTCAAAAGTAAATAAAACAAGGGAAACATAAAAAGAGACAAATCCAACTTCTAAAGATGAAAACTAAAAAATACTAGATATAAAAGAAAGTACTTGGAATTAACAATAGATTTGATATTGAAGTATAAAAGATTATTGAATCTCAAAATATGGCGGTAGAAACTATCTGAAATAAAGAGCAGCACGAAAACTTAAAAGAAAAAGCGAAGCATCAACCAAGAGTAGCACAAGTCACCTAATAGATGCATAATTAAAATCTCCATAGGACAGAGGAAGATAAAAAAAGAAATTGAGGAAATATCTTCCAAATTTGATGAAAACAATACAGACAAAAGCTTAGCAAATCTCAAACACAAGAAACAAAAAGAAAATGACATCCAGGTATATCATAATTAAACTGCTCAAAATCACTGATAAAGAGAAAATCATAAAAGCAGCCAGATAAAAATGCATATTAGGTACAGAAGCTAAAATATGACACCGGATCACTCATGGGAAACAATGCAAAGGAGGAAATAACAGAATAACATCTTTAAAATACTAGAAAAACAATTGTTATAGTCAAATCCCTCAGAAAATAAGAGGACATTCTGTTTTGACCAAATTAAATGAGTCTTTTTTAATTAAGCTGACAGCTGCTAGAGAACTTTTGTCACTCCAAAACCTGGCAGCCCTGAAGCAGTGGGGAGCAAGGTTTATAAAGGCAAAAACCACAAAGGAGAGAAGAAAAAAACTACACATCTAAGAAAGTACAGGCCTTGAGTTACACAAGAGCAGTTTGCAAAAGCTGAAAAAGCGAGTTACAGGAAGGACAGTTAAAGTTAAAATTTAGCACCACAGTTATAATTGGCTGGACAATTCTAATTGGCTGCATCTGCTGGTGAGAAAGATTTGGTTAGGGGACAGGGATAGATGACAGTGTTCATCTATGGGTGATGGCATTCAGTGAGTAATTTTTAGGAGACAGATACAGGTCAGATTACAGGGAAAGGAAAATGGCAGCGGAGTCATATTCAAAATGGAGGTGCTCATGCTACACAATACTGTCAGAATAGTAAGTCTAAACCCACCAGAATATCTGTCAATGATTAAGAAAAACTAAAGACATTTCCAAAGTACAAAAACTGAAAAATGTCATCACAACTAGAACCACACAATGAAAAATGCTAATGGAAGTCTTTTGGGTTGAAGAACAATAAAAATATCACATGAAGATATGAGTCTCCATAAAGAAAAGAAGAGTGCAAGAAATAAAAACTGAAGTCTGCTTGAGGCCCTGAAACTGAATAAAAACAATAAGAAAATTCCTTACAGAGAACCAGCATCTCTGCACCTCTTGGCGCACACAAGAAACATACCATTAATATCCACTAAAAGTAAATATCCACCAAGAGTTGAATGGAAGATAATATACACAATTCCATATGCTTGAATTCTACTGCTCTACTCAACAATTGAAGGAATGAACGGCTGTGGATACATACAGTAATATGAAAAAATCTTAAAATGATGCTGAAAGTGAAAGAGCCAGGTACAAGAGAGAATATACTGCATGATTCCACTTATACAAGACCAAAAGCAGATCAATGGTTTCCTGTGTTTGGGAGCACGAGAGATGCTCTGCAGACGCAGAATGCCAAAGGATATACAGAAAGTTGTGGGATAATACACAGCAACATGTTCCATGACTGTTCTCTTAGTACACATCTTTCAGAATTCATCAAATTGTGTCCTTTAAATGAATGCGGTGAATTGTACATGGATTGTAATTCATTGACATTGATTCAAAATTTAGTTTTGCTTGGGACTCTCAAGTAGACAACTTCTGTATTCTGCGATTTTACTTCTCTTCCCATGTTTTCACCCAGTCTTCTTTGGCACTAAAAAGATAACAAATTATGCACAGAACTTGCTCACATTTGGCCTCAAATTATATACTAGCCCAGGTTACAAGCCTGAATATGTCATAGTCAAGGTATTTTCTCTCAAAACTTCTATTAAGTTGCTAAATTTATTTTTGTAGCTTCCAGTATGTGACACTGCCTGAGTTTAGCTTTCCCATTTTACTGGGGAAAAGAACTAGCAGTATGCTGGTAATGGATATTCATTGCTTCTGTGCAATTACTATTCCGAACCACACAGATCAGACTGAATTCCATCACCCAAAGTCTTCTGCCATGTATGCGGAACCCATAAAAATGGTAATGTGAGAAAAGGCAGGACTTAGTAAGTTTTGGAAACAGGGGCCTGCTCTCAGGGCATTATTATGTAATGAGAGTTTGTTCTCACAAAGTAAGGCTTTTAACTGGGAGTTTCATTTACCTTTACCGAATGTGGACTCCTACTGGAATGCTCTTTAACTCTGCAATGCATTGTACAGTTTTCAGGGAGAGGAAAGGTGTTGCACAGAGGCAGACAGACTTTTCTCTCTATCTCATGGATGTCTACAAACATCCTTATAAATTTAACTCTTTCTCTTAATATGTAGTAGCTTCCTTATAATTGATAGCATAATTCATTTGCAAAAGTCTAGAGGTCTTTTTCCTTTAACTTTAGCTTCACTGGAATTTGGTATATTAAGTGAAATAGGAGTTATTTTATTCTGATGGTTAAAAATTCAACTCAAGTCACAGAAGGATTGAGTGAAGGACAATAACTATAAAATCTAGAGTAGTCAGACCTGGTTTTGGATACTAACTGTGCGACTGTATTATTATTTTTAACTTGCTAAAGTATATGTGCACTCTCCAGAGACATAGAGAGAGAAAAATAAATAAATAAATAAAAAGCAACCCCCATGGGAGATGACCACTCCTCAGTTCTTTCTCCTTTATTCTCTCGAGATTTTGGACAAACACACACACACACACACACACACACACACGTCCAGTGTGTTTTTCAAGCTGCCAGGTCTGTGACTTGAACCATGTGGGATCCAGCTGCCTTAACCAAAACGTCACCTGGTTGGCCCCTCTGACAACTTTCCCTGGACAAGTCACAATCTAAAAGAGTTTTATCTAAAACGAAGATACATGTATTTATTGGCCGACAAGCTTGTTGTACAAGCACAAAGTGTTTGATACTATTCATGATCTTATATAAGATATACACTTTATTTAATATATAGCCTATACACGTAAGATACTTTCTATGTGAATTATATCATGAAGAACTTATTTCAAACTAAGAGCTACCCATGTTAGCTAAAGAAGTTTAAGTACCCCAAGGAAAAAAAAATGTATCACACTGTAAAGATGAAGAAATAGTCACTTGTTTTAAAAGAAAAAACTTACTACCCCTGTGAGGACTGCCAAATATTATATATAGAGAGAGCCAAATAACTGTCAGGTAGAATGATAAAGCATTGCATTTTAAAGAAAAATGTAAATGTAGCACAACCTGAAAAACTCAAATATCTTAGACTCATTTAAAGCAATTGTGAATTGACAGAAACTAATGGCTGTAATAATGTTTAAAATGAATGAGTGCTACATAGAGTTCATTCTCTGATTCAGCATGAACTCTTCAGAACCTCATTCTATAAAATAATGAGAGGTGAGTCCTAATTTATTTACATTATCTTACGTTTTGGAAATGATAACTAGGACATCATTTTGACAGCAGATTGAATTTCTTTGAACTTTACTACATAATGATATCTTGTCCTGGATTATTTTGTTTTATACTTGTGCAAGAATCTTTCATTTTTAATAATAAGATAATATATTTTCTAATATTCTTTCAAATGTCTTCTGCAGAGGGAGGCCAATTTTCCCATTGAGTTTAAAGATACTCTAAAGGTGGGACCAGCAGTTAGTGTAATGGCTATGTCGTTGGACTCTGACATAGTCGACCGTAGTTCACGTCCCGGACCCGGTGGCTTATATTCACGCTGGGTGTGTGTGCATGTGTGCCCAAGATCCCGAGAGGAGAATGGCGGAGAAGGGATTGCGGCATGGTCATCCCCCCTGGGGGATGATTTCTCGCTTTCTACCTCTCTGTCTCTCTCTCTCTCTGTCTGGTGAGCGCATGCGCCCTATAGCAAAAACCTATAAAAAAAAATGGATACTCTAAAGGTAACACTTCTATAAAACAAGAAAGCATGTTCAAGAGACTTTACAAGCTGTGAACTCAGACAGATGCTAGATCGATTTCCAGTCCTAATATGTACTTTATGAACAATTATGTATTAAAAACTTAATTTTATCTGGCTTGTTTATTTAACTATGAAATAAAAATACCAATACTTGCCTCACAAGATTGTTGTAGAAGTAAGACTTGCCTATAACATAGTAGGTATCAACACATTTTAAAGCTCCTTTTAACATGTGGAGGAATGATAAGTTATTTACCTACTAATTCTTCCTTTGCCAAATACTATTTCTCTCAAATCACATGTTTGAGGGAGTTTTGAAAAGCACAATGTTATTTTGGGAATCCATGGATAGTTTTTAACTAAAATACATCTTCCATAAACTTTCTTTTAAGAATGTTAAAAAAATAATAATTTCCACTGCCAGAGGGTGCATCACTTACAGAAGGTAGGGATAGACAGAAAGTACCACCTGATGGGATTTTGTTGTGCATAATCCTCTCTCCCTTTCTGCATCCAGTCAGGATTTGGGGTACCCATGCACAGGTACCTAATGTTTCGTTTGTTTATTTCAAGTCACTGGGTCTGGGATTCAAACCTCTGGCCATATGGAATTCATCTCCCAGTGCATACCATTTAACCTTTGTGCTACTAGGTTGGCCATTCCCTCCATGAAAATCCCTCATACATCTGCATGCTCAGTAATTTGTTACTAACTCTGGTTACTAATAAAAAGATAAATAAGGTCTCTGGGTCTTTGCAAAATTACCACAGGTAATTTTGAAAATAAGCACTGGTCTTCATATTTCTAAATACATAAAATGCAAATGTACTTGGCAAGTAATTTATTGCCCAATGGGGTAACCTAGACTTGTAGCCTATAGTCCTCCTTTGTGTGGTAGGTTGTCCCTTGCAAAATCAGCAAAATAGTTTAGCAAACTACTAAGGCAATGTTTTTCCTTCAAGGCTCAAGTTGCTTTAAATGTTTTGGGGACAGGAGTCTTGTGGCTTTGTTAAGAGAGTGAGTTCTCTCTCTCTCTTGATGTAAGGTAGATCTTTTGTGAAAACTGTGCTAGAAATGAATCCTAATGACCAAGATGCTGAAACAGAAAGAAAAATTTTCTTTCTTCCTTCTTCTAACCAAATTAAAAAAAAAAAAAAAAATTCCCCATAGGGTGCATCCACTTGCCAGAGAGAGACAAAGACAGTGAGTGGGAAAGTGAGAAACTACCCCACGGGGGAATTGCTAGGCTACAATCCCTTCTCCTCCATTCTCCTCCTGGTATTTTGAGAATGCATGCACTTGCTCTGGCGTGAGTTTCAATCCACCATGTATGGGACTCCAACAGCATTTGTCAAGACTATATGGACTGTAATTCTGGACACTGAGTATATAGTATTAAATAAAATACATGGGAATGACTATATTAGTAGAGAAACCAGATAGTAGATAAACATGTAAGTACATATTCAGTATCTCACATAGTGATGTGTGCTATGGAGAAACATAAATTAGTGTAGGAAGATAGAAATAACTGAGGTGAGGCTGTTTTTATTTCTGTTTTACAAAGTGATCAGGAAGAGTTCACTGAGAAGACAATATCGGAACATAGAAAGTGAGTGAACAAACAATGTCAAAATACGGGGAAGACATTCTGCACTTTACTGATAATAAGCAAGTTCTTTTTATGTCTATCAAGGAAGCATGAATGGCTAAAATGAGTGAGAAATGTAGAATATAGTAGATGATGAAGTCTAGACTAGAGTTAATGAAGAGTAGGTAGAAATGATTGTCAGCTTTTATTCTGAATAAGATGGGCAGCTATAACGTCTTCTTAGCAGTGGTCTAATGTAATCTGACTCATACTTTTTAAAATAACTTTCTGATTATCTTTTGACCACAGACTACATGAAGGCCTAAGGAGAAGCAAGATCAAAGTGGGGACAGTAGCAGTATTTCACATCAAGTTCAGTCGTAATTTGTACTTCGATAGGAGCAAGAGAGCTGGGGAAAAGTAACAAGATTTCATGTACTTTGAAGGTAGTTGAGAGAAAAGGTTTTGGTTTCATTTTAGCATAAGAGATTAAAAGATAACTGAATTTTTCTCTTAGCGCCTAGTAAGATGGAGATGACATTTACAATGGTGGGGCGGGGGAGTGGGGTGGGGGTAATTAGAAAAAGAGGGAAAGTAAGTTTGGCCTGGATATTTCAAATGTAAGATATCTGCTAGCCATCTAAGTGAAGACCTGAGAAGAATAGTGCAATGAAATTATTCTGAAAAGGTTGTGTTTCCATTTAAAAAGTAAATTTTGCAATTGTGTTTAAAAATAGCATAGTTGATATTAATTTAAAAAATTTTGTTTGTTTTTTGGTTTGTTTTGCTCTGGGGCCTGTGTTTTTGCCTGAGAGCAAGAGAGGGAGAGAGAGGGAAAATAAGAAATCCCTGTCTAGAGGGAACAGTCATCCTGCAATCCCTTTTCCCCCATTCTCCCCTTGGGATTTTGGACATACAGACACATGTGCCTGGTGTGTTTTTCAAGCCTCTGGGTCCAGGACTTGAACCATGCAGTTAGCCATGTGGCATCCAGTTACCTTAACCTCCATGCCACCTTCTGGCCCCTTAATTATAGTTCTAAATACTCATCAAAATAATAAAATATCCTAAAATGACAATCATGTCTCAAACATCTCTCACTAGGGATAAATGTGGATTTCTAGATCCAAACAATTAAATTTTTAAAATTATTTCAAAGTTTAACTACAGGCCCCCTTTTACCTTACTGTATGATCTAACTTTTTTTGTGAGAGATGAGAAAAAGAAATAATGCTGGGCTCATAACATGACCGAGAGTTTGCAAACCTGACTCCTTTTAACCCTCACAAGTCTGATACGAGTAAGGAGTTGTTATTGTGTTTTTAAGTGAAGATAAAGCCTTCAGCTCATTAAGGGGTTTAACTAAAAAAGAGCAGGGAACAAATAAGTGATGGAGTCAAATCCAAAGGCCATTGTAATATTTTTTCACTAAAAAAACTCTAAAAATGTTCTCATTTGGGTGCCCACAGGATGATGAAACCAGCCATGCAGAGTCAGAAATAAAACAACCACTTGTTGTAAATTGAGAAAGAATGATGGGATTGAGCATGAGTTGAAACGTATTATTTTTCTTATTCTCTTTAGATTAAACTTCAACAAAGACCAGACTTAGTGCGTTATAGGATCGTATGTTATTATGGAACCAATTTCAGACAGGTTTCAATCTACTATTTACAGACAATTTAATTTGTATATTCAAGGTTCGCTCCATAGAGAATTTCTTGCAGTTCTTTCTTTTTCCCACAGGACTCTTAATTGCTCTATCACCTCCATGTGGTGCCTCTCCAGCCATGACTCAAAGACTTTAAATGACTGTATTTATTTTAAGAGAAACGTTAGTGCCTATAAAAGCAGCATGTTCTCCTGCAGCACATCTGTTCTCTCTCTAAGCTTTATGTTATCACTTTGCTCGAGAGTTCAAGGGAGCTTGGTGTGCGCTGATTCAACTGTTCGAATGCGCCGAGTATAATTAACTTAACATTTAGGACATACTGATGCATTCGTAATGGCGTGATCTTTGCCCACTTCCCTAACTCCTCTGATCCTAAAGGTTTTCAGCTATGAAAAGGCAACAGTTGTCTCTTCCTTGCAAGAATGGCTGTGACAGTGCCCTTCCGCACATTTTTCTTCTACTGACACTTCAGATTAGTGATACATTAATAGCTTCACCTATTTATTTACATGCGTACCCAAAGCATTGTACTAAATTGCTTTCTTACAGTTCCACTCTTCAGGACTCTTGAAGACTTAAGAGTATTAAAAATGAATAGGGAATTAACTTTTGGGAGCTATATCTTTGCATCCAGTTTTTAAAAATAACTCAGCCTTGCCTTAAAATGTGTTTTTGTAGCCCAATCCACCTTGGGAGAGCCTGGATTAAATCTAAGGACCGTGCCACCACTTTAGTACACACTACTTAAAATACGAGCGGAGTTCATTTTATTCTAAAGCATGGGCATATCAGGTTATGTTTGCAATGCTATGGTGTCAACTGATTTCCTAAAATATTGATACAGGTTAGATCATGTTTCTTCATCTTTCATGGTTGACATCTGAAACTTGCAGCCTCCAAGGTATGGCAACAGGAAAAAAAAGAGAGATGTAGGCGCTTCTTCTTTATACCTGCCAGAAAGTGACATTGATTCTCCTTACAATTCATTTACCAGGAGTTACTTTAATTTCTGGCTCCAGTCTAATTGTAAGGACTGAATTCAATGAGAACTGAATCACTGATAAAGAGCAAACATGAGGGCCAGCAGATGGTGTAGTGGTTACATTGCTGGACTCTTGCATAGACAACCACATTTCAAGTCCTGGACCCGATGGTTTGAAACTCTACTGGGCGCGTGTATATGCATGTCCAAGATCCTGCGAGGAAAACGGAGAAGAAGGAATTGTCGTGTGGCCATCCCCCTGGAGGGTGATTTCTCACTTTCTCTCTCATCATCTCTATCTCTCTCCCTGGTGAGAGCATGCACCCTGAGCCTAAAACCTTGTGTGCGCTGATTCAACTGTTCGAATGCGCCGAGTATAATTAACTTAACATTTAGGACATACTGATGCATTCGTAATGGCGTGATCTTTGCCCACTTCCCTAACTCCTCTGATCCTAAAGGTTTTCAGCTATGAAAAGGCAACAGTTGTCTCTTCCTTGCAAGAATGGCTGTGACAGTGCCCTTCCGCACATTTTTCTTCTACTGACACTTCAGATTAGTGATACATTAATAGCTTCACCTATTTATTTACATGCGTACCCAAAGCATTGTACTAAATTGCTTTCTTACAGTTCCACTCTTCAGGACTCTTGAAGACTTAAGAGTATTAAAAATGAATAGGGAATTAACTTTAAAGAGCTATATCTTTGCATCCAGTTTTTAAAAATAACTCAGCCTTGCCTTAAAATGTGTTTTTGTAGCCCAATCCACCTTGGGAGAGCCTGGATTAAATCTAAGGACCGTGCCACCACTTTAGTACACACTACTTAAAATACGAGCGGAGTTCATTTTATTCTAAAGCATGGGCATATCAGGTTATGTTTGCAATGCTATGGTGTCAACTGATTTCCTAAAATATTGATACAGGTTAGATCATGTTTCTTCATCTTTCATGGTTGACATCTGAAACTTGCAGCCTCCAAGGTATGGCAACAGGAAAAAAAAGAGAGATGTAGGCGCTTCTTCTTTATACCTGCCAGAAAGTGACATTGATTCTCCTTACAATTCATTTACCAGGAGTTACTTTAATTTCTGGCTCCAGTCTAATTGTAAGGACTGAATTCAATGAGAACTGAATCACTGATAAAGAGCAAACATGAGGGCCAGCAGATGGTGTAGTGGTTACATTGCTGGACTCTTGCATAGACAACCACATTTCAAGTCCTGGACCCGATGGTTTGAAACTCTACTGGGCGCGTGTATATGCATGTCCAAGATCCTGCGAGGAAAACGGAGAAGAAGGAATTGTCGTGTGGCCATCCCCCTGGAGGGTGATTTCTCACTTTCTCTCTCATCATCTCTATCTCTCTCCCTGGTGAGAGCATGCACCCTGAGCCTAAAACCTTTAAAAAAAAAAAGCAAGAATATATTTCTTCTCAAAAACTGAGCATCACAATTCTCTATATACTATCTGAATCCTACTATTTCAAGGAGAACAAATCCCAAGCCAGTAGTTCTGTATCTTGGGGAATATTACAGCTAACTCCAATAAAATTCCAACAAGGAAATTCATAGCTGGAACACAGAACATTGGCAGAAAGTAAGCTATTATAAAATAAGTAGAGTACACAAACATAAATGAATGTATGTTTAATGACAAGAAACATTTTTATCCTCCCTCATAGTAAATATGCAAAATGTATTAATGGTTTTTTAATTATACTCATGAGATTTGTTTTCTTTTAGTAAATAATAACTTTCAATAATTTATTAACCTTGATTAGCACTCAGCTAGAACTAAGTAACAATATTTCTAGGGATGAAAGTTTTAGTTACAACAGATATTTTGCTTGCAAGCTTTGCATCTGTGCTTAACATTTTTTAAAGTACAGTAGATGATTTGTTAATGTCACAATGACAGATTTCTGAAACCTTGAAGATGGACTTTTACTTCAAACAAAAATCTTTTAGACATTAAATTGGGGTTCCATTTGCTGGCTTTGTACCTTTAAAATATAGACAACTTAAAAATTAATTATTTCTAAAAATTTGGAATTTCTAAAATAAATTTGACAGACTGTCACAAATAAACTGAACAATATTTAAAAGGTAAGAAAGTAAAAGAATGGAAAATAGCAAATGTTTGGCCTCTTTAGTGAAAGTCAACAATTTGGATTTGTCTGCTATTTGTTTTAGCTCACTAGAGAGTAAGAGATAGAGAGGGAAAGTGAGAAATTACCCACCCAGGGGGAATGCCACATTGCAATCCTTTCTCCTCCATTCTTCTCTCAGGATTTTGGGTCATGCATGTGCATGCATCAGTGTGATTTTTAAGCCTCTAGGTCTGGGAATAGAACCGTGGTTGACCACATGGGAGTCCAGTGCCTTAACCACCATGCTACCTGCTGGATCTAACAATTTGAATGAATTTACTATAGAAATATTTTATCATTATTATTGCACATCAAAAAAGTTACAATGAAAATGAGAGATGAAATAATTTCTGAATAATTCCAGCATGCAAACATAGACAGGTCACTCTGTAATCTACTGGTTAAGGGAAGCCAGATTGCATGTGGCTACCACAGTTCAAGTCCCAGCCTCAGTGGTTTGAGAAGCATGCCAGGTATGTGTGTATGCTCCAAATCCTTACAAAATGGATAATGGAAAAGAAGGGATGGTGATGTGACTATACCACATTGAGGGATAATGTTTTTTCCCTCACTGTCCCTGTCTCCCGCTGGTGAGTACACAGCACTGTCTTGCAATTACAAAACAAACAAAAATACCCACAGTTGTACAATATAATACACAAACGGATACACAAAATAAGTACAACAAAGTTCATGTCTGTTCACTGAATGAAATAGTTATATTTCATCTAAATCTTTGCACACATCTGTACACATGAAATTAAGACAAATAATTGAACTTTTAAGTTTTTACCAAATGTTTGCTAAATCTTTTTCTTTTTCTTTTTTTTTTCTGGAATGGTTTTTGCTATAGGGCATATGTGCTAGCCAGAAAGACAGAGAGAGACAGAGAGAAGGAAAGCACAAAATCACCCCCAGGGGAAATGACCACGCCACAATCCCTTCTCCTCCATTCTCTTCTCAGGATCTTGGGCACGCATACAAACGTGCCTGGCGTGAATTTAAGCCACTGCATCTGGGACTCGAACCATGATCATCTACATGGGAGTCCAGCGACATAGCCATTACACTAACTACTGGTCCCATGTTTACTAAATCTTAAAATAGAGTTTCTAATAATTGTGATAAAAGAAAATATCTCTGTTGATACATGTCTGTGCAAATATACTTTAAGTAATAAAGTTTATTTGGGGGACATCTGTGAAGGCCCAAAGGATTATGAGTGGCTCATGTGTTTTTGCTAGTTTTTTTTTTTTTGATTATTTTTAAAGTGAGTTTTATGCATGATAGATCGCATGCATACATGAGAGAGATACAGAGGGAGAGAAAAAGAAGCACCTTCATAGGGGCCTGCCATACCACAATTCCCTTCCTCTGGTGCTCCAGCCTGCCAGGATCCTGGGCATGCACAATATTTGGAAGATAAAGAATATCAAGAAGACATGAAACCTACATGTAAATATTTCAAGAAAACACAGTAGTTTTTATTTGTTTATGATTTTATTTCTAAGAATTTTTCATTATGTCAAAAATGAATTACACTATATATATATTGAGTATACATGCCCTTCAAAGCAAGATTTTTAATACCTATGCGATATACACAGGCACACATACACGCACACTGTGATATTTAACAGTTAGATGTTTGCATTTTATCTAAGGTGTTTCCATGTATAATTAACATTGTGCTGAACATGTAAATTCAAATATCTGTATTTCCCATCTGTTTCTTGAGTTCAATTGCTTTCCTAAGGTAGTTTTTTTTTTTTTTTTGAGAGGTTTTGGCTATAGGGCGCATGCGCTCGCCAGAAAGACAGAGAGAGAGACAGAGAGACAGAAAGCAAGAAATCGCCCCTCATAAAGGAATGACCACGCCGCAATCCCTTCTCCTCCATTCTCCTCTAGGGATCTTAGGCACGCATGTACATGCGTCCAGTGTGAGTTTAAGCCACCAGCTCCAGGACTCGAACCACAGCCAACTACATGGGAGTCCATTGACATAGCCATTATGCCAACTGCGGGTCCCTCTAAGGTAGCATTTTTGTCTTTTATTAAGTATTGCCAAGTTATTTACAAGATAATCAAAATGATGTGTTATGGCTGGCCCTATTGCCTGGTGGTGAAGGGAGCCAAATCTTCCTGAATGACCATTGACTGACCCCTGAAGCTTAAAAGACATGCTGAGCATAGGCATGCATGCCTCAATTCCTGACAGAATGGAGAAATGAAAGAGAAAGGGTTACTGGGACCAGCAGATAGCACAATGGTTATGTTGCTGGACTCCCAGGTAGTCGACCATGGTTTGAGTCCCAGAACTGGTGGCTTAAAACTCATGCTGGTTGCATGTGTGTGTATGATGCCAAGAGGAGAATGGAGAAGGAATTATAGCATGGCCATTCTCTCTAAGGAATCACTTCTCACTTTCTATCTCTCTGTCTCTCTGGCAAGCATACACATCCTATAGCAAAAATCTCTAAAAGAAAAAAGAAAGAGAAAGGGCTGCAGCATCACCATACCCCATTAGAGGGCGCTTTCTTCCTCTCCTCCTCTCTTTGTGTCTGTCTTTGGAGAATGCTCACACCCTCTGACAATAAACAAAAATAGGTTTTAGTTATTTTAAAGTAATAAATTTATGAACTAATGAATTGTTGAATCTTGTTTATTGACACTGAGGAATGAATGCTTTCTTTTATTTAAAAAAATAGTTTCATGAACAGAAAAGCAATCTCACTAAATGGAGACATTTAAGATTCTCACTGATTGGAAACAAAAGATTTATATGTCAGAAGGCATTGCTGACAGGGCATGGAAACAGTGGAGTGGGAAGTGTGAAAACAAAACAAAGTGGGCAAGTCTGGAGGACACTCTAAGATGTAACATATCCCTTCTAGAACAGGAGAGTCAGTAAAATTGACAGGAAGGTGAATAAAGCAATTCTAATTTACAAGATAAGAGACTAACATTTTAAAAGAGGAAATAACTGAAGACTGTTTAAAGATTAAAAGAGGATATTACAGAAGTTTTACCGTTCCTAATATGACTGACATACAGAGTACAATAAAGTATTTTTCTAAATCTGATTTCTTTTGAGGATTATTTAATAAGACTACCCAATCAATACTGATTGAGGAAAGAGCAGAACATTGACAAATATAAAAGATTGCCTCCAGAACTATAAAGATGTTCAGTTACACATTCCAATTTTATATATGTGTTGTCAGTTTTGAGTGAGGGATTGTGTTAGGGCAATACTGATACGAAAGTTCAATTAATTAGAGAAAAATCTCTACATTATGGGACCTCAGTTAATAAAAGGAACAAGATACGTAATTAGTTCTACATTTTAAATTATAATAACACAGTATAGAAAAGTAAAATAACAGAAAGTTAATAATGGAAATCGCAGTTGGAGCAAAACAGAGGAAGTGACCAACTTTGAAAGGAAGAATGAGAGAAATCTTTATAGAGCTGGCATCACATGGTTCTCAGCTGAGAAGTGTCAGCAGGCATTTCAAGCCATGAGAAATACATGCAGAGTGCTGTAGGCATAGAAGGGCGTGTGCATTTCGCCACGTGCCGTATGAGTTCAGTAGGATTATAGTTCGAGATTGATGCAAACTCAGGTAGAAAGTGAAGCCCCTTCCAGTGTGAGAAATCTTATAAGGAGCTTGTGTTTGATCAAGTTGTGTCCAAAATACAATGAAAATTTTAAGTAGGGAATTAATATCAGCAAATGTACGTATTAGAAAGATAATCCTGGTAGCAGTAGGGAGAAATGGTTGGAAGAGGCGAGAGTTAGAAACAGGGAAACCACAATAGTGCTAGGGCAATATTGCCCTAAAGGTGGTGAAAATTGATTTGGGAATAGAAAGTCAATATTATGATTTGTGGTCTTTCAAAACTCAATCCTACTCTAAGGAATTTTATCATTTGGTATTTAGTTTCTCTTGTTAGGAGAAATAAGCTTAATTTTGTTAGGAAAATAAATCGAATTAATTAAAATTTTTATTTTTAATTGATACATAATTATTTGAAATTAAAGTATATACATATTTATCTCTCAGAGGAGGATAAGGTATAAAGCTTGGAAAACATAGTGCTAATAGTGCTAGAATATAGTTCAGATTTATAAGAAAGAATCTTATAAAATGTAAATATAAAATTTGGGACAAAAAAATAATAAATATCAGATATATTATGGAGAAATATTAGTGAAATTCCCTCAACATTTTTTTCCTTATAATGATCATACTCATTAGTTGCCTTTTTCTTTTTTTATTTGAGTAAGTTATAAGAATCCACAACCCAATACTCTAATAATCAAATCACATCTATAAAAAATTGTGTGTGGGTGCAATCCGGCATCGAAAATTTGAGTTAGGTTTAAATTTTTGCTCTTTTAAAATAATAATAATTAATGTGAAAAGTTTCATGGAGAATGAGGGGTATCGTGGTTTTTCCCTGTCTCATGTGTCACATAGACATTATTTTACGATGTTCATAGGTAAATAAATACCTTACGTAAGCTCCTACTCTGAACTAGACTGTAAAAACAGTCCCCTTCAATTTCTGCCAGAATCTACTCATATCTTGAATTTTGAGAAAAATATTTAAATGATAAACTGGGGTCAGTGCCCTCTCAATAACTTTGTTTAGATGATCCCCACAACTGATTTTGCAGGAGATGGTCAAATTATAGGGTCTGCAAAAATTCAACCAAATTTATGCTACAGATGAATGAAGTGTCTTAAAGGTATTCATTGAAGCCTGTTTTATAATAGAAAAATATTCTTTAATAGGGAACAAGTTAAATGAATTATGGTAGATCAATGTATGAGATATGTAGCTAAAAATAGAATATATAAAATTGGGACCAGTAGTTGGCATAATGGCTAAGTCACTGGACTCCCATGTAGTCAAGCATGGTTCAAATCCCAGACCCAGTAGCTTAAACATACACTGGGTGTGTGTGTGTGCTCCCCCAAGATCCCAAGAATAGAATGGAGGAGAAGGGATTACAGCATGGTCATCCACCCTGGGAGGTGATTTCTCTCTTTCTATTTCTCTGTCTCTCTCTGTCTTTCTGGCAAGTGCACATGCCTTATGGCAAAAACCACTCCAAAAAAAAAAAAGTATATGTAAAATGTATAGACATATAATGGAGATATGTATAGATGTCTATCTTTTTTTGAGATATTTTTGCTATAGAGTGTGTGTACTTGTTGGAGAGACAGGCAGAAAGTGTGAAATCACCCCCTCTGGGGGGCATAGCCACACTGCAGTCCGTTCTCCTTCATTCTCCTCTTGGGATTTTGGGCATGCACACATGTCCAGCATGAGTTTTTTCAAGAATTATTTTACTGAACTGTATTTAATTCATTAATTAATTTATTTATTTTAACTTGACCGGAGAGGGGCAAGAGTGTGTGTGTGGGTGGAGGTGAGAAAGCAAGTCACCAGGTTTGGGACTTAAACAGTGGTTGGTCATGTGAGAGTTGAGTGCCCTTAACTACCACGCCACCTGCCAGGCCCTAGCATGCATTTTAAGTTGCCAGGTCCAGGACTCAAATCTCAGTTGACTATGTGGGAGTCCAGCAACATAGCCATTTCGCCATCTGCTGGTCTGATGAAATACATTTTTTAAAGGACTATTTATTAGCTATGTGGGAATCAAGCACCTTAACCACCACACCACCTACTGGTCCCAAAACACATTTTTTATATAAATTATATATATAATCTATTTTTAAAGAATTCAATGAAATAGTCATTAAACAAATGTAGAATGAACTAGAGCATATTTCAACTTGAAGATACAACAACTTCAAACATTGAGAGGACTGTCACACAGAGAATGAAAGGCTTGCTCAGTGTTTTTCCAAAAGGTGGAACTTGAACCAAGGAATAAATATAAACAACCAGCAGGCTGCAGAATCATTGTAGAAAATGGGTCACTTATCTATAATAA
>NW_006199230.1:1798856-1817142 GCF_000334495.1 Tupaia belangeri chinensis
ATTTTACTCTTCCCTTCATCCAAAAGGTGATATCAGAATCGAATCCTTGTGAGTGTCTTAAATAAGTTTCTTTGTCATGGCAAGCCCTCCACTGCCAGTAGTGGATCTACTCACACTATCAGAAAAAATCTGAAGTTAACCAACTGGTATACTAAGTAAACAGATTATTCGCTCCTCAGCTCTAGTTTCATATTCTACTGCTTCTCAGGGTGTGTGGAGGAAAGGGAGCATGTTCTGCCAAGAGGGTGAATCACAAACTCCAATAATTCAGGTGCTGCTTCTGGTGGCAGTCCTCCTCACAACCCAGATGAATCCCTACCACCATTTACTCTTGGTACTGGTGGAGTGCAGGATGTGTACAGGCAGGGAAAAAACAGACAACCATCACTGGTCTACAGGAAGTTGGAGAGCTTATTTCATGAGTCACTGGGAACTATAAATTCACCATGTAATACTGATGGGTTCCATCCAAATTGTTCCACATTACAAGATAAAAATTGTTTCAATAATTATCCACTGTAATGTTTAAGTTCTCTCTCTCTCTGTATATGTATATATATATATATAATGCATTTTATTACATACTCAGCAAGGCATGCTCAGTTGCTTAATCCATTCAATGAATTAAAAATAAAAAAATTTAATTTCTATGTTTGTCAGTATACAGGATTCTGAAGGTGGATCTTGAACTCAGGTGATAAATCAGTTTTCAAGAAAATCATATTATCAATCAGTTTGGCTAACTGCTGTTCACTGGGAACTGGTGGAATTGGGTCAGGCTCTGATAAGGGAATAAAACTGTTAAAGGAAATATCTGAGGCCTCTACCACTGGCTTTCTGGGCAGAACCATTCTTGGGATAGAGTTGGTTTATTCTTGGAATAGAGTTGGCTTTCCGTCTGTGCTCTAAAATACCTTCCACAGCCTCTTCTACAGGAAGTCCAACAAAGGCTGCAAAGTCATCAGTGACTGTCGAGGTATATCCTTGAGAGACTAAGGTGGAGGCTGGTCTCCTTGTTGCCTCCAAGTGCCTCCATGATCGACTAGACTGTCTTAGACCATTGGTGAGTACTGATGGTTGTAGAGATCCCTGGGAAATCACTCTAGCACATTCTTTATTCTAATGACCAGATTCCCCCAAGTTCAGAATTTTCAGATTTTATAGCAGGTATTCTTTTCCAAAGACATCTTGCTTTATTCATGTTATTATGGAAGAATTATAAAGCTAGAAGCTGAGCATACACTAGGGATGTAGCAATTCCTCCTGGAGCCTCGAGCTTCTGGTTCTCGCACTGATCCAGCAACTTTCTGAAACTAAAGACTCTGTCATCCAGTCACTGGCGTCTTCCTGGTAAGTCTGGCTACTGCACCTTCCTGACAGCTAGACCCCAAGACTGTCGCTCCCATGTAATCTATGTTTACATATATAGAATGCATATAAAACATTCTGTAACTGCTTTTTTTCACCTAAGATCTAGTATATCCTGACATAAAGAAGTATATAATATATGTCAATAATATGTATATTAAAAATTATGTATCTACATATAAATCACATCTTGTCATTACACCGTACAGGTTTATTTTGGTGCAAAAAATTTGTGAAATCCATGTATATTTTTATTCATAGTACGTATTTTCTAAGAACTTTCTGAATACTTCTCATATAAGTCTGTGTATGTCAATATTCTATATAGGGACCAGGAGGTGGTGTGATGGTTAAGACACAGGATTCCCACATGGCCTACTGCCGTTCAAGTCCCAGACTTGGCAGCTTGCTTTCTCGCTTTCCTTCTATTCCTCTCTCTCTCTGTTCAAATTAAATAATAATAATAAATAAAATAAAATAATTATTTAAAAAACAAAATTTTGTTGCAACACTATTGAGTGTAATATAAATATATGTTGAGTGAAAAATAGTCAAGTATATGTAAATACATATGCTATACCCTACAGCATACACAAGTATGGATGTCTATGAAGAAATTTCTGAAATAAGACACTTGGGACCTTTAATATTAGTTTCCACAGAGGAGCGTCAAAGAAGAATCAGAAAATTCTGTTGATTTTTAAATTTTCTATACTTCTTTTCATAATTTGAACATATAAAAATATCTATGTCTAAAAATTGCTTTACCTTACTTAGTCATTGATTTATTTTAGATTTTTGCCATAGGATTCTTGAGCTTGCTAGAGAGAAACAGAGAGAGGGAAAGTGGGAAATCACCCCCAGTGGGGTTGGTCACACAATAATCCCTTCTCTTCCATTGTCCTCCTGGGAATTGGGGCACACATGCACACATGCATGGCATGATTTTCAAGCTACCAGATCTGGGACTCGAACTATAGCCGGTCATGTGGGAATCCAGGTCCTTAATGCACTGTGCCACTTTCTTGTCCTGTCTTACTTTTTTTATTGGTTAATAGGATTGGAAGGATGTGACTATGATATTTCAAAATCACTTGTCAATATTCCAGATATTCTTGAAAAGAATGTGCATGTCAATATTTTAGTGTCAACCTTGATAATCTTGTTACCCACATTTTCTATATTCCTTCTCAATTTAAAATCTTTGTTCTATTAGTTTATGAAAATTATGTTAAAATATCACCATATAGTATCTAATAGGGTACTGCATCTACAGGATAAATATATATTCTTGATAGTTGGTTCTTTTTATCATTATTGAATTTTTTATTTCTCTTGCAATTTTTAGCATTAAAATTTATACTTGGATCAACAAGGCCAAGTTTTGCAATGTATTTGAAACAGTTATGATCCTCATATATTATTAGTGGAAATGTAAATTTTACAACCACTTTGGGAAGCTATATATTCAAATGTAACAACTAAAACTGAAAATATGCATTCCTTATGATCCAGCAATTCTACTCCCAAATGTATCCTCAACATGCACGTGCCTACTTACACAACGTACATAAGAACATTCACGGTGACTTTACATAAGAACATTCACAATTTAGAAACATCCAAAATACTCATTAATAGAAAATGAGGTATACAAACTGTAAACTTATATAATCCATAGTATAGAGCAGGGGACCAGCAGTTAGCATAATGACTATGTCGCTGGACAACCATGTAGTCGACTGCGGTTCGAGTCCCTGACCTGACAGCTTAAACTCACGCTGGGCACGTGTGCATGCGTGTCCAAGATCCCAAGAGGAGAATGGAAGAGAAGGGTTGTAGCATGGCCATCCTCCCTGGGGGGGTAGGGGGGGTTGATTTCTCGCTTTCTGTCTCTCTGTCTCTCTCTGTCTTTCTGGTGAGGGCACATGCTCTATAGCAAAAAACTTCTCCATAAAAAAAGTAAAAAAATAGTATAGAGCAACAAAAATGAGCTCAAACACATGGATGAATCCAGCAAACTTAGAAGTTGAGCAAATAAAGTAAATTCTAAAACAGTACCACACAGAAGTCAAAATACTTCTCAACTTTAGGAGTGAAAAGGGGAAGTCATTGAGAGCATGTATAAGCCATGCCTTTGAAAGCTAGTGATTACTCTATTTTTGATCTTACTGTGTATTACATAAGATAACATATATCTACCTAGCATATCTATCTATATCTTATCATAGATCTATATATGATAATATAAAATAGATGATAATTTATGATCTTATAATATATAATTTAGATATAGATAAAATATCTAATATAATATAGATAGAATAATATGTGATTATAGATAATATAACTAATATATTATAGGTACTATAATCTTTAATATAATACTATTATAATTTGTAATATGTGTCTATAATAAGATGTAGTTAGATAAAAATTTTATTGTAATTTCTAGTTTACGTAGAATACTATGGCATATTTGTGGGGTAGTGTGTTTTCCAAAACATATATAAATATGTATAGGTCAAATCAGGATAAAAACAGGCTAGCAGATGGCATTGTGGTTAAGGCACTGAATCCAATATAGCCCACTCCATGGTTCGAGTGCTGGCGCAGGTGGTCTGAAAAACAAACCAAGAAAGTGTTCAAGAGGAGAATAATGAAGGGAATGTGGTATCAGGAGCCAGTGAGTGCACATGCCTTATGGTGAACAAAAAAGAAAAAAAAAATCTAGCTTTTAAAATATCAGGATAAAGCATACCATGTCCAACATTTATCTCTACTTTGTGTGATATACATTCAAAATTTATCTTGTAACTGTTTTGAAATATATATTGAAATGTCACCAACTTGCTTTAATATGCTCTAGTGTTCCATACCCCATTCAACCAGTTATATTTTTATCTTTTCACCAAGTTCCCCTGCCTCCTTTCACTTTCCTTTCCGTCTTCTGGTACTCATCATTATGCTCCCCACTGCTACTAATTGAATATTGTAGCTTCTACTAATGAGTAAGGATGTATGGTTGTCTTCTAGTGCTTGACTTATTTCACTGAACATCATTTTCTCCAGGTACGTCCATGTTGCTAGAGATGACAGAAATTCATCCTGTATTTATGTCTGGATAATATTTCATGATGAATATATATATCACATTTTCTTTATCCATTCATTAGTTGTGTACTGAGGGTGATTCCATGTCTTTTTGGCTTTCATAACTCATTTACCCACAAGTAAATTTAAGTTCTATATATTTTTAATACTCAATAATAAAATTGTTTAAAAAATATTCAAGACATTTGAACAGGTTAATCCTCTAAAATGATAAGATATATTTACCATAGTTGCCAAGCCAACTTGATGACATAATTACTCAAAAACACCCTAACATTGGAGATTAGATTTTTAAATAGGAATTTTGAAGGGTTACAAACATACAGTTCACAACATTCATTTGACTGAGAAAAAGGAATAACATTTTTGTGTAAATTAACATTTCTGTAAGATCTTCTATTCTCTTATACACCTATCTGGCATAGAAATATTAAGTTAGAAGACATGCGGGAGCAGGAAATTGTGAACTACTTTCAAGACAAAAAGCAAATAATAGAAATAATCAGAGACCACCAATCTCCTAGGCTCTTCCAAGCCAAAGACTGGTCCCAGCAAGATTATGGTGCTGTCCCATTATGTCAGTGAGGAATTCTTCTCAAGGGCCATTTTTGTCTGATGACTTTTCACCATGACTGAAACTTTCTCAAAATTGTGCTTCAGTCTGAGGCTCTTCTTGCTTGATCCTTCCTTCACTGCAGGTGAAATAGATGTCATATTCACCAGGAGAAAATCCAATTGATCTTACTGACTATAGAAAGAGTCAGAACTTTGTTGCGGTCTAGTTTTTCTATGTTTACTTCTGCATCTTCTTAATGTCTTTCTTAAATAATACTTTGTGTATCTCACTCCATCTTGGCATCTGTTTCTCTGAGGATTTAAATGACACAGATAAGGTATTAAATATTAAAGTAATTGCTATGATTATTGTAAGTCCAGTGTAAAGGGCCAAGGATGTCAAGTTAATTTTAGTGTTTATCTAAGAAAATTACAAATATTGAGCTAATATCTTATTTTAATAGTCTCCGCTGCTCTAAGTCTATTATAGATATACTAAATCTGATGATCAAGTGCATTCTTGCCCTCTTTGTCTTAGAAGTCTGATAGTTTTCTGCAACAGATGTGAGGACCAGTCCTTCAGAAATTAATTGATGAAGGTTAGCAAGTAATGATCATTCTGCTCACACTATATTTGGTAGAATCCAGTTCCCACTACAACATAATTAAATAGCTCTAATTCACCAAGCTAAAATTCCCTGAGAACTTAACTCCACAATGTTCATTTTCTTCTGCCATTTGTTGATAGTGACCAGTTGTCAGTCTTGGGCTACTAGCCTTGAGTCCAGTCATTGCAGCCTTCCAGAACTGCATCAGAATATTTCCAGAGATCTAGCCTCGGACACAGGAGATACATGGAAAGAGATACATCAGTTACCCATAATTATAGAATCTGCACAATTACTCGAGTTCCTAATCCACTAGAATCTGAACTACTACTCTAGAGTTTAAAATAGCTCTTCTCACTCATTTCATCAGCTGTAGATAAACAATAGTCAATTCAGTGAGTTAGCAAACACACTGGTTCATATTGTCAAAGCAGATATAAATCATAAATCTCTAACAAGCTTTTTAATGAAAACTTACAGAATATTGGCACCAGAAACCTCATGCAAAGCAGAGAAATCTTGAATTTCAAAAGCAGATCCCCAGGTTCTTTCCTCTGTGTCAGAAATGTACTTCTGGTTCAGAAAAGATGAGGTCTCTACATGAGGCTCACGGAGTTCCTCGGACAGCAGGGAGCAGTTAAAGAGATCTGTATGCTTACATTGAATTCTTGGGGGAGCCAGAATTCATCTTTCTATTTACGGAAGGTACAAAGAGGAATTCTGCTAAAGGCAGAATTTTCAAGTCTCTTCCTTCTGGTGAATATTATTAATCAATTTACCTGAAGGTCCAGTTGACCAGGTGATTAGATTTCCTCACTTGCCTTTTTTTGGTCCCCTGGTGGCATGTCCTCACCAGTCACCTCCCAAAAGGGAAAGATGAAATCAAGGCTAACTGACTTATTTCCTTCCTCAGTGAGTAAAAGATATAAGAATGAGGAGAAAAAAGAGTAAACCAAAGGAAATCGAAGATAGAAAGTGAGACATTAGTCTCAAAGAGATGTAAAGGGTGAGAAGATCATGAACTCCTTGGCAATCTGAGGTAGGTGACTTACTCAGAAGGAATAAAATCTAGACTTTACCCTTTAGATCTGATTCCCAGTTTTTTTTGTTTGTTTGTTTTTGTTTTTAAACTTGCTCATGCTACTTAACTTCTATGGGCTGCAACTTCCTAAATGGTAAACTGATGACAATATTTTTCCATAGAAATGTTATTTCAATCTAATTGAGGCAAATTATTTGTCATGTACCTGGTAGAAGGACATTACATACCGTCTGTTTTTGGTTTGCTTGTGGCTTTTTTAGAGTTTTTTTCTTAGGGCATGTGTGCTCACATTGCGGGGTGGGTAGGTCGATACAGTGAGAGGGAAAGTGAGAAATCACCCTGAAGGGGGAATGATCATGCCACAATGCCACAGTCCCTTCTCCTCTGTTCTCCTGGGATCCTGGGCACAGACACACACATACCCAGCATACATTTCAAGCCACCAGGTCTGGTTCTCAAACTACAGCTGACCATGTGGAGCCCAGTAATGTAACTATATGCCACTGCTGGCCTCAATGTTGCATTTTTTAAAATAGAAGATAATATCTTATTTGTAGCTTTCCCTTTTAAGTGGACATATTACAACATTCCAAGTATCTGCCACCTATTCTTGTATGCATTATCTGTTCTCAAAAATATGTTAGACTCCCTTGGGGATTATTTAATTGGTCTTTCTGAATACAGAACCTTAAAAATAATGAGGTCAGATGTCAACTATTGAAGACTATTACACTAAAATTAAGTTTATATGGCACTTTTTTACTAATTCCAGCTCTCTGAAAAACTAGGACAACATTGGGCATCATAATTTATACATTAGGAGTCAGAGTAAAGGTCAAATAATTAATTTACTTCATTCTAGCTCTTGCCCCACTTGTGGAATAATAGCGATATCTGTGTGACACCATAGCTCATACTAAAGGTATATCTAAGAAAGTATCTCTCCTTTAAGACATACAACTTCATGGCTATAAAACATAGTTTGACCCTTTTTCTGAATAAAATGAAAAAGAATCTCACTTGCTATTATTGACAAACAAAAGTCACACACTATTTTCACTCAGGACATTGTGACAAGATCTCCAATGTGACAATTGTTTTCATGCCCCAGAGAACAATAAAAGTTAGTGTCCTAGATTTACAATCCTTTTTCCTCCATTCTCATCTCAGGATCTTGGGCACGTACGCACATGTGCCTGGTGTGAGTTTAAGCCACTGGGTCCAGGACTCAAACTACAGTCGACTACATGGGAGTTCAGTGACATAGCCATTACACTAACTGCTGGTCCCAAGTGTTGCTATTTTCTAGAGATTTATTTCCTAGATGGGGTCACTTTGAAAATCTAGTAGTCCCCAGGGGTGTGTGTGGGGGGGTGGGGGGTATATTAAAAATGTTATGACTCTGCTCATCTAATTAAATTTTGTGTAAGGGTGATGGAGATGTCCTTATAAAAATAGGAACACTAATAGTGCACCGAGAATTTACAGGACTTCCAGTACAGATGTGCACACATTGTGATTCTCTTTGTGTCTACATAAAGGGTTTATCTTGAACCAGTCCTGCCACTAGTCACTTAGTGTTAATTTCAAGCTACAGTGGACTTGAAATTACTTCCTTGATTTATTAGATTTTGAATCTTCTTCAAAAGCATTTTTTTTTCTTTTCATGGAAGGAACTCTACAAAAAATGAAAATTACATACATCTATATATAGATAGAAAGAGAGATATCCACATATCTCTCTATATATATAAATATGTAGAGATAGATAAATACATATTTATCTATAGATAAATGTACAAATATGCTTAAATATCGATATATATTAGGTAAAAGTTCTTGCAGTCTCTACTAATTTCAAGTTATTGGTCTTCCAAGAAGTTATGCTCTTTTTTTTTTTTTTTTTTTGAGAGGTTTTTGCTATAGGGTGCATGCACTCACCAGAAAGAGAGAGAGAAACAGAGAGACAGAAAGCGAGAAATTACCCCTCAGGGGGATGGCCACGCCACAGTCCCTTCTCCTCCATTCTCGTCTCGGGATCTTGGGCACACACACAGACACACACACATACGCCTGGCATGAGTTTAAGCCACCAGGTCCGGGACTTGAATTGCGGTCGACTACATGGGAGTCCAGTGACATAGCCATTACACTAACTGCTGGTCCCAAGTTATGCTCTTCGAATGAGTGTAACATCATGTCATCAACTGTGGTAACTGAATGACATAATGAGGATGTCATTTTCTTCGAAAAGAAATGAGTGTAGGATATGTGAAAATTTTGGCCCTTGATTACATTCCATTGTTTTGGTTATTTTTTTAAATTAATGGACTATTTTTATAGTGTTTTCAGAGAAAAGTGAGCAAGTAGTACATAGAATTCCAACTCCCCCTTTTCTCCTCACTCTCAGTTTCCTCTAGTATTAATACCTTGCATTACTGTGGTACATTTGTGACAACTGATGAACAAATGTTAATATACCATTACTAACTAAAGCCCATTTATGGTTTATTCTTTGTTTATCCCGTCACATATCTAAAATTAGAGTATCATATTGAGTAGTTTCATTGCTCCAAATTTCTCTGCTCCACTTACTCATCCCTGCTCCCTCTGCTGAAACCCTGGCAACACATGATCTAATTACTGTGTCAAGAATTTTGCCTTTTCCAGTTTTTCATAGAATTGGAGTCATATAGTATGAGGAGACTTTTAAAAAGTTCATGGAAGGGCCAACAGGTGGCATAGGGAATAAGGTTCTGGACTCCCACATTGTAAACCGTCATTTGAATCCTGGATCCAGAGGCATGAAACTCATGCTCGGTGCGTGTGCATGCATGCTCAAAAATCCCGAGAGGAGGGACCAGCAGTTAGTGTCAAGGCTATGCTGCTGAACTCCCATATAGCTGACGGTGGTTCGCGTCCTGGACCCAGTGGCTTAAACTCATGCTGGGCACGTGTGCGTGCGTGCCCAAGATCCCGAGAGGTGACTGGAGAGGGGATTGCGGTGTGGCCATCCGCCTCGGGGGGTGGGGGTGATTTCTCACTTTCTATCTCTCTGTTTCTCTCTTTCTGGTGAGCACATGCACCCTATAGCAAAAACTTCTCCAAAAGAAAAGAAAAAAAGTAAAAATATCCCAAGAGGAGAATAGAGGGGAAAGGATTGCAGCATGGCCATCCCACATATGAGCTGAATATTTTGCTTTCTGACTCTCTGTCTCTCCAGAGAGTGTACACTCTCTATTGCAGAAATCTCTCAAAAAAAAAATCATGGAGAGATGAAATTAAGGTATAGGTTTATTTTGGTGCAAAAAAAAGAAAAAATTGAAATCCATGTACATCTTGTTCATAATATGTATTTCTAGTTTTCTTTTTGAAGACCAATGAATGTGGCATTTTCATTAGTTTATTTCACTAGATAAAAGATATACAAGTTTTCCTCCATATCTTTTTGTGGCTTAATATATCACTTAATTTGTTCACTGAATAATGTCCCAGTACAGGGAAATTTCAAAGTTTGTTTTTATAATTCACCTTTTTAAAGGCATTTTGGTTGTTCCTAGTTATTGGCAACTATGAATAACATTGTTGAAACATTGGTGTGCAGATTTTGTGTGGACTAAAATTTTCAGCTCAGTTAGGTAAACATCTAGGATCACGGTTACTAGATCATATTGTAAGCTATGCTTAATTTTATTTATTTATGTATATATGTATTTATTTATTTATTTAGCGAGATTTTTGCTATAGGGTGCATGCGCTCACCAGAAAGAGACAGAGACAGACAGAAACAGAAAATGAGAAATTATTCCCCAGGAGGGATGGCCACATTGCAATCCCTTCTCCTCCATTCTCTTCTCGGGATCTTGGGCATGCACGCACACGCGCCAAGTGTGAGTTTAAGCCACCGGGTCCAGGACTCAAACCGCAGTCAACTACACGGGAGTTCAGTGACATAGCCATTACGTTAACTGCTGGTCCCAACTATGCTTAATTTTATAAGAAACTGTCACATTGCCATCCAAATTGGCTGTTCTATTGTACAATCCTAACAGCAATGAATGAGATTTCCTATAGCTCCCCATCCATGGCAATATTTGGTGTTGTCAGTCTTTTGCAGTTTGACTATTTTGATAAATATGCGGTGGTATCTCTGTTTTAATTTGCAGTTTCCTAATGACCTATCATGTTGAGCACCTTTTCATATATTTATTTACCATGTGTGTACACTTTTTGTTAGTCTCTTCAGATCTTCACTTCCTTTTCAATGGGCTATTATTTTCTTATTAATTTAAGTTGCAAGTCATTTATCAGATATGTGTCTTGCAAATATTTTCTCCCAACCTGTGGCTTGTCTTTCCACTCTGTAAACCATGTCTTTCTCAGAGCAAAAGTATTTAATTTTAATAAAATCCTATCTATCAATTACTTCTTTCATGAGTCATATTTTTGATGTTACATCTAAAACTTTATTGTCATTACCTAAATTTTCTCTTATGTTATCATCTAAAAGTCTTAAAGCTCTTGTTTTACATGTGGGTTTATCATCTTTCGAGTTTTTTTTTTTTGTTTTTTTAAGGATATGGACTGTGAATAGATTATTTTTTTTATTGATATCCAGGTATCTTTGCACTATTTGTTAAAAAGGCTATCATTTCTCCATTGAATTGCTTTTGTTTCTTTGACAAAGATCATTGACCTTTATATAGATTTATTTCTGGGCTCCTTATTCTGTTCCACTGCTTATTTGTGTGTTCTCTTCCCAATGCCAAACTCTTTATTATTGGAGATTGTTGTAAACCTTGAAGTTTGATAGTGTCAGTTCTCTGGATTTGTTCTTCAAAACAGTATTGATTAGTCTGTTTCTTTTGCCTTTTTTCATATGCACTTTAATGCCATTTTTGAAGAACTGACAATATTGTTTATTTCCATAAATATAAAATATTTCTTATTGATCTAGTGTTTCTTTTATACCTTTGTTCTTTCATTCAAGTTTTGTAGCTCTCCTTGTATTGGTCTAGTATATATTTTGTTAGGTTTATATCTAAGTTTTTTTTTATTTTGGGATGATGTTAATGTAGTGACAATTTGTTTATAGCTTCAGATATGATTTGATTATTTTTTGGCATAAAGAAAACTGATTGACTTTGTCTATCAATCTTGTATCCTAAACCTCTAAACCTTTCCATAATGCTTACTAGTACCAGGAGGTTCTTTTAATAAAATCTTTTAGATCTTCTACACAATGTTGTTGTCTATAAGCAGAGACAGGTTTATTTATTCCTTTCCAATCTGTATACCTCTTTTTTTTCCTGTTTCTTATCTTATTGCATTAGCTAGGGTTTCCAGCATGATGTTGAAGAGGAGTGGTAAGAGAGTACATCCCTGTCTTATTCTGAATCTTAAATGGAAAGTATCTATGTTCTTTCCACTAATGGTGGTGGTAGCTGCAAATAACTTGTAGGCATTATTTATCAAGTAGAGAAAATTACCCTGTATGCCTACTTCGATGGGACTTTTTTAATCCAGAAAGTGTGTTGGATTTTGTCAAATGCTTTTTTCTATATTTAATGATATAATCATATGATTTTCTTTAGTTTATTGATATGATAGCTTAATGCTGATTTTTAAATGTTTAAAGTGTACATCTGAAATAAATTTTTAATTATGGTGTCCAATTATTTTTACATATCTTTTTCATACATTCATTCAATATGCTAATATTTGGTTGCAGATTTTTAGATTTACATTCATGAGAGATACTGGTTTGTATATTGTCTTTATGGTATGTCTTTATCTTCATTTGATATTAGGATAATATTGGCACATAGAATAAACTAGTAAGTACCACTTCCATATTTTCTGAAAAAAAACTTTAGAGAATTAATTTATTTTCCATAAAAGTTTGGTAAAATTTACAGTGAAACTATCTGGAACTTATTTTTTTTTTCTATTTTAGAAGATATATTAGTTATTGATTAAATTTCTTTAGTAGACATAATCCTTTCAAGGTTATGTATTTCTCTGTGGGTAAGTTTTGCATCTTTCATTAAACTGGTCTATTTTAGGTCAGCCTGTGGCATGGTGATTAAGGCAACTGGTTCCCGCATGGCCAACTGTGCAGTTTGAGGCAAGTGTACAGGTCGAGTCCTGAACCTGGTGACTTGAAAACTTATCAGGTATATGTGTTTGCATGCCCTAAATTCAGAAAGAAGGGAGATATGGAGGAGAAGAGATTGCAGCATGAGCATCCCTCATGGGGAAGTGGGGGTTTCCCCACTTATCCTCCCCCTCTTTGTCTCTCTTTGTGCCCTCTGGCAAAAATAAAAAAAAATAGAGAGAGTTGTACATTTCATCTAAGTTATCAAATTTGCAGGCATCAAGTTTTTTAAAAAAATATGTCTTTAGTTTCCTTTTGATGTCCATTAAATAGCAAGGATGGCCTTTTTAAAATTTATAATATTAGTAATTTGTGTCTTCTCTCCCTTTATTTTTTTTTTGGGGGGGGTTAGATTCTAATTTAGCCATCGACTTTCTTTTTTTAAAAAAGATAGGATATATCAGGACCAGCAGTTGGTTATGTCTCTATATTCTCAAATGGTTTACTGTCATTTGAGTCCCGGACCTGGTGACTTAAACTCATGCCAGGTGCATGTGTGTGTGCATGCCCCAGATCCCTAGAGGAGAATGAATGAGAAGGGATTGCAGCATGGCCATTCTTGTTTTCTGTCTCTCTGTCTCTCTCTGTCTTTCTGGTGGGGCTACGTGCCCTATATCAAAAACCTCTTAAAAAAGAAAAAAAAAAACAAAAAACAGGATATATGTACAGAGATGTGTATTATTTCACTGAAGAATGCCCATTCTTGAGAAAAAGATGTAGAATTGAACATCGTAGGAGAGTACTAGTGCTTTTGTTTTTGTTGTTGAGCAATGTGAACAATAACAGGAGGGACCTTCATCACTTTTATTGTACCCAGGTTTTATTTGCTTTTTCATAAAACCCTTAAACTTCCCAAGATGGGAATTTGCTATATTTTATAGAGAAATTTTTAATATATATATTAAATCACACTTCCTAAGTTATAAATAAAATATTCATAAGTAGCAAGGCAGGATTATGAATCCATGTCCCTCAGACTTAAAATCAACATTTCATTGTTGCCTGTGATAATTCAACACGTATTGTCCTGAACTCAGTTCTGGAAAAAAAAAAAAAAGTAAAACTAAAACAGTTCTTGGTTTTGTAGCAGACTATAAAATCAATAACACTGGTGAGATGAGATACTGGTTACAGCTACTTTGCTACCTATCAAGCAAGTGCAATACCAAAGCCTACTCCCAAGGCTAGAGCCCTGATTTATAAAAGGAAAAAAATGTCAGTTAGTAAATTATGAAAATATCTACAAAGCTTACTTGAAAGTATAAATTGTTATTAGAAAAAGTAACATGCATTATTTTTTACCTTCTTGATTTTTTTTTTTAATTGCCAAAGGTCATGTAAACTTGCCAAAGATTTAGAGAGTTAGAAAGAGGGAGAAAGCACGCTCCAGTAGGCTGTAGTCAGGCTGCAATTTTTATTCCTTTGTTTCTCCATTCTGCTGGAATTTTGAGCATGCACACATACATGTCCAAAGGGTTTTCAAGCCAATGAGGCCAGAATTTGAATTATGGTTGTGATCTATTCTCCCTTAACCAACAAGTTATGAGACTAGCAGCGTATGTTAGTAAAATCAATAAACGAATATTTTGATAAATATATTGGCAATATGTCTAGAATTCTGTGCTATCTCATGTCATTAGTGAAGTTAATGGTTGTAAATTGGTTACAGAAAGGGAGGTCAGGTGACTTAAGGTCATTCTCTTTGTTGGCGTATCTGTTACTATGGTAATTATTATTACTGTTATGGTCGGTGACAACTATAATATTAGGAACTATTAGTTATATTCACTTAAATCAGTTCTAGAAACAACTTTTTTTGTTTTTCATTTGTGGCTTGGGGCTAACATTGTAGTTAAAGCCTCTTAAAGAAATCGAAGGGGCAGATTAAAGGCCACAGAACATATTTAGAACAAAGAGTATGTACTCAGGAAAACTTTTTGCAATAGCAAAATGATTACGATTATTTTTCACATATATAAATGTTTTATGAACTTGCATAAGTTAGAAACAACTTACCTAAGTTTTTATATCCAATTCTATTAATTTCCCTTCTATATATGTGGGAGAAACAGAGACCTGGAGGCCCTGAACCCACGATTTGAGGCAATATCAGACACAGAATGCATATTTCTTTGAAAGCCATTCCCATCACCATGTAATAATTGTCAAGAGAGTTCCTGGAGTCAAAAGAAATTGGCAATATATGTGGAAAGAAAGGTAAAGAGATCCAGAAAGGAGAGAGAGGGAACTGGGAAGAAAAAGAACAGTGAGAACAGCTTCAGAAGCTGTGGCTTCTTCCTTAGGTGGTAAATTCAAATCTTCCATCTGATTCTTTTTTTTGTAAATTTATTTATTTAATTTTATTTATTATTATTATTTTTAAATTTGATATAAGACACATGTGCTTACCAGAGAGAGAGAGAGGGAAAGTGAGAAAGCAAGCTACCAGTTCTGGGGCTTTCAATCTCAGGTGGCCATGTGTGATTCTAGTGTCCGAATCACCATGCCACCTGCTGACCACCATCTGATTCTTATTAGGGTTTTTTTGTTTGTTTGTTTGTTTGTTTTTTAAGAAATGAAAGTGAGGCTGGTGGGAGGAGTATGGAGAATATAAAGGTGAATGAGAAGAGAATGACAGATTGGCTGAAAGAAGAGAGCAGATTTCTTAAGTGACATCGTACAGAACTCTACACAATTTATTTTATATGTAGGACACTTATTTGAATTTTCTACCCTGATAAAAAGTTTGTAATTTATACAATGTGATAGGAAAAATCCCCACAGCATTTTGTAATTCCCAATTTACATAACTGATTTCATATGTTTTCAATAGTCTGTCAAGCTTCTGACAGTTGTTAAATTTTCTCCTCTGGAACACTGGCAAGACACTGTGTTGCTGGAATAATGTGTTAGTAGATTAGTGAGTCACATTAGAATTCTGAGAGCTATGACAGCAAATTCCTCTGTAGCTGTACACTGGGGCTGGCAGTGAAGGGCATGACACACAGGTTGAGAATTTCTGGAAACAAATGCTTCTCAGTGTCAGGTGATTATGTCTAAGCCAGAATTACCTAGGAAGCACTTAGAATTTCTAGTGCCTGATTTCACTCTAGATTAGTAAAATCAGATCTTTCTGAGATGGGGCCTAGATATTGACAAACACACAAATATGCATATGTATGTACATATATAAAATCATATTCAATTGTAATATATAGTCAAGGTTTAGGAGGATGTCAGTTTGATGCAATCTGATAGAGACTAGAACATTGGCCCAAAGTGCAGTAAATATTGGTTGACATCTATCTAGTATCATGTACTATCAGTACAATAATTTTGGTCTTTTTTAGATTTTTTTCTCTAGGGTGCCTGTGCTTACCAGAGAGACAGAGATATAAAAAGTGAGAAATCACCACCACCACCCCCCGAAGATGGCCACACCTCCTTCTCTTCTCTTCTAGTCTCCTTTTGGGATCTCGGGCATGCACACACCTGCAATTGGCATGAATTTCAAGCCTCTGAGTCCAGGACTTGAACTGCAATCTGCCATGTGGAAGTCCAGCGACATAACCATTATGTCATCTGCTGGTCCCTTGGCATAATGGCTATGTCGCTGGACTCCCATGTAGTCGACCGCGGTTTGAGTTCCAGACCTGGTGGCTTAAAACTCACTCAGGGCGTGTGTGTGTGCATGTCCAGGATCCCAAGAAGAGTATGGAGGAGAAGGGATTGCAGCATGATTTCTCGCTTTCTGTCTCTCTATCTCTCTCTGTCCTCTCTGTCTTTCTAGCGAGCACACGAGTCTTACAGCAAAAAATAAATAAATAAATAAATAAATAAATAAAGGCGTTTCACTGTGATGTGACCCCTGTCCTCAGCCTCCCAAATAGCTAGAATTACAGCTGCAAATCACTATCTACAACTCTGGGACTCTTAACAGAAGTCTCCATGTGGATTTCTGAAAGGCATCACAGACTGAGTTAGAGATCCAGGACATCTCCAAAGAGGAAAAGAATCAGACATTCAAACCAGCTTCCAAGGTCAGTGCACCAACACTGTCCTACCTTCATGTCAGTGTTCTACTACACTCTAGAACAGACGCCACAAATTAGAGCCTGCAGGGCATACCTGGACAACTGACTGTGTGTAACCCATGAGCCAAGAATAATGTCTACAGTTTTAAGTGTTTAAAAAAATATCGTCAGAATAATATTTTATTACATAGGAAAATTGACTTTTTTATAGGAAAAGTTTTATTGGATCAGAGCCATGCTCATTAGTTTGCATGTTGTCTTTGGATATTTTCACACCAGTGGGTCGATTTGAGTAGTTGTTACAGAGATTGGATGGCTCAGAAAGTCTAAAATATTTGCTATTCAGACTGTGTTAGTTTCGTAGGGTTGATGTAACAAACAATCACAAACATAGTGTAAGAAAGAGACAGAAACTTATTCTCTTAATGTTGGGAAACTAAATGTCCAAAATTGGCAGAACTACATTTATTCCAGAAGCTCTAAGGGAGGTTCTATGTCCTGCTTCTTTCACAAAAAGATAGTTTTGGCCTAGAATTTATCTCTCAGTCATGGGACAATGAGTGTGTAAGAAACATATATGGTAGACTTGAGATTTCTATATATCAACTCTGGGCTTTTATTTTATCCAAAACAGGCAGGGAATTCTGTAGGTGGCTGAAGCTTTGCAGACAGTTGAGAGGATCCTATTAGGAAGACAGGGAATAAGCCCTCTTAATTATTTATTTTCTGACAATGACTCTTACATCATCTATCAGTGGATTAAGAGCTAGTCTAGAGACTTGCTTACAAAAATAACATCACATTCCAAGCACACTAGTGAGTATAAATAATGCTATGTTAAGCAGAAGCTGTATGTAAGTAGTAGAACTGGCTCAATTAAGATGGCCACTGGCAGCTTTTTATTTCTTTTTATATAATTATATAAAATTAGATTCTTGCCCCCAGAAAAGAGAAAGTAGAGGGAAATTGATTAAGTCTTTAGGAATACGCAGAAGATGTCTTGCTGGCTTTCTAAAATAAGTGAAGATTTGAGGGTAGTATCAGAATTTTTTGGCATGCCACTTTCTTATATACTGTACCTATGAATTTTTTTTTAAGACTCCCTTTAAGGGAGATGCATACTGAATGTTCAATTTCAGTACTTACAGACATCTGGAGCTCTGCCTGGGTATGTCTCTGTAGGTAGCTGGCTAGACATAAACCAGGAATCCTATGGGGAACAAAAGCAGAAGACAGCCTTGGGCCAAAAGAAAGAGCTGAACCATCACCCAGAATTCTAGACAAAGAAATCAGACAGTTTGGACGTCTGCCTTCTTGGCAGAACTTTGAGTTCAAAGATATTTGGGTATGCAGACTAGGAGGAAGGAATGCTGTATTTTTTTTTTTTTTTTTTGGAGAGATTTTCGCT
>NW_006199230.1:1817284-1880686 GCF_000334495.1 Tupaia belangeri chinensis
CACATGCCCAGCGGGATTTTTAAGCCACTGGGTCCGGGACCCGAACTGCAGTCGACCACGTGGGAGTCCAGCAACATAGCCATTACGCTAACTGCTGGTTCCTGGAATGCTGTATTTTTATGGTGTCAATGCAGTTATCAAAGAATTCTAGTCTAAAGCTCTAGAATTTGGGGTAGCATCAGGGAGTGTCCATGGAAAAGGAAATGATTAATAGCAGATACCACAGAGGCATGGTGATTGAGGTGGTTGAATCCCACATGGCCAACTGTGCAGCTGAAGTCTAGGACCCTGACACTTGAAAAACATCCTGGGCACACGTGTATGTGTGTTCAAAACTATGATAGGAGAACTGAGAAGGAATTGTGGCATGGCCATTTCCCTAAGGGGTGCCTTCTTACTTACCCTCTCTCTGTCTGTCTCTGTTTCTCTCTTGCAAGCACAGATGACCTATACCAAAAATTAAAAAAAAATTTTTAAATGAAACAGATTTCTTTTTCTCTGTAGAAATCTTAATAGTGGAGAATAAAATTCAGCCCAAGAGATGTTTCTTTCTTACTGATGTGAGTTTCACACATATTTGGTTTATAATATATCCTGACATAGATAACAATTCAGCTACATAGTGGAAATATGTATGTGTGTATGTAGAGGTGAACATATATGTCTACATATATGCATAAACATGAAAAGTAGCAATATAAATATAATTGTTTAAATGTATAAGTATACATAAGGGGACCATAGATTTAAGTACATAAGTAAATATTGTTAATCAATATAACTATTAAAAATCAGTTGGATGGAAGGAGATTAGAAGTTGCCTGTTTCAACATTGTTAAGGGAAGCAGAATCAATGAAACACTGATGTCCAATAAAATTCAGTGTCATCAGAACAGCTAAGTCAAGGGAAATCTTGACCAATTGCCATGACAGGACAGAAGACTTTTTTCTTGCTTTGGGAGCATCATTTTAATGGGAAATTTTAATTCAAAGATAAAGATAAATATTTTTTTTATTTTTTAATTTTTTTTTTGGCTAAGATGTCAGTGCAACCAAAAAAAAAATCAATCAATAATCTAAAATAAGGTGTTTTGATCATTACTTGATATTCTACAAAGGAATATAAAGTGAATCATCTTAGTAAAATTTTGCCCATGTAAGTTAAATACTTTTTCTTCCAAGTCTAGATTTATTTTTGGTTGTGCCTTAACATTTTCTTGTTTTGCCGTGTAGCTATCCCTAATTTCTTATTCAAGCGTTTGTAGGAAGGTATTCTGAACCTGAAATCATGGTTCTTGAGAGACACAGACCAGAGCTTCCTATCTCACGGTGAAAAAAGAATGTGAAATCTGGGCCTGCAGATGGCGTGGTGAAGGACGTTGGACTCCCACATGACCAACAGTGGTTTGAGTCTCAGACCTGGTGGCGCGCTTTGCTTTCTCACTTTCCCTCTCTCTCTCTGGTCAAATTAAAATAAATAAATAAAGTTAAATAACAGAATTATTTTTAAAAAAGAAAGAAAGAAAGTGAAAAGTAAATAAACTAGCCTGGTTGTGCTGCTTCTGGTTTGTCCTAGACTGTAGTACAAGTGTATTTTTTTTTCTTTTTTTTGGAGAAGTTTTTGCTATAGGGCGTGTGCTCTTGCCAGACAGAGAGAGGCAGAGAGACAGAAAACAAGAAATCACCCCCCAGGGGGGATGGCCATGCCACAATCCCTTCTCCTTCATTCTCCTCTCGGGATCTTGGGCACACACACACATGTGCCCAGTGTGAGTTTTAAGCCACCAGGTCCGGGACGCGAACCGCGGTCAACTACATGAGAGTCCAACGACATAGCCATTATGCTAACTGCTGGTCCCTGTAGTACAAGTATTTTAACCAAAAATTGTTTAAAGTGAATGATCCAGAGAGCCAGCAGGTGGCACAGTGGTTAAGGCACTGGAATCCCACATGGCCAACTGTGGTTTGAGTCCCAGACCTGGTGGCTTGTAACTCACGGTGGGTGTGTGTGCATGTGTGTACAAAATTCTGAGAGGAGAAGAGAAGGGATTATGGTGTGGCAATTCCCCCTAGTGGGTGATTTCTCACTTTCTATTTCTCACTTTCAGTCTCTCTCTCTCTCTGGTGAGCGCACACGCCCTACAGCAAAAACTTCTCCAAAAAAAGGAAAGAAGAAAACAAGATCCAGACATCCAAACTGCACTGTTGTTTCCTATTTTGTGTTGGGGAGATTTATGTAGATGGGGATTCTTTGTAATTCTCAAGCAGGAATACCGGCATGACTCAGACTGGAACAGGGAAATATTTTCTTCCATACATCCTTGAGGGAAAGTTAAGCATCATTCCTGAGCATGGAGGTTTTGATGGAGTTTATAGGGGTTGGAGTAAACTGGAGTTGTCTCATTGAGACAAATTATTTGGTCATCAGAAAAGTCATGATGCATTTTTGCATAGAAAACTACATCATGACTTTTCCAACAACCCAATAGAAAGTGATGATAGGGACCAGAAGTTGGCGTTAATGGCTATGTCGCTGGACTCCCACATAGTTGACCACAGTTCAAGTCCCAGACTGGGCAGCTTGAATTCATGCTGGGCATGTGTACGCGCGTGCCCAAGATAGCTCAAAGAGAATGGAGGAGAAGGGATTGGCGTGTGGCCATCCCTCCTGGGGGGCGATTTCTCGCTTTCTATCTCTCTGTCTGCCTTTCTGGCGAGCGCACGCGCCCTATAGCAAAAACCTCTTCAAAAAAAAAAAAAAAAAAAAATCAGAACAGCTAAGTCAAGGGAAATCTTGACCAATTGCCATGACAGGACAGAAGTCAAGGAAGGAAGGGTTATTATTATGTCTGTTATTAGAAAGATTGGGAGACACACAGTGTTCTATGCTGCCATTTAGCATTGAGTTGCAGAAAAGCTCCCAGTGTTTTAAAATTGGGGATAGAAGTAAAGAATCCATTTGTTTGGTTGGGGGGAATCATTGTTTTTGGCATTTTCTTTTGAATTTAACACATCTATAGCTGAGATTCAAGAATAAACTTGTGGCTCTTAATGTTTTTTTCCTGAAAGAATGTGATTGTTGAGGAAAAATATGTACTGGAAGTTTCTTTCAAAAGTACAACACTTTGCTGAATCTTAAGAAATTGTGACATTTTTCTTGTCTGTTCAAAAAGAAATGAGAGAGAGAGAAAGAAAAAGAAAGACAGAAAAATTGGGGGAGATGAAAGAGTAGCTGGGGTTGGGTGTTTAGATAAAATGGTGAACAGGTGGAATGAGGCAAGAGTAGAGAAACTGGCAGGAACTGTGGGATGTTAGACGTGATCACAAGAAATGCAGGGTGGAGGAAGATTTAAGAAGTCCTGCCTTGGTTTATATCGGATTTCTCTGTCATTTTTAGAGGCACCTGTAATGGGCTAGACAGAGGAGCAGTGTTAACGCAACCGGACACACAAGGAAAGTCCTGAGTTTGCATCCTGAGGTCTCCATCTTCCTGTGCACCGGTGTATGCTTGAATGCCTGAGATCTGGTCTGACTGGAGTTGGGAATGGATCATGTTGTAAAGATCTTATTAGGGTGTCTGTCTCTCTCTCTCTACTATGGAACAGACACATATGTAAGTATCTGAATGATTATAAGTTTCCATTTTTGGTTGTGCTTCTGTGGATATGTACATATAGTGGTATATGGGATCTATGCTTATTTTCAAAAAACAAAAAAACAGTAATTGTTTGAATACCTACACACTTTAGAGCCTGTCATTTATCTTGCTTGATTTTTAACAACAGCTTTAACTAGAAAAAGGTACTACTTTCTCTTTGTCTGAATGGAGAACTATTTGACGTTCCTGGATTGTAGTGGAGCAAATTGAGAGAATGTAATGGTTTAGACTTTCTCTTAGGCTATGCACAGTTGAAGAAAGTCAATCAGAAAGTCTTGATTTTGGAGAAGCAACAGAAAGAAGGTCTAGGGGCACTAACATGTGGTATGGATGTGAGATATGACTGATAGACACAAGCATTGCATTGTAGTATCTTTGCAATTGGTGCCATGTTGTCAGTAACTCAGGTTAACACTTCACTGGGGTCTAGAAGTCAAAAGAAGCAGAGTTCTCTTTCAGGTTCAAAACAGGGTGAGAGAGTAGGTGGGTGACAAACTGAAATACTCCCTTTGGGTTTAGAAACAAAAAGGGAGTAATAAGATATTCAGTTCAAAAATTCACAAAGGTAATATTTGAGATGAAATTTGCCTGGGTTATAAAGTCAAGGGATCAAAGGAAGATTATCTAAACTGCAAAAAGTTTAAACTAACCTTCATCATCAAAATAAACAGACGAAAAGACAAAACCAAGAGCAACAATAACAAAACAACTTCAAGTGGAAAACAAACAAACAAACAAACAAAAAATAGCACATAGCCAAAAAAAGGATTTGCCAAATAAGGAACTATATGCAGGACATCATTAGTCCAGAAAAACATACCTCATTGACTTTGTCTTGTAGATTACATGAAAATAGCAAAGCAGCAGAGCATCTATGTGTTAGGTGGAGTAAATCAGTATCCTGTTCATCAATGACTGCATATATGGGTGACAAGTAATTAGTGGCTCAGAAAGGAAGAAGTTGGAAAGTCAGAAGTAAATAGATGAGGAGGTTTATGGTGCAAAGTAATTTTGTTTTAAAATTAATACACTGTCAAATCAAGATTTAGACACTTCTTTCTTCCTTGAAAATATCAGAAAGAAGCTTCTGAATTGATAAGAATGTTTGTTTAGCTTGAACATGAGCCAAAGAGTAGCAACAGTTGGCAGAAGATTATGTATGAAAAAGGATGCTAGGGAATTAGGGACATGTGCTTGTTGTGAGAAAATGCTATTGCCCAGGCACATGGCCTTCCCTGGAGGGATTTGGAGACTGGGGCAAATCAATCACATGTAGAATCCCTCCCCCACCATTTTAATATAGCTAACTTGGATTGAATTTAACAACATTTAAAAATATAATTGACAGAATCTCAAAAAGTAGCTTATAACTTTGATAAAGGGGAGCTATATGGTAGAGAAAAAATTATAGACTAACTATAGCAATAATACAGCTCGTGTTATTAGTTATATACGCCAGGCAATGTGTGAAGAACTCTATTTGCTTTCTTTTCCTTTATCACAAATCTATAAATAGATAACAGGAGTATTGATTTTCATGGAAAAAGAAACATGTGCAGAAGTAAAAGCATTTGGCTCAAGTATAAGCTGGCTATTAAACATAGTACTGATAGTGTCAGTTATTAAACACGTTTTCCATGTCAATACTTTTTTTTTTTTTTGGAGAGGTTTTTGCTATAGGGCGCATGCGCTCGCCAGACAGATGGAGAGAGACAGAGAGACAGAAAGCAAGAAATCACCCCCCAGGGGGGATGGCCACGCCGCAATCCCTTCGCCTCCATTCTTCTCTCGGGATCTTGGGCATGCACGCACACGTGCCTGGCGTGAGTTTAAGCCACCGGGTCCGGGACTCAAACCGCAGTTGACGACGTGGCAGTCCAGCGACATAGCCATTATGCTAACTGCTGGTCCCTCAATATATATTTTATGAGTTTCTCATACATCAGGTTACTTTACTCTCCTTTGACCCTATGTGTGCATAATAATATTATTCCCATTTTAAAGATGATAATAAAAATGGACAAGTTGGTTTCTAAATCTAGTTTCCAAACCCCAGAGCCCATATGTCTAACTTTTCAGCTAGGCTACTCATCCTTTATCTGTCCTTGAGATGGCTATAGAGAGACTCCTCAAATCTCCCTGTGTCAGTTATCCGATTATGTTTTTAAGACTCCTTCCATGCTAGTGACAACTGAAGAGCTTTTGATATAGAAGAGAATGGTGGAACCAACATCTTATAGCTAGTTATTGTTACACATGATGATTTTTGTAAATAACTGTGAGAAGAATAGTAGTAAGATAGAATTAATATGAAATTAGCACATTTTTATTTTGAAATATATACAGTTTAATATAAAACATGATGATGCAAGGCAATCACACAGCTTATCAACATTTTTAAATGCAGGTTATAAAAAACGTAGAGATGTATTTTCCTCAACACAGGTTAGAATGTGTGACTCACAAAACATGGTGTGATTTGCAATGTCTTTGTAAAATTCTCACCAATCCCCAAGGACATAAAATGTAGTACATCAATGTGTCACAATTAAAGTACTATGCTTTGTTAAGCCTTCCTAATATTTCAGTGTTAAAATGTCTTTTATTTTAGTAGGTGTGTATACACACACACACACACACACATATATATATATGTATTCTAAGGCACAGAAGCTCTATGTTAGCTTCTTGTTCGTAGACTTTTTAAAAATTTACTTGAAATCTGAGGACTGGAATTCGCTGACATATTCATTCTCTGCTTATATTTAGAAAGTGATATGAAATTGCCATTGTACTTAAAAAGAGTGGCATATTCTAAATGACATTTTGGAGAAAGAAAGGTTATTATCATCATGAATTTAATTTACATTATTACTTTGCTGAAATATATGTCTTAATTAAAATAATAAAATCCATAGTTAGTCATTCATCATAGACATTCACTGAGCCTCACAGAGAACATACACTATGTAGTGCCTATGCTAAGTACTTCTCAGAGCTCAGAATCTGCTAGAAGTCATCCTTTACCACAGAGGCCAGGTTACCCTGAAAAAAGTTTAGGCTACAAAAATTTTCAATTATGTAATAAATTGACCCAATTGAAAAGTATCTCACTTTAAAGATAGAAACCATACATTAATAAAGAGATACAAAATAAAATCTGTGGGGAGTTATGGTTAGGAATATAACACTGCATATTTTCTCTCTCTCTCTCTCTCTCTCTCTCTCTCTCTTTTTTTTTTTTTTGCTATAGTGCATGTGCGCTTGCCAGAAAGACAGAGAGACACAGAGAGAGACAGAAAGCAAGAAATCACCCCCTCCCCCAGGGACAATGACCATACCTCAATCCCCTCTCCTCCATTCTCCTCCGCTCTCCTCTTGGGATCTTGGGCATGCACGCACACACGCCTGGCATGAGTTTAAGCCACTGGGTCCAGGGCTCGAACCTCGCTCGACTACATGGGAGTCCAATGACATAGTCATTACGCCAACTGCTGGCCCCACAATACTGCATATTTTAAAGTGTTGTTTGCTATGCCTAATTTTAAGAAAAAAGAAGCAATACAAACAGAAAGAATGTAAGGAGATAATAGCATGAACTTCTGGATGTTTACAAACATCACAATAGCTTTAAAGTGTTTGTATGGCAAACTTCAGAAGCAATGGACTTTATTTTAATTATTTGTTATCATACAGCTTTTAAAATGAACAATAACATTCTTTTTTTGTTCCTTAGCAAATACTTACTTGAGTATTTGTTCACTTAACAGGCTTGTCTCTCTGAGGAATCAATTTTATTGGAAGAGTCTAATGCTATTATAGAAACAGAAAACCAGTTAACTATAATTCTGGGTACATGAGTGGTTCTCCAGTCATTGTACTCTTAAGTCAAAGTTTTTCTAGGCTTGGAACCAGCAGGTGGCATAATGGTTATGTCGCTCAACTCCCACGTAGCTGACTGTAGTTGGAATCCTGGAGCCAGTGGCTTAAAACTCATACTGGGCACATGTTTGATTTTGCGTGTGTGCTCAAAATCATGAGAGAATGAAGGGGATTGAGGGGAAGGGATTTTGGCATGTCTATCTCATCTTGGGGATGATTTCTCACTTTCTGTCTCTCTGTGTCTCTCCGGCGAGCATACATGCCCTGTAACAAAAATCTCTCTCTCAAAAACAAAACAAAACAAAACAAAACAAAACAAAACAAAACAAAACAAACAAAAAAAGTTTCCCTAGGATCCTGAAGATTTTTGCAAAAAATACTACATAGAAATTTTTCTCTTTATTGAAATCAAAATCATAACTTTTTCTGCCACCAAAGAAGTCTTCTAATGAATATTGAGACAAGGGATAAAAACAGACTTTACTCAATCATTTCTTAATCTCTTTTATCTGTCTTGGACAACTGATCAATATAGCTATAGTCTCTGATAAAAACCTACCCTCCTACTATTTCTTGCTAGATATGAGTGAATATTTATTAAATACCATTGAACCAGATTTATCAATATACTAACTAGTCTTCCTGCTTCATTGCTCATCTAAGAATGAGTTACTATGGGAACAGTGGCAGATCTGTGAATAGCCCAGTAAAAATACTCTGCTTTAACAGGGATCCCTAACACTTCATTCCTGAGAATAAGTTTGCTTAAAACCTGACATTTTCAAAAACCAAACATTTAAAAAGTCATCTAAAAGCTATGCTTTGAAAAATATTTCTCAACATTAAATAAAAGAAAGCCCTGATTAGAAAATCTACTGAAGATCAAATGACATATAGCATACCCAGATAATAGTAGATATTCTGGTATGTGGAGTAATTTGAATGGAGTGCAAAATAAATTTATCCCTAAGAAATCTGTACAGATTGAAGTGATTACAGACACTGATTTTTTTTTTAGAATTAACAAGTAATTAATTTTTTTAAAAAAAGCAATGTAGTAGGTTATTTTTTTTTGCATGTGTTAACTGTTTTGATCATAAGAGATATTCACCTTAAACATCTGAGATCTCTATGTATATCTGGATAAGTGTTACTGAAGACCCTTTTCGTTTATGACATTCTATTTTATACAAAGCTCTTTTTTTCCCCCAAAAGGAATATTTGTACTTGGAATAATTAATCTACATAACTTTTCAGTAGCAACAATATACTTCACAATACTCTGTTTCCAAATAATCACACTTCCAAAATGGTCAGTAATAAAATAAAAAGCCGAACCAAGTCATTAAATATTTTCTGAAAATGACATCAAACAAGTGGCTTTTATTAAAATAGATCCTAACTGTACAGATTGAAGTGATTACAGACACTGATTTTTTTTTTTAGAATTAACAAGTAATTAATTTTTTTTCAAAAAAGCAATGTAGTAGGTTATTTTTTTTTTGCATGTGTTAACTGTTTTGATCATAAGAGATATTCACCTTAAACATCTGAGATCTCTATGTATATCTGGATAAGTGTTACTGAAGACCCTTTTCGTTTATGACATTCTATTTTATACAAAGCTCTTTTTTTCCCCCAAAAGGAATATTTGTACTTGGAATAATTAATCTACATAACTTTTCAGTAGCAACAATATACTTCACAATACACTGTTTCCAAATAATCACACTTCCAAAATGGTCAGTAATAAAATAAAAAGCCGAACCAAGTCATTAAATATTTTCTGAAAATGACATCAAACAAGTGGCTTTTATTAAAATAGATCCTAACAATAACTTTGACAATTTGTGTCAGTATTGAGAAATAATACAAGTACAAAAATGATTTCAGAGGCCATTAAGTTTTAACATCTTGTGTTCCTCCTCTCATAGGGTAGCTTGAATTTGCTTAGCAAGTGTTATGAAAGATACCCTCCTGCTCACTGTGGAATCCCAATACCTAGCAGAGTACTTGACACAAAGGGGATGTCAATGAATATTAACTAAGTGGATGAATGGATAAATGTTCTCATTAGGTAGAAGGAATGCAAGAGAAATAAATGGAAAAAAATAATTTTTTAGTGTCTATTTAGGTGATGCCAGGAGGTAGGCTTTACGGTCTTTATCTCACCCATTCTCAACAGGTATTCAAGAATAAAGGACTTGGGGAAGAGTAAAATGAATTGCTTAATTAATTTTAAACAATCAGAGTTCAGCATTTCATTTTTAATAAAACAAAAGAATTTCATTTTCATTCCTAATTCTGTCACCTTTAATTACTGTATTTAGAAATCCTAGGTGCAGTAATCTTTATCTTGCATAAAATTAATTTTTTCAATGACTATGCAAATCTTATTTATAACTACTGTCATCATTTTATTAATTTGTTTGTTGTTTGTACTAGAATCAATGATAAATGCTTTGCAAGGGAATAAAAGGAAGACACATCATGGATTTGCAAAGGTTGTTATCTTTTAAGGTAATGATGACATATAAAGAAGCCATTCATGGAACTGATAAAACAAAAATTGTAATTATAATTATTGATTATCCTATTCTTTTTCTCTCTAGAGAATGAGAAGCAGAAGAAATGACAAAAGGTTCTTTCTTACCAGTAATCTCAACTAAACATATATCTTCAAGTGCTGTTTTCCTAGAGTCAGATCAAGATGAACTGAAGTATTTTGATTCTTGATCCCAAAGAACTCCATTTTGATGTAAATTGATTTTTATTGTTTCTTCTATTGAGAATATGTGTCTCTGATGCAGGCACTCTTAACATAATTTAATGAATTAGTATGAATCAAAAGTATTCCAAGTTTAAATAAGAACAGTGAATTCTGGCAAGACCAATGAGCTGTTTGAAATGATTCTTTACAGAGCTGCTGGTTCAGAAAAGCGAGATCTGCCACCTTGGAGATCTGAGCAATGAAATAGCATGCAAACTAGTTTTCCCAGATTTGGAGTAAGTGACACCAACAATGCTAAAACAAAAATCTGTTTTTAAATGATCCTAGATTGAGCTGTAATTTTCTCTGAACGTGTGTCACGCACTCCTCCCTTGCACTGGTGTCTAGTTCAATATTCTTACCGCTGTCTTTGACTTCATAAAAATAGTATCAGCTTCTAGGAAATCCTGTGAAGGTTAATTAGTCAAACATGGTAAATCTTTTATCAGAGATTTATGTTTATTATGACAAAAATATGGAACAGTCTTTAACCGTCACAGTTTCAATTTACTTAAGTTTGACAAACATCCTATAGAACTTCTATTGGGCAGCTAGGATTCAAAAACAAATAAGGTATAGCCCATTTTTTCTAGGAACTTATGTTAGTTGTCATGACATCCATGTTGTCATCCCCTTAAATTTTGCTCACCAGAGAAAACCACTGTTTGCTAATGTGACTGATAATTGTATTCAACCATTTTTCTTTTATGTTCAACCTCATTGCAAGTCAATTGAATTAAAGTATAGGGTCCTTGAAGACTGTGTTTATTTGCCATTTTATCTTGAGTGCTAGAAAAGTGCCCAACATGCAGTATATTTTAAAGAACATGAATCCAACAATGTTATTTTGTAGACTGAGACAAGATTCTTTTTCTAGGTGTGAAGAGGAGGATCCAAAGCATTCGTGAAGTACAGGTGTCTACGCCTTCATTCTCAGAATTTGGTTGTGCTTTTGAGCAACAATATAAGTAGTCTATAACCCTGCTTCTATATATCTATGCAGATTTCTTCTATTTCATTGTCTAAAATATTTTTCTTTAGGTTTCTCAGTCTCAAAATATCTTATGTGAACTGGTGAGCATTAATTATCCATCCTAAAAGTTCTTTTCCCTGCTTAACCATGTAGTCAATGGTGGAAGAAGAAATTCTACATCATCATATTGGAATAGCTCTTCAAATATTTAAGAAAAAAGTTTAGCAAAAAAACACTCCACAAGTCTGCCTGGCCAGTTTGATAAGCTATGACTTTATACTCCCAAATGCGAATTAAAACATTAATTCCAACAGCTTTGTTTTAACAGTGGTTTATCACAATTCCTCAGTGTTCAATTTTTCAGCATTTGCCAAATGTGTTGCCTAGACATATGGTAATGATTCACTTTGAATATTCAATTGCATGAGCTTTCAGTTGCGTTTTATAATTAATATAATAACACAATGATTTTGACTCCTGTTGGCAGTTTCACTATTTCCATGTGATGTTTCTTTAGGGATCTTTATACTTCTGATTCTGGGGGAAAATGGCTTTTTCTGTGAGCATGTATCTGCTGGTTGTTATAGAGATACGAACATAAAACAGCATGTCTTTGGCACCTATGGAAAAAAGTTAAGAACAAAATATCTGTGGGATGGATACACATATTCTATTACTTCATTCAGGGGAAAACTTGGCTCTTTTATTGCTCAAGATAGTCTCCACATGAGTTATATAGTCTCCACTTATATTTAACAACAGCAATAAATTTTATCAAAAAAATAAAAATATCAATATTTAAAGTTATTTAAGTGGAAGTTACTAATCTCAAGGTCTGTCAATTAAAGCACCTTATTCGAATGTTCTGAGTACATTCATAACTGCCCATCTTTGAGGGACAACCTTCTTTAATTTCACTATTTTTTCACTATCATAAACTAAAGGAATTTAGAATTCTAAGATATGATGTTTGTGATATGAGCAGCATATATACGATTTGCCAAAAAAAATCTCCTCTAATCCAGAATATTTGACTCAAAGACCAGGCTGATACCTTAACATAAATCAAATGTAGAATCAGAAAAAGTTTTGCTACTTCTGATATTATAATGTGAACAATAGTAAAATCTACCAGAGTTATCATAATTGATATATTCTTTCTTTTTTTAAGTCATCTAAGTATTGTTTTGCTCATACAATTTTACTCAATTAAATTAAGTAATTTCCAACTTTTAAAAATAGTTTGCATACATCTAAAAAACAAACAAACAAAACAAAGAATAAAACTACTATGGTTCCTTCTTCCTAAAACATTTTACAAGAAATTAAAAAAAAATTCTCTAATGTGAGGGTTAGCAGCTGGCATGGTGATTAAGGTGCTGGACTCCCACATGGCTGTGATTCAAGCCCCAGACCTAGTGGCTTGAAAATAATGCCGGGTACATGTATATGCATGCCCAAAGTCCCAGGAGGATGAAATAGAAAGGATTGTGACATGGTCATGCCACCTGGGGAAGGAGTGATTTATCACTTTCCTTCTCACTGTCCTTTTCTCTAGTGAATGCACATATCCTATGGGGATAAAAACGAAAAGGAAAGAAAAGGAAAAAGAAAAGAAAAGAAAAGAACTGAAAAGAAGAGAAAAATCTACTGTATAGTTAAGTCAATGTTGTGCATTTTTATCAGTTTCTCTGAATTTGTTTCAGTGTAGTTTATGGTTTTCATCATTCATCAAAGGGAGGCTTTCCCAGCCCACACAATACACATATTTATACACCAAAGAAAAGAGTATAGGAGCCCATAAGAAGAATGAGCCAGGGGTCAACCATGGTATTGGAATTAGTGGTGTGTCTGGAAGAGTCACCTGGTTGAAACTGATGATCTTGAGTCTGTGACATCTTAAACAAGTGTGTGAATGAAGACAGGGAAATGAGTTTTACACAGAGTCATTTTCAGAAAATATCTCAAAAAATAATCCCAACTCCAGTCAATTCTCCTACTATTGCTTAACAAAGAGAAAAGCATAACACAGAATTAATGTTTACTTTTGAAGTTATTTCTACAGTCAAAACAATCACCCCAAATAATTGCCTAAGTAATCTGAGATGAGCATCAGCTATAGTTAGAATATATGACCTCGAAATTAGCGTAGAACCACTCGATTGGGATCAAAAGGGCAAAACTGGATTCAATTAGGATGTCAAAAGTTGGGACTTTTGGAAGAGATTAGGACTAGGATTGTAAGTGTCTCCCCAGGATTGGATTCTAGAGGGTTTAAGGAGAGTTAACGAAGCCAGAGCAGAGACTCATGGATAGATAGTTGGTGGTTCTACTCATGCCCTGGTGATATCATCATGACTCTATGAAATGCCCACCAGACCTTGGGTCTCCAAACCTCTATTATGATAAATTACTCCATTTCAGGCACTTCATTGTTATTAGCAACAAAACAGAATTTATCTTTATGAAGAACATTTACAAGAATACCTTAATCTTCTACTTTGATAAATAATGGTAGTAAACTAATACATTAGAAATAAAAATGAAAAGTACCTTTATTATTAAGTGAAAGAATGGCTTTGGTACATGAGATGGAAAAGCTGGGACAGGGAAAGATCTCAACTCTTTCTTTCTTTTTTTCTAAATAAACAATGAAAGCATTGATTTAGATAATCATAAAGGTCCCTTATAATTTTAAGATTCCACTAGATTGGGACCAGCAGATGGCATAATGGTTACATCACTGGACTCCACATAGTTGACTGAGGTTTGAGTCCTGGACCCGGCGGCTTAAAACTAACACTGGGCACATGTACGTGCATGCTGAAAATCTTGAGATGAAAATGGAGAAGGCATTGAGGCATTGTCAAATCCCCTGGGGGGGGGGGCTGATTTCTCACTTTCTGTGTCTATGCCTCTTTGTGCCTTTCTGGTAAGTATAGGTGCCCTATAGCAAAAATCTCCCCCCACAAGGAAAAAAAAATTGCACTAGATTATGTAAATTATTTAAGAAGCATAATTCTATAAGTTACAGAGGTTATAAAGATATGATTAACCTATAGTAGCATCTGGCTTTTCTTCTTCATTATAGATGGTAGAACAAGAAGCTTAGAAAAAGGTAAAAACAACAAAGACAGCTGGAAAACTGATCAATGAGTTATAAGATTGGCATCATATCAGTCCCTGAGTTAATTACATCCATGCGTTTAAAAACCAAGTGATACAATTATATGTTGCAAAGGAAAGTACTTGGTCTCAAAGGTAAAAAGAATCTAAATTCGTCTGCCCTTACTGAACAATTAGACAGTCAAAAGTATCCATTTTTTTCTCATCATAACTTTGTGAACATGGGTACCATGAAGAACCAATCATATATAATTTCATTTTCATGTTAATGATAAACAGTTCTACAACCCACAGAAGAAGCTTTTCAGAAAATGAAGACTTGTAAAGACTCTCTTAGAAAAACATGGAAATATGTAGAAAGATAAGGTTTTCCAAAAAGTCAATTTTTAGCTTTCTCTTGTTCGCTCCCTCCCTCTCTCGCTTTCTCTCTCTTTCTCTTTGCGCCATACCACTTAGTAACTGCCAACCGCATGCCAGGAAGTAAGCTCTTTGGATGACCTAGTTAAAGTCGGCTTACACTTCTCAGTTCACAATCAAAGACTCGGAGGCTGAACGAGGACTCCGGAGGTCGTTTATATCAGACCCCTGCCTTGAGGAGTAACTGTTCTAACCCATCCTAGACTAAGGTTGGATGAGTTGCTTCCAAAGGACCCCAGGGTGCTATAGAAGCTGTGCTGTGACTCAGTTCTCTGCTTTCTCCTTCGCAGTCAGGGCCCAATCAAAGATCCTGAGAGGTGGAAAGGCCACCGCACGTTTAGATGTTCTGCCTTTCAAACGAACGCGAAATGAGTTCCTCACAATGAGCGACCATTTAAAACTTCCTAGGCTATCTGAAAACGACAGCGATTTAACTGTTCCTTTAAAGAATTAAATTTCACTTGACATACGGAGCCTTCTCTCTTTTCCTTAGAGTGTCAGTTGGCTTACCAGTCTTCCATTTTCTTTCTACATTGGGCAATCAGTAAATGCCTAGAAGTCATTTATTTCCCCTGGTAGAGAGAACTTCAGGGCAGATAAGTGAGTCGGTCATGAGTTTGTTATAAATAAAATTTACAGGAGCACTAAAATGTATTTTACTTAAATATTTTAGAAAGCTGAAGGTAAAAGAAAACCATAGTTCTGTTCTCTAATTCACATAGAAGGAAAAGTGGGTCATGTATTGCCAGATTTCATCTGCATTTGGTTAATAGGCAGATTTGCACTTGGAACCTTAATCCCGCTAACTCTCATGATGAATCAAGGGTAGCCTTTACATTGTGAAGTGCTTCATGTGACATGGTTCCAAGCACATGTTAATTGTTAGATGCCTTCGGTATATTCCAATCTCCTAGTAACCTGGAGTAATTACATAACTTTTTAGCCACTGATAACTCCTTTCATTGGTTTTTGGAAAATTTGTATTTATATGTATGTGCTTTCTCCATTTATATTTTTGAAGCATCTCACGAGAGATATCTTTGTATTAAAAATCTGATGGTCACTAACAAACTGACTCTACGTCCAATTGCAGGTATTCAAGTAAATCACCAATAGATGCTTTTGGTCCAAGAGAAACAAGAGGAATACCTGATGATAATTCCTCATCAATCTGATCTGATCATTGGAAAAATTATTCAAAGTGCTTGTTAAAGAATAGTAGCTCCTTCTTTATTTTTTACACTCTAGAAGAAAATTGCAATCCTTTCAACTTAAAGATGATGTCAGTGATGATATGCATTAAAACAGACAGGGCTTTGAAAAGAGGCAAACTTTTAGCTGTGTCTGTGTTACACACTCTCCTACTGATAAATTATACAGAGAAAGAAAGTTCAGCTCTATGACAAACATTTGAGACTTGCCTAATATAGTAAAAGTAATCAATAAAACATGATTTTTATGACATTCTTTGGGAACTCAAGTCAGAGGCCTTCCCTGGAATAAAATGTGTAAGACTTATTTACATAAGAGAATTCAAGAGATCTATTCAGCCTGAATTCTAAAACTTTGGCCTTATCTAAAATTTGTTCACCTTTAATTTCTCAAGGTCTTTAAAGATTTAGTGTATTATAAAGGCATCTTTCAAATGAGTGGATAAAAGCTAACATAAATAAATAGTATTTAACTTCCTAAAAATGTAATATTTGTATTATTTTAGATGTCAAAAAGTTTTTTAAATAAAGAATCAGATACTTTGTACATATCTTTGGATTTGCCAGCCTCTATCATTCTATCCAGTTCTGCCATTGATGAGTGAAATAGAACAGAAGACACATAAATTATTTGGCTTGGCTGAACTTGGCTTGCTGTGAACCACATTTGATCCATTTAGTTTTCAAATAGTTTTCAACCTCTGCCTTGGTTATAGTTTTGATTATAGTTTTCAACCTCTGCCTTGGAACATAAAACTTCAAGAAATATCAATGATTTAAATATAAAACAATAAAACCATAAAAGTACTAGAAGAAAATAAGAGACTTTCTAATGTTGATATCAAAATGTAATTTTAGAGCCAGCAGGTGGCATGATGGTTAAGGTAATGGATCCCACATGGCTGATTGTGCAGTTTGAATCCTGGATCCCGTGGTTGGAACAAATGCCATGTGCATGTCTCTGTGTACCCCCAAATCCTGAGTGCACACACTTTTTGACAAAAATCTAGAAAATTATAACCCAAGCCCCAAAATAAAAAAGACACAAATGATAAACTTGACCACATAATATTTAAAAAAGAAAAAAAATGGCAAAAAATTTTAAAACGACAAATAGCAAACCATAGAAAAATTGTATTTGTAACTAGAACTATAGCCAAGAGGCAGTTATCATTACAAAACAACAATCCTCATCTAAAAAATAAAAGAGCAAAAACATGATATTTCACAGCAAATAAATACAAATGGATCTTAAACATGTTCTATACTCTCATTAATAGTAGGCAAATTTGAAATTAAAATAACCAAAAATTATTATTTTTTCATCTCTAAGATTAGCAAAGATCAAAAAGTTTGGAAATACATCGTATTGACAAAGGAGTGTGGAAACCAAACATCTTAAATTTTGTGATATTAGTGTAAATCAGTGTATTTTCTAGGGAAGTCAACCTTTTTTTATTTCACCCTACATTAAAATGTATTAAAAAATAGATAGTTGATGTATACACATTTTCATTTACATTTAAAATGTGTTTTGGCTGATGGGAAAATTTGTTGATTAAAAATCTAATAAAGCAATATAAATTTTTAGGTTTACGGCACATAAAGCAAGAGCTGACAAATTATTCTCATTTGTTTCTTCATAATTCATTGCAGTTTTATGTCGATAAGAATTTTTAAAATAATGACAAACCTATTTTTAAAAATATCTTCCAGGCTGCTTTTTAAATGATAGTTCTGCCACTTTGACATCACCTGAAGGCAGCCGCATATTATTTCTGTTTCCTGTGGTGTCAATTAATTCATAGAAATTTTTAATTTTCAAAGTATTTTTTGACTATGGATACTCCAGAGACATGTTTCTATATTTGCATCATTGTGCCATCTATTTCATTTCAATAATTTTATATTTTTTTTATAATTCTGCCCATGACTCATGACTTATAAAAACTCTGCCTAACCACTTTTAATCCAAAGGGTTCACAAAACCTTGCATGGCATTCTTCAGGAGAGTTTGCACTCTTGTCTTTGTCTTGTCATTTTCATATCGTTAGGTGAGTCTTAGAGGGAAGAACAGCAATTACTGAATTTTTAGATAATGAAGACTAGAAAAGATTGGTGATAAAAGCAAAGATTCTTGATCTACATATCAATAATATGGGATGCTATCATGCGACCTAGCTTACATTGAAGGTTTTTAGCACTGAAATGGTCATATAAAGTATATGATATGGAAACTTAATTCACACAGTCATGTGGAAGGTGGATTAGAGGCTGAGAGATTGTAGGAAGAGCATGTAATCAGAAAGCTATTACAATAGTCCACATAAGAACAGAAATGATCAAAAACAGAAGTTAAAATAAGAAAATTGTTAAATTAGTTGATAAGGTCATGTCACTGTAGGGTAAGGGGTGTTTACCTATGTGGGGTTTTATGTTATCCATTCATTCTAATATTTGTTAGAGGGACCAGCAGTTAGCATAATGACTATGTCGCTGAACTCCATGTAGTCGGCCGTGGCAGACCCGGTGGCTTAAACTCACATCGGGCGCATGTGCATGTGTGACCAAAATCCAAAGAGGAGAATGGAAGAGAAGGGATTGCTGTGTGGCCATCCCCCTCTGGGGGGTGATTTCTTGCTTTCTGTCTCTCTGTCTCTCTTTTTCTCTCTGGCAAGCACATGTGACCTGTAACAAAAACTCTCTCAAAAAAAAAAGAATATTTGTTATAAAACAGTATACTGACTCTGATAGATAACTACTTCCTTTCTGAAGTAGAATGTTTTTGCTTCTCTACTTTTTTTAGAGGAAGAGATTTTTGATATAGGGTGTGTGAGCTTGCTGGGGAGACAGGTAGAAAGAAAGTGAGAAATTTTCTGCCCTCCCCCAGAGTGGATGACCATGCCACAATCCCTTCTCCTCCATTCTTCTCTTAAGATTTTGGGCACACATGCACCTGGCATGAGTTTCAAGCAACTTGGTCCAGCATTTGAACAAAGGTCGGCTATGTGGGAGTCCAGCACCTTAACTGCTGTCCTACATGCTGGCCCTCCTGATGAAGAGTATTAAGCAAAGATAGATTTCTCACTCAAGTTGATTAATATAGCTGACACCTGCTTAGCACTACTGCCCTTTTCCATGAGAGCAAATGGTAAGCATTTAATGCCCTGTGCTGCTTGACCCTGTTCCTGCTAATTCATAGGTGGCCTCCTATTTCCACATGGAAGACTTACCCTTTATACTTTCCTTATGAAAATTGGTTTTCACTAAATCTTTCCATGAAAATATGAAGGTTTCATTATAAACTGTACAAATGCTACTGAAAGTGTGTGGGTTCTATGGCAATAGGGAGTTAAGGGTTTCCATCATTAATGAAAAAAAAAAAACCTTTTATCTGGATGAGATGTATTGTGGGAAAGCGGGCAGTCAAACAGATAAGCACATTGCTGGTGTTTTTGTTTTGTTTTGTTTTGTTTTGTTTTGTTTTGAACTCCATTAATAAGAACAAATACCAGGAACCTGTACAGTACTCTTCTTCTATTTTCCTAAGTCAGCTGGACAGTTTGAAAACAAATAATGGCTTTTGTTTTTCCCTAACTGTATACAATGTGCAGATTTACAAGAGACTGGGTTTCTTATTTCCAAAGATGTTGGGAAGTCAGTAAGCTCGATACAGAAGTAATTTAAGCACAAGCTGACAGATATGCCTTCCTGACCCACAGATTTCTGTGATTCTTTAACCTGAATATAATATTCAGTGCAATCAATCAGAGCCATCACAAGAGAGAGGCTACAGGTCAAAACCCCGAGGGCTGGACTCTCAGGTTTGAATGTAGCTCCATCACTTACACATTAGTTGACTTTGTAGACAAGTTTTTAGCTTTAATGTCTCAATTTTCTCATATATAAATAATAGATTACAATATTACTCCATACGGTATATTATGTTAAGTGCATAAAACATGTAAAGTGCTTAGAATATGTGATAACATTTAATAAATGCAGCAATTGTTGATTTTAGTTCTTCCATGTGGTAACAGAATTGACTGGGGACATGAGATTGCCAACTTGTGAAATGAACCTGTACTACTTGCAGAAAAATGCCACTGGCTCTGAAATTTTTCATTCAGATCAACTAAGAAGTTGATCTTATTAGACTATTTTGGTTACAGTTGACCTCTAAAAATAGTAAAACCAAGTTCATAAAACAAGGACCTTCTTAGAAAGGTAGTTTACTTCAGGACAATGATGTTCATATCGTCTAAAATATTTTTAATCTACTTTACAAAAAAACTTTTTGTTTTCATTTTATTACGTGAATTGCAAGTAAGAAACTTGCTCTGTGTTATGTGCTCAGATGCTACGGCACCAACTCAAACCAAAGGGAACCTCTGACTTCTCAGAAGGATGCCAAAAGACATATTACTAAGACTGAAACCCTCATGATTAAACAGGGAGAACAGAAACCAAACTATATTTTGGCCTTTTCCTTCACATAATTCTCTGTGGTAAGTTGTTCACTCTTCCTGAAAACCTTCCACAAATTTTGCCCTTCGTTTTTGGTCAGAAGGGAAAAGAAACTCCTAGTGCAATATCCTTTTTTTTTTTTTTTTTTTTTTTTTTTTGTAGGTCAAATAGGACTATAAAGAATCTGGGAAGTTTAGGAAATAATTTAATAATGAACAGAAAAAAGAGCTGTCTGCAAAAAGCATCCATAGGAATCCCCAGAGGTCACTTAAGGGAGCACAGTTACCTGACACATTTTTTTCTTTAAAAGATTTTTCTACTTCCCAATAAGAATATTGGTATTCATTATTCCATGAACTCTGGTACTGTCTGCTTTTGTATAACTTCCAGTGCACTCCTTTTGTGTGCTCGCAAGTTTTACAGTTAACTTTGAACAGCCATGATAGTTGAGAAAAGAATGTGGAAGACGCGTTTAAATCTCATTTTGGATAATAACATATTCTTCCACCTTGGGTAATGCTGGCTAACCCCATAACTTCATAGGAATTAAAAGTGAACTCTTTCCAAGCATGTGGAGCCCCGTGTTTGGACAAAGAGCGGAAAACTACCACTTGCCTCACTTGCCTTGTATAGTACACATGTACAGCCACGTGTGGCAGCTTGAATTTTGAAGAAAATAAAATTTCACATGGCAATTATACTTTATAACTTGGTAGTAGAGGGAGAAAAATGTGCTCCTCGTGAAACTAATTAACATTTCAATTGAATCATTTAAATGCCAGCATGACAAAGTTTAAAATATTTAAAATAATCGAATAGTTTAGCATTCATAATCATATCATCCTTTCACAACTGTACCTGCTATATTTATATATATATAGATAGATAGATAGATAGATAGATAGATAGATATATACATACATACATACATACATGTATGTATCTTCTGGGAGAGCCAACCATAGCTGGGCACACTACTTACTGTTTACATGTATATATTGTATATACACACTCAGATAAGTATATATATGCTTATAAATTATATATGTGCATATATGCACACAAATATGTAGTATATATAACATATATATATATATATATATGACATGTGTACATAGAGAGAGAGATAGGACTTTTTAAAATATTTACTTATATATTTCTTCCATGAGTGAGAAAGACAGAGACAGACCTAGAGATACAGTTTCCTGAATAGGGTCTCAATGATGTAATCTACCCTCAGCCAGCCTGGATCATGGGCAATGTGTGCTCAGCACATTCAGGAGGTTACTCAAACATGAGCCACCCACTTTCCCATGTGGAAGAGACAAACCGTCATATTTTAGTAGTGTGTCGCCATCTGGTTCCCAAATAGGTATTTTTGACAGAATCTCTCCATGCAACTATCCTCCTGTCCCAGCTCCAGTTAGCTAGAGCCACAGGTGACACCCCCATGCCAGCCTTATTTAGGTTGGGCCAGGTATTGAACTTAGACCCCCCACAAGGTGTCAGCCTCCTCATAGTGACACTTTCGCACTTGTACCACTGCAGCTGATCGACACTTTGTACATTGTATTAAACATTCATTACACTTACTGTACATATTGCCACAAAGTACATATATTTTTAAATGGAAAACTATATATATTAGCTATGGAAACAGCCCTTGGCTAGGTGGTTAAGGCAGCTGACTCTACATGGCCAACTGTGTACTCTGAGTTCCGGACCCAGTGGCTTGAGAAGCATGCCAGGCATGTGTGTGTGTGTGTGTGTGTGTGTGTTTGTGTGTGTGCCCAAAATCCAAAAAGAAAGGAGAAAAGGAGGATAAAGGGCTATGGAGTGACCATGCCCTGTGGAGGATGTTTTCTTTCTCTCTCACTCTTTCTCTTTGATGAGTATTCCTGCACTCTGACAAATTTTTAGAACTATACATTAGCCACAATATATACATGTTTCAAGCCACCTTATTAATATCCTTTGATGACTGAATAATATTCCATTTTTGTAATTAATTTGTGCTATTTTATAATAAATTTTTTAGTTTTTACAACCTTGCTTTTTAACAATCACCTTTTTACGCTATCTCAAATTGTGTTAGTGAAACGACCAAGATTTCTATCTTCGGAATTTTATTTGTGTTATTTTCTCAATGTGAAAAATGGTTCCTCATTTTTATCTCTTTGATCTCCATTTTGTCTAGTTAACCCCATTTATTCACCATTTCCTAATTTATGGATTATTTCCTATGGCCGATAATGTTGTTTGCCCGATAGCCAGTGCTTCTTAAAGTGTAATCGTGGCAGAGATCATATGGACCTAATAGTCTAAAATATTTACTAACTATACGTTTTAGAAAAATGTTTGTTAATTCCTAGTCTGATCTTCCTAGCCTCCACAAATGTTAGAAATAAACTTCTATTTTTTGTAAATTGCCCAGTCTGTGGTGTTTTGCTATAGCAACACAAATGGCCTAAGTCACTATGCTTGATTCATGTATTTATGTGTAAGCTCTTGATTCTATTCTATTATTATTATTTTTTTTTTAGTGAGAGATTTCTGCTATGGAGTGTGTGCACTCGCCAGAGAGACAGAGAAAGACAGATGGAAAGCAAGAAATCACTGTCCCCCACCAGGGGTATGGCCATGTTGCAATCCCTTCTCCATTCTCCTCTCAGGATCTTGGTCACTCACACACAAGTGCCTGGCGTGAATTTTAAGCCACCAAGTCTGGGACTCAAACTACAGTTGAATCCTGGGAATCCAGTGACATAACCATTACACCATCTGCTGGTCCCCTATCCACTACTTCTTAAAAATCTTATTTATTTGGGGGTCAGCAGGTGGCGTAGCAGTTATGTCACTGATTCCTATATGTCCAACCAAGGTTCAGGGCCTGGACCCAGTGGCTTGAGCCTCACAGGTGTGTGTGCCTGCATGTCTGAGATCTTGAGAATAGAAAATAAGAGATTAGAACATGGCCATCCCTCCGGGGTATGATTTCTCACTTTCCCTTTCACAATTTCTATCTCTTTCTCTCTCCAGCAAGTGTACATGTCCTAAGGCAAAAACCTCTACAAAAAAAAAAAAAATCTGATGTATTTATGATAGCTTTATAATTATCCTAATACATTTTGTTAGTTTTCCTCATAAATATCTTGAATATTATTGGGTGCTAATAGTTTATAAACATTTTATAAAATCTTGTTAGGATGGTAACTGGAGTCTTATCAATTTTATAAGGACCTTTCTCACCCATGACCTTTGTATATGTCTAAATTTATTTAATTATTCTATTATAATTTCCATAGAGTTCTATTGCTAACTATCTTGCAATGTTTTGTTATGTTTATATCAAGGACGATGTAATATTTGTTGTTATTATAAACAGTGTTTTCTAAATGGAATTTTATAGACCAAAAAGTGGCACAACAGTCATGCAACTGCACACATATGGGAAGCCCTCTGTTCATGTCCTGAGGCCTCCTACACACAGAGCACATCATGTCTGACCATGATCTGAACTGGATGGAGCTGAGTGGATCATGGCACTGAGGCCCATTGGGGCTGCCTCACTCTCTTAGCTTGCTTTCTCATTTTCTCTCTCTCTCTGAAAAAATAAATACATTTCAAAAAAAAGTGAAACATAAGACAATATGGTGTTTATTTGTGTGAAGGCCATTGAACTGTACCACTTACATATTTTTTGAAAAATGAAACTATTGCCTAGTTCAGTCAGTTAACATATTGAAGGTACCTCAGTTTTGGGATCCATTAAATTATTTGAGTCCAATACATATTCTCCCTGGGATGCTCTAAGCCAATCTCTAAACAAGACAAGGATTCTGGGTCCTGGCATTGACTATCCTGTGCAATAGTACTCTACAAATCTTTGCCTTGGAACACCTTGCTGTGCTACCTATGGCTTTTTAGAATTGCACAACAGGATGAGGCCCTTTCTTCCTATTTACGTACATTTTTGAGAGAATTAAAGATGAACTTTAATTTTAAATATAAACATAAGTTCCTAATATGAAAAACTTCCATTCTGCTATTTAAACCATCAGTTACCTCTGTCTTCACCACTTATGTCATCAGAATGGATGATATAATGTGCTTTTTCACATCCTAGGATGTGATTTTGCCATGCTAGCTTTCATCAGAAGGAATGAGTGCTTCTAAGAAACTATGGTCAGAAGCATCTAACTGCTTCACCATCTCGGGTGCAACCTGCCTTTCCCACCCAGAGCATACTTTTATATCCAACTGTTCTGCCAAAGTATGTGAGTTCATATTATAATTGAAATGCAAGAAATTTAGAGGAAAACATGAGAGGTCATGAAAGTGTACTCATAAATTGTCATATTGACAGACTGATAAAAAAATAATACAGGTTAATTAAACCAGGTGATAAGAATGCTGCATTAAAATTCAGCTTACCTTCCAGGATACAGAGTCAGACACTTTTAAATACATACATCTTTAGAGTTTTTCAAGACATTTGGTTTGATATTTACACCCAGCAGTGTGTGAATATTCCATATGTTGGGTTTCTATTATGCATAGTATATTTTTATATGGCAAAAGCATGGTAGAAGTTTTCATTTCAAATGCTTGGAGGTGCATTCTTGTATACACACACACACACACACACACACACACACACACACAAACTCACACAAGCACAAACTCACACAACCTTTAAAGGTTAGTATGAACTTTCAAGACAAGAAAATAGCCCTGGTTATAAACCTAAATTGGTATTCGGATATAGTTTAGAAAAATAAAATGATTTCCTCTAGGCTATTTTTTTTTTTAAAGAAATGTAATTTTAACTCTGTCCTCTCTTATTTATCTTTGATGGAATTGGCAACAACTAATTCCAGATTTACCCTGTGGCCTACAAATCAGTTATTAATCCTTAAATTTGTCCTCTTTCTGCTTTCTTTGTTTTGAAGAAATAAATGACTAATATGGCTCAGTTAGATTATTCAATGAGTAAGAGGCTCTAGTCTGAGTGGGATATTTGCAGGAATGATAAAATAAACAAGATTGTTTGATCAGAGCCTATAGATAAATATAGTACTTGACCATCAGGATAACATGTTATTCTCTCTCTTTCTTTATTGTAGGGGACACATGTGCTCACTGAAGAGAAAGAATATTCTTTTTATTTAAAAAAAAAAAAGAAATATCTCTATTTAAATTAATTTATTTATTTAAATTTGACCAGAGAGGAACAGAGAGAAAGGGAAAGCGAGAAAACAAGCCAACAGGTCTCAAACTGTGGTCGGCCATGTTGGAGTCCATGCTCCCAACCACCACGCCACCTGCTGGCCCCCAGAGAAAGAATATTCTAATCACTCAATGGACCCGAGTCAGGTCTCCATTCTTTTCCCTTCATTTCTCTATGCAGTCAGGAATCTGGATACACATGCACAACCAACCAAAGTGCTTTTCTAGCCACCGTAGCCAGGATTTAAGCCACAGTTGACCTCATGGAATCCAGCTCCCAATGCACAACACTTAACCACTGATCTATGGGGCTAGCACCAGAATAACACTTTATGTTTTTCTTTTCTTGATTACGTGCTCAGAAAAAAAAAGAAGTGAGACAGTCCATGACTATGCGGCAATGGCAAGAAAAGTATTGCATTGCCTTAAAAGGATGTTTTAGGGTCCAGCAGATTACATTGTTGTACTCTCACATATTGACCATGGTTCGAATCCTGGACCCAATAGCTTAAAACTCACAGTGGACACATGTGTGTGAGTGCCCAAAATCTCAAGAAAATAATGGAAGAAAAGGGACTGCGGCTTGGCCATCCCCCCACAAGGAGGTGATTTCTCTCTTTCTTTCTGTCTCTTTCTCTTTCTCTCGTTCTGTCTCCAGCAAGTGCATGAGCCCTATAGAAAAACAAAACAAAACACCTCTCAAAAAAATAAATAAATAAAAAATAAATAAATAAATAAATAAATAAATAAGAGGATATTTTCATTGTAAAGGGCCTTGTAAGGAGAAAATAAATACTTTAAAAAATTAAACAAGTGGCAGTTGGTGGTGTGATAGTTAAGGTGAACCCCACCCATATGCCTGACTCCACAGTTTGAGTCCTGGACTTGAGAGCTTGAAAAACACGCATGTGTGTGCATACTAAAAATCCCAAGAGGAGAATAAAGGAGAAGGGATTGTGTTATGACCATTTACCCCCCGCCCCCCAAGAGGATTATTTTACTTTTCTTCTCTGTAATCCTCTGGTGAGTGCATGTGGCCTATGGCAAAACCTAAAAAAATGAATGAATAAATATACCAAAAGCAGTGTCTTAAGGATTCACTGAAAAATCCATCCAGGAATCTGGTAGACATGTTTTTAGTATTTACCACACAAATGCTCAAAAATACAAGTATTTTGGTTAAATGCCCAGGCAGAATTCAAGCACTAGTTTCTCTTTGTGATTACTAATTGTAGACCTTCATAACCAGAAAACCAGCCCCCTCTTCCCTTTCTTAACAACAAGACACCATGTTTAGCACTTTAGCAGGAGATGTATTTATGTATTTATCATACATATCAAAAGATAAGGAGGTATATACAGAGGAAGGTGGGTAGATAATAGATGAAAACTAGATAAATGATAGGTAGAGATCTGCTTATTCATTGATAAATGTCTTTCCAACACGACACACTTCACATAGGCAAAGATGCTTCAGCATTCTATGTTATGCTATTGACTATTCTTGTTGCTTACTATTTCAGAAGTATTTGTACCAAATCTTCACGATGAGTGAATAATCAGGAGGCAGTTTAAGGAGCATTTACCCGTTCTACAGAACCTAGCACAAACACATGGCTCAGATTTGATCTACATAATGAACTCAGTAGGCATTGTAAAGGTTACCTGCAAAACTTATCTCATATGCAAAGCATTAGTTCTTTATTCCTCTTCTTAGAGCCCTGACTTTCCTACGGTGACAGAAGATGTAGATTTTAGGAGGATCAGATTGCTTTGACCTAAAATAGAGCATCAATACTGCAATAAATATTTCTTCATTTAATGGTAATAATTTACCTCTGGTTATACTTGTTTTTAGCCAACCAATTAAAGAAAAAAATTAATACAAACTGAGAAAGGAGTAAAACTCATAACTGAAAAGTAATCTTTTAACAGGTGAGCAGTAGTAAGAAAAGAAAGGATTCTTTTATATAGTCGTCCCGAATATGCCACTGAATAAACATAAATGGCAGCAGAAATGTAGTTTGAACCTATATGGATAACAGAGAAAATGAAAGAAAATTTCATAGGTTGTTTTCAGATGCTCCCATTTGTAAGTGAAATGGCTCAATGCAAATATATATATAAATTACATATATCATTACAACTTACAAAATGAATTTTCCTGGCATGAATGCACTGTATATTTGCCCAGTTAAAGATATTATCATATACATTATCAACAGATAATTTTTCATTTTCGTGTCCCTAAAATGTTTTGCTTCTTTCTTTTTCCCCTTGATGCCAGTCCTCTTACCCACCCCCGCTTCCCTCATGCTCCCCCTCACACACACTGTTCCCTGTATCTGCAATAGCAGAATTTGGTATTGTAATTTAACTGATGTTTAAATATCATTTATCAAGTTGACTTGTTAGATCTAGATATCTAGGATGCTCACTGCTTTTCCAGATTTTTTCAGTTCCCATCCTTAGCAATATGCTATCTAATGAATGCTCAAAGAAATGCTAGCAGGCATCTAACTCATTTTGTGTGAAATACGATAAAGATCTAACTTCAAGCAATACATTTTACTGCTCTACTTTTGAAGATTAATTAGAGTTTTGATAATCTTCATTTTTCCTAGGCATATTTTTGCTTTTTACTCCATTAACATGTGCTATACAGTGTTTTTCTTAAATTAATATGTAAGAAAAATCACTTTATACACAAAAATATTTATAAAAACACGTAATGTTTGGGTTTGGGCCTATTTCTTTTTGTTTGTTTGTTTGTTTGTTTGTTTGTTTTTTTGGAGAGATTTTCACTGTAGGGCGCGTGCGCTCGCCAGACAGACAGAGAGAGACATAGAGACAGAAAGCGAGAAATCACCCCCCAGGGGGGATGGTCACGCCGCAATCCCTTCTCCTCCATTCTCCTCTCGGGATCTTGGGCACACACGCACACGCGCCCAGCGTGAGTTTTAAGCCACCGGGTCCAGGACACGAACCACGGTCGACTACGTGGGAGTCCAGCGACATAGCCATTACGCTAACTGCTGGTTCCCGGGCCTATTTCATATTAGGAAGATAGGTTTAAATTTAACCATGCTAAAACTATAAAACAAACAAACATTTTCTAGTACTCTGCCTTTAAAATTCTTTCACTTTGTGGGCCAGCAGTTACCATGGTAGCTAAGGCACTGAACTCCCACATGGTTGACAATGGTTTGAGCCCTGTACCTGGTGGCTTGAAAATCACACTGGACATATGTGTGTGTGTGTGTGTGTGTGTGTGTGTGTGTGTGCTCAGAATCCCAAGAAGATAAGGAAGGAGAAAGGATTGTGCCATGGCCATCCTTTCTGAGGGGTGATTTTGCATTTCTTTTTGCTCTGTCTCACTTTGGTGAGTGCAAATGCCCTACAGAAAAATAAATAAATAACAAAACCTTTCACTTTATGTTTTCATCATTACATTTTTATCATTTAATTTAATCATCTCTTTAGTATATAACATGGTTCTTCCCAGCATTAAATTGGTCCATATTAGCCAAAAAAAGACATTACTGTGTACATTATCATCAATAGATAACTTTTCATTTTTGTGTCTGTTAAATGGTTTGTTGTTTTTTCCCACAATCCCCTCCCTTCCACCCCCTATTACCCACCTTATCTTACCTACCTCCTCTTATACTGTTTCTAATATCTGTAGTTTCCCTCCCTGTCATACTATTCCATCTTCCAGTTTCTGCTACAGAAGGCAGCCATTTGGTATATATTAAGTGAGGACATACAATGCCTGTCTTTTACAATCTGGCTTGCTTTGCTTAGCATTATGTTTTCCATATTTGTTTACTTTGTATCAAATGTCAGAGTCTCATTGTTTTTTATATCTAAGCATTATTGCATAAAGTATATTTTTCAACCCACTAATCTGTTCTTGGACATTCGGGTTGATTATATCTCACACTGTGTTTTTAAAACATCAGCTAGCTTATCCAACTTCATTATATTCTTTTAGTTAACACAATTATGGAGGAACTTCAGCCTATTATTTGTAAGTACTGCTTTACAAACAATCACTTACACGTGTACATTGTCTTTATTTCCAGCACATGAAAAACTCATGTTTATTTTTATTACTAAATTACCATGCTTATATCTAATAAAACATTTCAATTGTTTAGCATATCCTACTCTCTCTAGTTCAATACAAGTTCATTGTTCCCAAAATTATTTCTTCTTTCTCTAGTATCATTTGTTTTGCAGTTTCCACTGGATCATTTCTATCAACGTACAAATATGCCGTTATTTCTTCTTTGAAAAAAAATTTTTAAACTGCACTTTTCCTGACAACTACTTCCCCATTACTGTCTCCCATATCTGTTTAAGAAAACTGTTAAAGATGCTTCATTTCTTCTCTTCATTCTTATAATCTCACTCTAATCGTATTTTCTATCTCATCATTCTATTTAAAATGCTTTAGTCATTATCACTGTCAAAGTTACCTCGGCCAGCTCCATGGCCTGGTGGTTATGGGAGTCAGATTGCACAGCCATGCAGTTTGAATCGTGACTCAGTGCCCTGAAATCCTGTACAAACCCCAAATTCTGATAGGGTAGAGAAATGGAGAAGAGATTGTGCTGTTACCATGCCCCGTTGGAGGTGATTTCTTCCTCTCTCTCTCTCTGTCTCTCTCTAGTGAATGCATTCATCCTCTGAAAAGGTTAAAAACAAATAAACAAAAAACTCTAAAGTGACCAAAGCCAATTTCTTGGCTTATAGGTACTGTTTGAAGTAGCTGATCACACCCTTCTTCTTTTATACTTTCCTAGGTCTCTTCCAAGACAATGAGTCTCCCTTGGCATTTGTCTTACCTCAGTGGTCATTGAATCTCAGTCTTTGGTGGTTCTTTTGCCCAGTCTCTAAATTGTGTGTTCTAAGTCTCAGTTTTTAGTCTTCTTCTCTTCTTTATTTATGCCCATGAGCTATCTTTTATTTTGATATATCTAAAAATAAGTACATGCCAAAGTTTCTAAAATTAAATCTACTCTTTTAGAGTGGTGTATTAGATTGTAGACCTACTAATCTAGTTATCTACTTGATATCTCCACTGAATATCAAGTGACATCTCATACTCAACATACTTCAATATGAATTCTTAATTACTCTCTCCAAATATGCCTTAAACATAGCCTCTTCTCCCATCATTTTAAGTACTCATGCCAAAATAATTGAAATTTTCTTTGAATTTTTACTTTTCTCTCACAGCCCATACCCAGTCTGCTAAGAAATTCTGTTGTAGAAAATCCAAATTTTTCCATCATGTCCACTCTTACCATCAAAATTTGTTTCGGGATTACCACTATGTCCTCTGTACTTATTTTTATCCATTCTCAATACAAGAACCAGAATTTATTAGGAAGTGTTCTCAGAATTAGCACCTGTGGAAAGAAGGAAAGTAAAATAAGCTTATTTCAGCAAAGGGGGGATTTGGACTGTAATACAGTCTCCAGAAAAGGTCAGTCAATGTGAATATGTGAAGCAGACATGGCCCTTCTAAGTAATCTTAAGGTGGAGAGAAGTAACAAGGACTTTATTTTTCTGTGAACCATCCATTGCATGCAGACATTCATGTCTCTTCACCAGAGACAAAGTGAGACTGCGTGACCGAGTTCTCTTCAACTCAAGATGAATAGGAACTTGTGATAGTTGAAAGCTCTTGGACAGCAGCACTGACAGCAACTGTAGAATGAGTCCTCGGGTTCCGACAGAGCACGTGGTTGAACATCGCAGTATCTACTACACAGTCCATTGAAAAGCATTGCCCCTAAGGACATCACTAAGAGAGTAAATAGGTAGAATGTAAGTCTCAGTGCTCCCAGGTTAGTACTAGCAAATTACTAGGAGAGAACTCTAAGCACAGTGTTTTCAAAATGTGTGAATTCTGTGAAGTCCTTTCAAAAAGGACATTTAATTCATGAGTTAAGAGTAGTAGGCTTTAAAGATATGAGGGATGTTCAGTCATTTTGGTGACTTGAGAAAGGTTCTCTTATTACCAGATATCTTTCTACATGAATTTAGTTGTAAAACTAGCCATTAATTTTCTTAGGGGTGTGTATGTCCACGGGTGTATGTGTGTGTGTGTGTGTGTGTGTGTGTGTGTTTTCTTTCCTTAAAACACAGGCAAACGATAAAAAGAAAACCCATCAACCATTTTGGTCAGCAGAACTCATTTTTTCCAGACAATTAACTATTCAATAAAGACTATTGACCCTTGATGTGCTTAATGCAGTGCGAGGCTGTAGGACTACCAAGGTGAATAAAATGCTAAACATACATGATCCCAAGGAATGAGCCAATGTAATAAGGGGAAAAAGTAAGAGAACATTATTTTAATGCAGTTTGATATGTGCATTGACAAATTTGCCCAGGGTCCTGGCTGAAAGTCACCAGAGAGGAGCCTTGGAGTACAAGTTGGGTTAATCAGTTGAAGTCGAAAGGTGTTTATAATGCTTAAGATAGAAAAACTGTGTCTACAAAGGTCAGAGAAAACAGAAACACACTAAAAATTACAGGGGGGATCGATAGGCCAGGCATAGAGCCTGAGGAGGAAAAGATGTAGTTAGAGACAGGCCAGGGTCATAGGCAGAAAAGGGTTAAACTGTATTTGTAAAATAATATTCCAAATCAGAATTTCCTTAGTGGGGTAAGGCATGTTCTTGGAAGGAAAAGCAGGTTGAAATGTAAAAGTCAGAAATTATAGGATTCTGTTCTTCATTAATAGGCCACAACACATTAAATACCTCACACTTGAAACTAGATGACTCTTCCTTTTCCTATAATAATTTCTAGGTTAACTTTTAAAAGTGTTATTTACTTATAATGTGTGCGTGTGAGACTATAGGCTATACAGAAAATCCAGTGCAAGATTCAGGTCTTGTTTCCTTATAAAAAATATTCAGACATATACACATAAATTGTGTACATTTAATTTCAAGGAGTTTATAGATTTCATCCATGGTTGGTTTAGGACACTGGATTAAGAATTCTAGATCTAGTACTTAGGTATCAATTTGATAAGAATAGAACCACTCTGTCTGTCCTCCTCCCTTCCAGCACATGCTAATAACTCATGTTCATTCATTCATTTCGTGACATCCAGAATCATGCAGCACTGTATTCGTCAGCTTCTGGGCAGGGCTAGATGTATATCATCCTGGTCACATAACCTCTTATCTATGAGTGTATAAACTTTCAGGCAATAGTGCCTTTCCTTGCCTGTTCTAAATCACTCAGATAGTATTATAGCCCTATTTCCTCCTGTTTTGTCCTCACTGGAGTTGGAGGCCAAATGTGAACACAGCTTAAAGAGTCATTTTTCTGTAGTAAGTGTGGGTGCTTGAAGTAGGAGCCTAATATTTTATAGTTACAAGATGCCACTGTGATTTTATTGGGGAGATAGATTTTTATCCATGTCAATGGTGAAGCTCAATTAAATAATTACACCTGCCTTCAGGTTTTTTCCCTCCTTTTGGTATCTGAAACAACTATTTTTTGCTCTTGAATACTGTAGAAGTCTTTTGTTATAGTAAGAAATGTGAAGGATTTTCACTAGTCTTCATTTATTTCTTCTCCACTAGTTCTATATATCTTCCAGTATAATTTACATCAGAGATGCATATTCATTTGGGTAAATACCTATTTTTTCCCAATTTTATTTATTAATTTTAATGACTGCATATGTGTGTGAGAGAGACAGAGAGAGAGAGAGGAATCCCCAACAGGCCCTTGAGATGCTATGATCTTCCCTGGAAATCTTCGGCAGGTCAGGATCACTGGTGCACCTGGCATGTTCAAGACAACCTGGAATGTGTGAAGGAGAGACATTGTATGTCCCCACTTAATATATACCGATTGTCCACACTTTATGACTGAAACCGATTGACTAAGGATATAGAAACACAGTAAATGGATGTAAATACCAGACTTAGTGTGTGTGAAAGAGTAGAGTCTGAGGAAGGACATTTAGAAAAAAAAAATAGAGAGGCAAAGCATTAATGGGACAAAGAAATGTGGTATTATCTGTTGAAGATATTTTATAGTTTTATCAACTGGACTAGGGAGAAATGTTCACATGCTAAAATATTCACTTTGTAAGCTAAATAATGTGATTGAATGTATTAAAGAAAATGAAATTTTAAAAAGTAAATAAAAAAGAGAAATAATTAAAGTAAAAAATAAATAAATGAATATCATTCCAAAGTAACTCCACCTGTGCCACCATACTTGCATTTTTTTAACATCACTTGTTACATAATTGTAAACCCTTTAATTAACATAAAAATAAATGTCTTTTCCAAATTGGAAAAATAATATTTTGCCAAATATTTTAACCCCTAAAATGTAGATCTATGGTGATATATGTGAAAGCTATTGAAGATGTCTTCCAAATCTCAAATAATTTAATATATTCCTCAGTAATAGGCAAGCTGAAAAGGTTTCAGATATACAGGACATAAGAAATTTTTGCAGTCTTATTTATAACCAGGAATTGTTGGAAAGAGAATTTGTTGTGAAGCTGGATTAACGGAAATTATCCATTAGCTGAAATCTCAACAAGAAATACATGTATGTAAAAGGGTTTGTGTGTGTATGGGTGTGTATAATATGTTTATGTGTTGTGTGTATATATATCCATATGTTATATGTGAGTTTGTATATTTGTGTGTGTTTATAGACAGATACATTATTATATTAGCTTGAGCCAAATCAAGTGTCTGATTATAAAAAAGTTGCCCATGGAGAAAATTGTTAAGTGTCTTGAGATCCATCTTAGTCAAACTTTGTATTATAAATTATATTTTCCATGTACTAAAAATATTCCTTTTAGGTAGATACAATCCAGAAAAATGTCTTATCTTTGAAGACATTTCAACAGTCAAGTAAACCAAGGAGTTAAGAAAAATGTGACTTATACCATTCACAATTTTTTCTCTTACTGTACCAAAACTTTGGCCCATTTATGCATCATATATTCATTTGTGTGTTCATTCTTTTACTTGAAGGTCAAGCATGTTCTTGCATGTTATTGATGTAGTTATTTATTATATACTGTTCATTTAAAGTGACCGTAACATGCTAAATTCAGCCTCAAATGCAAAGATGTTATTAAGAGTGATTACTAGTAGCTGAGTGTCAAGCCACTTACCATTTTTGTAAAAATTCTGAATTAATTTTAAAATTTCATGAATTACTCCAAATCAAAGAATTAGAGATCTATAATCCTACAATTCAGGAATGTGAAAATAAAATTTTGTTTTTAGACACATTATAATTATTTTTTTTAGAGATAAATATTTGCTATAGGGCATTTGTGCTCACTAGAGACACAGAGGGAGGCAGAGAGGGAGAAAGTGAGAAATCACCCGCTAGAGGGGACGGCCATGCCTCAATCCTGGCATAAATTTCAAGCTGCAGGATCTGGAAGTCGAACCACAACTGGCTATGTGGGAGTCCAGCACCTCAACAACTACACCACCTGTTGGCCCCCACATTAATCATTTGACCTTCTATTCCTTCAACATAGCAATTTTTTTTTTTATTTTGCTATAGGGCATGCACATTTGCCAGAGAGAAAGAAAGAGAGTGAGAGAGGGAACATGAGGAAGCACCTCCCTACATGGAGGATAGCCATGCCACAATCCCTTCCCTTTTATTCTCCTCTCAGAATTTTGGGCATGCAGTCACATGTGCCTGGTATGTTTTTCTAGCCTCCTGAACTCAAACTGTGCAGTCAGTCATGTGGGATCCAATTTATTCATCCAACTTCAGCCACTGTTTAATAAGTTATGTGACTTTTTTTTGAGCCTAAAAATAATTACACCACTTTTATGGTATTCTAGAGCAGAGAGATCTTTGTGAAGTTATATATGGCCCATCAGTCAAGTTACACTGCATGGCCATTTTCCCTTAAGAGCAGTGCAGCTTACTCCTGACTGAATAGGAAGTGAGTCAAAATTTTCCATTTATCATAGAATTTTCAGTTCTGATTTTCCTCATAGGACCTGCTTACTCCCTTTCATTGTACATTATTAGAAGAAAAAGAAAAAAAAAATTTTTTTGGAGAGGTTTTTGCTGTAGGGTGTGTGTGCTCACTAGAAAGACAGAGAGAGACAGAGAGACAGAAAGCAAGAAATCACCCTCTAGGGAGGATAGTCATGCCACAATCCCTTCTCCTCCATTCTCCTCTTGGGATCTTGGGCACACATGCACATGTGCCCTGCATGAGTTTAAGCCACTGGATCCAGGTCTTAAACTGCGGTCGACTACATGGGTGTCCAGTGAAATAGCCATTATGCTAACTGCTGGTCTTGGAAACCAGTATTTTGAAATAGTGGACAAGAGACAGAGTAGGACAATGCTTTCTAAGAACAAGGAAACATACAAGGTCTGCCCAATAAGCACCCCAGATTTCTGACTAAATTTATGATATAAAATTACATTCTAGCTGTGGTGGCAAAGTGTTAGTGTGCCACTCTGCAATCTGGAGGTCACATAGAGAATCTAGGTTTATAGGTATAAGCTGGGCAGTTGATTCTAAGTGGCTAAAGAAGCTTGAAGGAGGATCATGATGTAAGTGCCTGTTAAAGGGACTTACCTTTCTCACTTTTTCTGCCTCTCTCTCAGGAAAGAAAGAAATAACTTCTAAAAATTGTAATAGGCTAGCTACTCTAGCACTTAAAAAAAAAAAAACTTCTAAAATAGGGGTAACATTAATACCTACCTCATCAGATTGCTATAAAAAGTCAGTGAGATAAATAAATCAGGCCAGCCTTCATTCTACAAAATAGAATAAGAACTCCCAACAGGCAATAACGAACAGTAGGTTTAGTAGGTGGGGACAATCATCAGACCAATAGAAAAATGATGAGTGCCTAAAATCAGGTTACTTCAGGCTGCTTCTTTTGCTGGATGTCCTTATTACAATGACTCAAGTAGAGAGAAATTACCTGTTTTCAGGAAAAACTAGTCTGTGTAGGGATCTCTCTGCTTTTTTAAAGCCTCAATTTGGGTTTATTTCTGGGGTCTCTGTTCTATTCCACTGGTGCACATGTCTGCTTTTGTGCCAATTGCATGGCTATTTTGATTATCACAGCTCTGTAAAATATTTTGGGGTCAGGGAGTGAGATGCCTCCTACTCCACTCTTCTTTTGTAGGATTGCTTTGGCAATATAGGGATTATTATGATTCCAGACAAATTTGACAATTGTCTTTTCCAAATCTGTGAAGAATGTCTCGGTAATTTTATTCAATTGCATTAAATATGTAAATTAATTTGGGAAGAATTTTCATTTTGACTATATTAATTCTTCTGATGCAAGAACAAGGGATATCCTTCTACTTTTTTGTTTCATTTTTTTATTTCTTTTTTTAGCTATTTATAGTTTTCCTTGTGGAAGTCTTTGACTTCTTTGATTAGATTTATTCTTACATATCTTATACTTTTTATGACTATAGTAAATAGAATTATTTTCTTCGGGTCTATCTCAGAACTGTTGTTCAAATATAGAAATGTTATAGAAATGTTATGGATTTTCAGTGTTGATTTTTCATTCTGCTACTTTAATGTATTAATTTATTACTTCCATGAGTTTTTCATGGATACCCTTGGGTCATCTATGTAAACAATCATGTCATCATCTGCATATAGATGATGTCAGCATGGATTTTTTTATGGATAATTTTTATTTTGTTGAGGATGACCCCCTTCTATGCCAATTTTACAGGGAGTATTAACATGAAGCGTTGTAATTTTTCAAATGCTTTTTCTGCATCAGTTGATATGATCATATGGTTTTAATCTTTCTTTCTGCTAATATGGTGTATTAACGTTTATGGTTTTGTATATGTTGAACTGCCCTTGCATCCCTGGAATAAAGTCTACCTGGTTGTGATGCATAATCTTTCTACATGTTCTTGGATATGATTTGCTAATACCTTGTTGAGAATTTTCATGTCTATGTTCATCAGAGATAATGATCTGTAGTTTTTCTTCTTTTGTCATATCCTTATATGTTTTGCAGAGAAGGGTGATGGAGGCCTCATAAAATGAATTTGGAGAGTTCCTTTCTCTTGGATTTTTAAAAATAACTTAAGTAGAATGGGGTTAACTATTCTTTAAAACATATAGTCAATTGATTTTGGACAATGGATACCAGTCAATTCAGTGAGCAAAGGAAAACCTCTTTAGCAAATAGTGCTGGAAAATCTAGGTATCCACCTGCACAAAGATGAATTTGGATTGCTATCTCTAACCATTGACAAAAATCAATTCAAAGTGGATTAAAGATCTAAATGTAAGACCTCAAACTATAAAACTACTGGTGAAAATCTCTGGGGAAACTATAGGAGACATCAGGGTAGGCAAAGACTTCTTAAATAAGATCCCCAAAGCAAGGGCAATAACATCAAAAATAGACAAGTGGGGGAAACAGCAGTTAGCGTAATGGCTATGTCGCTGGACTCCCACGTAGTTGACCGCGGTTCGCGTCCTGGACCCGGTGGCTTAAAACTCACGCCAGGTGCGTGTGCGTGCGTGCCCAAGATCCCAGGAGGAGAATGGAGGAGAAGGAATTGTGGCATGATCATCTCCCATGGGGGGTGATTTCTCGCTTTCTGTCTCTATGTCTCTCTCTGTCTGTCTGGCAAGCACACTTACCCTATAGCAAAAACCTCTCAAAAAAAAAAAAAATAGACAAGTGGGATTACATCAGATTAAGAAATTTGCTCACAGAAAAAGACACAGTAGCTAATATGAATTGACAATCTTCAGAATGGGAGGATATTTTTGTAAATTTTGCCTCAGATAAGGAATTGATCATCAGAATACACAGGGAACTCAAGTGGCTTACCCACCCCCCAAAAAATTATCAATCCAATTAAAAGATGGCAAAATGAGCTGAACAAAAACTCTCTAAAAAGACACATGAACAGCCAAAAAGAATCTGAAAGAAGTGTACAGCATACCTCATCATAAGGAAGATGCTAATCAAAACCACAATGAGATACCACCTAACCTCAGTCAGAATGGCAAAATTAAAAAGAAAAAATAAAATAGATAAGTCTGGTGGGGCTGTAGAGAAAGGATAACTCTCCTACACTGCTGTTAGGGATGTAAATTAGTCCAGCCACTGTGTAGAATAATATGGAGGTTCCTCAAAGATCTACAAATAGAACTACCATATGATCCAGTAATTACATTCTTGTGTATCTACCCTAAGGACAGGAGATGCTCAGCAAAACAATGCTTGCACATCTAGTTTATTGAAGCATAATTCACAATTGCTAGGACATAGAATCCACCTAAATGTCAACAAACAGATGAATGGATTGAAAAAGTGTGGCACATATACTCTAAGAAATACTATTCAGAAAACAACAACAACAAAACACCCTGGCTTTTGTTAGAAAATGAATGATTATGAAAGATTTACTGCTAAGTGAAGCAAGTCAGGCTATGAAAGAGGTATGTCTCACTTAACATATACTGACTATCCACACTCTGTGGTGGAAACTGAAAGATTAGAGGATATAGCAGCATGGAAAGTGGTTATAGATATTGGATACAGTGTGGGAGGAGGGTGGGAGAAGAGGGAGAGTGTGAAGAAAGATATTGTGGAAAAAAATAGAGAGGCAAGACATTTAAGGGACACAGAAATTGATTATTATCAGTTGATGATAATGTGTATACTATTCACAGCTGGACTGATGTGAAGCATATTGATATTGGGAGAGTTCTCTTTATAAGCCAAATGATGTATAGTGTTTGAATGTATAAAACAAATTAAAATTAAATTAAAATAAAAAAGAACTCCTGGAAAGCTTTAAAAAACAGAAGAGGTTCTAAATATAATCTAAGGTTTTATCTCATAATGCTATATAACAATTTTAGGGTTTTGAACCAAAAATGTACTGAGTTTATATTCTCATATTATAAAGTAACTGAGAACAAAAAGAAAAAATTAAAAAGCTATTTGCTGGGACCCATAGGTTGCATGACAGTCAAGGGCACTGGACTCCTATAAGGCTGACCATGGTGTGAGTCCCAGAACTGGTGACTTGCTTTCTCACTTTTCTTCTTTCTCTCTCTCCCTCTCTGGTCAAATTAAAAATAAATAAATAAAGTTAAATAAAATAATTCTTTTTTTTAAATAAAAAACAATTTGCTGATGGTAATATATATAGTAATGCCTTTGTCCTGACTGATAAGCATGGTATTCATGCTGAAAAATGCAGCGTTGTATGCTGTAAATGTATATGTGATTAAATATCAATTAAAATTAAAAACAAAACAAAACAGAACCTCAATTTGGTTATGTGGCATTTAGCAAAAGTGATGCCATTTGGTCTGGTCTGTTGGGGCCTAGAAAGGGAACTCAGTACAAAACAATGGCCTGCCATAATTAGGTGTAATATCTACATTCTCATAGTTATTGTGATCACTTTTTATGATTTTTATAAGTCTTTGCTCAGTGTTGCTGTATCTCAGTAGGATCTAGAAATTAGTTCCTTATACAGCAACAGTTTTTCTACCATTCACCCTCACTTAAGTCACTTTTAAATTTGCATTTTGGAGTTGATTTTTATGAACTAAATTACTAAAACTTTTCAGGGGTTAAAACAAGGACTAAAATATTTAAATTTCACTATCATCTGAATATGTTGATATTATCAAGGTGATCATGAGAAAGTTAAATAAAAATCATAAAGGTTGAAAGAACTTTAAATAATTTTAATCCATCGCTTTATCTTTTTATAGAATATCATGTAAAAAATAATTTTATAGACCTATGATGACCAAATCTATATTTAAGTGCTTTCAGAAAAAAAGAGGTGCCTAGTTTGCTCAACAAGACATTCTAGAGCATCCCAAACTTAATGCCCAACCTAGGGAACCTCTGATATTATTAAAAGGTCATTTCTTTACCCTCTGGAAAAAAAGGAAAAAGAAGAGTTCCTTCTCTGAATGCAAGAAGACACTAAAGTAATACCTATTTCTCCCATTCTTTAGCAAATTTTATGAACTCCATTTTAACATTTACAACTAATATCAGACATTTTAAGACCTATGGTTTCTACAATTAACTTTCATAATAGTAAATGTTAGTTCTCAATTTTTTTTCATATTTGTTTTCTTATTTTTATATTTAATCACTGTACTTCTCCATATGATACAGAATGAATCTTTCCAACATGAATATACTGCATATCAATGTCTTAACTCTGAAATTTAGTGAGTCATTCACTGCACGTGTCTTCATACACTTTTCCCCTTTATTTTCTAGAATCAAACTTCTTCTATTATTTCTTTTTTCCTTAAATTTTTATAAAGAAAATAGTGTTCATTTCTTCCTTGTGACATTTCTCTGAATGCTTCCCTGATTCAAAAAACATTCTAGTTTTACATAAAGTGACAGATTTGTTGGCAACAAAAACATATAGATTCTTATATATACAAATATACAAATGGTCTAGATATCTGTCTTAAATTCTTCTTGGAATGTACTAATATAGAGTGGATAATTGTCTATAATAATTACAAAGAGACAACCAACATAATTAAAAGTAGTATTTTGTTGGACAAAAAGGCCCAAGATTGAGCTAGATCCCCAATACTGGTGAGCTGTCCTTATTGACCTCTCCAAACGTCAATCTGTTCATCTAAAAAATTGCATATATATTTCACTTGTGCTACATATTTACAAATTTTAACATTAATTTCAGTTTAGGCAAAGAAATATGAAATTATTGTGCAGCTATGATCTTCACTATTACTCTATTACAACGTAAGTACGACCCTCTACTCTTACATATCAAAGATATATACTATGCAGAAGGAAATCATCTTTATTTTGCTTACAATTCAAATAATAGCTTATTCTAATTTAAAAGATTTTTAAAAATTACTTCATTCCTCTGGCGATTTAAAGAAATAATAGCCTAGGAGATTTTTAATATTAATTCATGTTTTGTCTACAAATAACAGAACACACAAATTAGAATGTCTTAAGTAAAAAAAAACATATATTATCTCACTTACCAAATTCTCTGAGGAGGGCTGGAGAAGTCTTTCTCTGCTGTGCTGTCATTATTTTGGTGTCATAAGGTTGACACTGGAGTCCCAAGGCAGCACGCTGTCTCTAGTAAGAGGGAGAACCATTTTGTCTGTGAGCAACATTCTCTTCCCATTCATTTGCCAATAGTGTGTCTTTATTGACGTTAATACAATTACTGGAGTGAGATCGCTATCATTATTATATTGCATTTTCCAACATGGTAGTCAGAAGATGTATGCATGTATTTAAATTTAAAAATACATTAGTTAAAATTAAAATGGCAATTTCTCAGTCTTACTCGGTATGTTTCATGTACTCAAGAAGGCCAGTGGTTACTAATGTACAGGGTAGAAATAGAACACATCTGACATCATAGATATTCATGCTATAGGGCAATGATGTGACTTTAGAAAATGTTGCATTTATTTCTGAGCTGGAGAAAAGGTTATTGTCTTTAGAATCTGGTTACTTGAATAATCAATTTCTATTAGCAAGGAATACATGTAGATTGCATTTTGAGTGTGCAACATTCTGTATGGGCCACACTGTTCTGAGAAGCAAAGACTGATCCATCATGCAAACCTTACTCCCAGCGTTTCATATTTTACATATCTCTCTCCTGCACTGTATTTTACTCAGCAAATGGAGAAGTGGCTATGATACTGCATAAAAATATTTGTGAATTAGAATTGGCCCTATAAATTGAACATAAGGTAACTACTTATAATTAAAAAGAATTCCTGCAAAGATAACACAGAAAATACAGGAATGAATTATACCATTATCCACAGGAAAATAAATGTGTCCCAATTTTAATTTCTGCAACCAAAAGCATGGTTTGGTTTTTATTTTGCCATCTATCAAGTAGTAACATAATTTGTAGGAGATATGGCCCATTATTTAAAATCAATGGCCTGCATTATCCATAGGGAGAAATTTACCAGAGCGCAATCGGAAATTGAGCTTTTACATAGTTTAATCTTTTGTCTTCAAGGTAAATAAACTATCTAACCAGAAGAAAAAATGTGATTCCAAATGCATTCCAGTTGATGTGTAGCAGTTCCTAGTTTCTCTGGCTATTCCACAAAGACCTTCTCCACCAAAGATAAGATGCCACAAAGGAATATTGGAATAGTTCCTGAAGTTTATTCACACTGTTCAAATTGCTGAAGAGTCAAAGATGAGGAATAGCTACAAATAATTATTATGATCATCTCATATAAATTGAAGAATGAATTTTGATTATGTTAAAATTTTTTCAAATGAAAGGCAACTCTGGGGGGAAATGTTATAATATTTTTTGGTAGCTGAAATAAAGAATGTTCTTTCTTACATAGGAAAGAAGAGCAGGACAGATATACATTTTGGGTCACAAGGCACTAAGGCAATTTACTCCTGTCCACATTTTTTACCAACGGTCTCCATTTATAAGTCCTGACCTCTGAAGAAATTTGGGCCCAGAGCATTCTCTCCCAGCTGAAGGTCGTGCTCTGTTCCATTTGCTGTGTCTGAAATATCTGAGTGCTTTCATCCTAAATCCATGCTTTGGTTCCTGGAGCACCCAAGCATCTGATTAGCTCCATCTTTTATCTCCCATCTCAGTGGCTTTAGACCTTTGGCCTCATCGTTTCTGAAGTTCCTTCCATACTCTGATTGATACAGAACAGCAAAGGTTGACTTTAGAGCCCCAAGAGGGGTAGGCCTATCCTCCTCACACTCTGCTTAATATTTTGCCAAAAGAAGTCTGGTCTCTGGAGAAATATCAACCATTTTTAAAAACATTTTTAAAGCTTTTTATTTCTTGTGTGCCCTTCTTTAGTGCTTTACAATTAATTTACATTTAAAAAATAACAACAAAGCTTACAAAAGAGCTTGAGGGCATATTAAGTGTATAAGGATGAACTAATTTGTAGTAATATTTTATATTGTATGTTTTGTAGCATATATTAATCTCCCCCTTTTATTTTATTTAGTCCGATAGATACTTTAAACTCTGGACTTAGCCTGAGATGATTAAAATTCATTTATGATTTGCATTTTCTTTGGTAACTGCCTTTAATCACAAAATAATACTCAAACTACATATTTATGTGTTTGATGGATCCAGATGTTGTGTTTCATACTTACTCCTTTAACGTCTTCATTAAATCCTAAATCTTGTTTTTAAAGCAGAACATGTTTTCTTCATTCTAAAGTATTTAAGATTGCCTTAGGCAGTCATCACTCTTTCAGTGTTGCAAATTGTCCTTATCCCAGTCCACTATCTTAAAGACTCTTGTTGATTTCATGATGTAGCATCCAAAAATAAATAAATAAATAAATAAACAGTGGGATAGGGAAAGCTTACGCACCTGGAAGAGGATACTACTTGTATCTGTGTCCAAGGCTCGGTAACTGAATAAATTTGGTTCTGTCATATAATTACCCATTGTCTCAGATCCTCTTTTGCAAGAGCAGAGAGCTTTTCAAGATGATTTCTAATTTACTCTCATGTTCAAAATTTTATAACTCAGTAATATAAAAATACACACAATCTAATTTTTAAAATGAGTGAAGGGTTTGAATAGATACTTCTCCAAAGACAATATTCACATGAAAACAAGTATGTAAAAAGATTATCAACAGTGTTAGTTGTTAAGGAAATGAAAAATCAAAATCACAATGAGATAATATTTCACATCTAATAAAGTTATAATCTGGGGGCTAGCAGGTGCCATAGTGATTAAGGCTCAGGAGTCTCACATGGCTGACCAAGGTTCAAGTCTTGGAACTGGTAGCTTGAAAATCACACCAGGTTCATGTGCATACATGGCCAAAATTTCAGCAAGAGAATAGAGGAGAAGAGATTGAGATGTGGCCAACTCCCCTGGGAGGCAACTTCTCACCTTCCTCCTCATTCATTCTGCCTCTCTGGTTATGCCGCCGTATGGCAAAAAAAGAAAAGAAAAAAAACTCAAAAAAATCACAATATAAAAGTTTTAAAAAGCAACAGAAAACAACACAAATTTACATCACAGAATGAATGAAAAACAAAATGCTTATACCCATACAAGGCAATATTATTTAGCCATAAGAAGAAATGAAGTGCTGAAACATGCTACAACATGAACAATCTTGAAAACATTATACAAAGCAAAAAGCTGCCAGACATATGATTCCAAGTGTTTGAGAGTCAAGTGTCTGAGGTTCAGTTGGAGGCACAGTGGTTAAGGCACCTGGATCCCACATGGGTGACCATGTGGTTTCAAACCTAGACTGGATGGCTTGAAAAAATACACTGGGCAAGTGAGCATGTATGCCCAAAATCCTAAAAGGAGAAATAGAGAGGGGATTGCAGCACAGCTATCCCCCATGGAAGGGGGGGTTGATTTTCACTTTCCCTTCGTCTCTGACTCTCCTTAGCAAAAGTATATACCTTCTATAAAGAAATTAAAAACAGTAACATTAACAAGTATTTGTAAGAATATGGAGAAATTGGAGCCCTCATATACTGGAGGCAGAAATGTAAAATCTAAAGTCTTTTTGTAGAATAGCTCAGTTTTGCATTAGCATAGGACTGAGCAATTCCACCTTTAGGTATATATGAAAGAGAAATGGAAACAGGTATTCAAACAAAAACTTGTATACAAAAACTGGCAGCACTCTACTCACAATAGCCAAAAAGGGGAAAATAACATGAATGTACATCACTGAAAGAATGAATGGAAAACAAAATGTTTATGTCCATACGAGGCAATATTATTTAAGGGTAAGAAGGAATGAAGCGCTAAAACATATTACAACTGGAACAAACCTTGAAAACATTATACCAAGCAAAAGAAGCCAGACCTATGATATGATTCCATTTATATTAAATATCTAGAATAGGCAAACCACTAGAAACAGAAAGTAAATCAGAGGTTGCCAGGGTTTGGAGAAAAGGGGAATGGAGAATAATTGCAAATGGGTCCACACTAGTGCTATCTTCATTGATGTGCTTAACCTGGCTCTACTCATCAGAGGCAAAATCTAAGAAGAGTTTGAAGATGTGCTTAACCTACAGGAAAGCAGCTTTGCTTTGACAGTGCATTTGCGATCTTCAGTTCATCAAGGAATCTGCTTTGCACCTACTACTCCCTTTGAGGTATGATGGCCTCAAAGACTCAGATATACAGTAGAGAATTATAAGTTCTTCCTTATCTGAAGTTTTATGTTTTGGGCTTTTGTATGTGCGTGTATTTTCCATTACCCACAACAAACTGTGTTCTAAAATTATTCAATGAAAAATTCCAGAAAGAAAATCTTAATAAAAATTTAAGATTTAATTTTATTACAATAAAATCTTAAATTTTGTACGTAGCATGATGAAAACTCACACCATCTCATTCCACCTTGTCCAGTATACAAATCATATTTTTGTCCACTGCATCCATACCATATATGACACACATCTGCCAGTCACAGTAATGACTGAGTTTTCAGATCGATTGCCACAGTATCATAATACTTGTGTTCACATAACTCTTGTTTTACTTAATAATAGCCCCAAAGCACAAGAACAGTGGGGCTGGAAATCAGATATGCTAAATAAAAGCTGCAATGTGCTTTTGTTTTTTAAAGTGAAAAAGTAAAAGTTCTTAATGAGATAAAAAAAGAAATTTCTGCAGACTCAAGAAATACAAAGAGCCCCAGGTAGAATGAATCCAAGAAGATCCTCTCCGCGGAACATTATAGCTAGATTCACCAAAATGACAGACAAAGAGGAGATACTAAGATTGGCAAGAAAGAAACATTAAATCACCTACAAAGGCTATCCCCTCAGGCTAACAGCTGATCTCTCATGGGATATAGTGCAAGCAAGGAAAGAATGGGAAAATATATTCAAAGTGCTAAATAAAAAACAATTACAACAAAGAATATTTTACCCGGCAAGATTATCCTTCACATGGGAAAGAAAAATAAAGATGCTCTTGGATAAACAAAACCTGATAGAATTTATCAACTCCAGACCAGCTCTTCGAGAAATTCTGAAAGGAGTACTATACCAAGAAAACTAAAGAGACAGACAGCAATGAAAAAACAAAAATTAGCCAAGAATATGGCCAATTTAATTTTAGGGACAAGTCTGAAAATAACGACAATAACATTGAACATTAATGGATTAAAGTTTCCTATCAAGAGACACAGGCTGGCAGACTGGATTAAAAATCAGAAACCCTCCACCTGCTGTCTACAAGAAACCCATCTCATGGATAAAGATATACATAGACTAAAAATGAAGGGTAGGAAAAATGTATGTCATGCAAATGGAAACCAGAAAAGAGCTGGAGTCGCTATAATGATTTCGGACAAAATAGACTTTAAGACAAAAATGACAGAGAGACAAAGAAAGGCATCATATAGTAGTAAAAGGGCTAATTTGCCGAGAAGATATAATGCTCATAAATACCTATGCACCGAATTTAGGAACACCCAAATATGTAAAGGAAAGACTGTAAAATCTAAAAGGAGAGATAGACTGTAACACAATAATTGTTGATCTCAACACCCCATTATCTCTTTTAGACAAGTCAAGACAAAAAATAAGCAAAGACATCCAGGATTTAAATGATAGCATAAATCAGATGGACTTGATAGACATCTATAGAACTTTCTACCCCAAAAAACACAAAATATACATTTTTCTCAGCCCCATATGATATTTTATTGAAGACTGACCACATAATAAGGCACAAAACCAGCTTTTACAGATTCAAATGCATAGAAACTATATCAAGTATCCTCTCTGACCATGATGGAAATAAACTTGATTTTAATCTCAGGAAAAACCCTCAAAAATACACAAATACATGGAAACTAAATAACCTATTTCTAAATGACTTCATGACTACTGAAGAGATTAAGACTGAAATCAAAAGATTCATGGAAACAAATGATAATGAGTACACAAGTCTCCATAATTAAGAGACATGGCAAAAAACAGTCATAAGAGGGAAGTTCATAGCAATTAGTGTACACAAGAAAAAGATGGTAAGGTGCCAAAAGGAAAACCTAACATCATGCCTCAGGGAATTGGAAAAAGAACATCATCAACAACAACAACAACAAAAAGCCAAAAAAAAAATGCCAGGAGAAAAGAAATAATAAAGATTCAAGTAGAAATAAATGAAACAGAAAATAAGCTAATTATACAGAAAATAAATGAAAGCAAATGCTGGTTCTTTGAAAAGATAAACAAGATTGACACACCATTAGCTAGACTAATTAAGAAGAAGAGAGAAAGAAACCAGATACATCAAATTCACAATGAATCAGGCAACATTACAACTGACATAATAGAAATATAAAACATCACTAGAGGATACTATGAGCAACTATATGCTAACAAACAAGAAAACCTGGATGAAATGGACAAATTTCTGGAGATGTAGAATATACCAAGATTGACTCAAGAGGACATTGAAAGCCTGAATAGATCTATAACAAGCAATGAGATTGAATCAGTAATAAATAACCTCCCAACAAAGAAAAGTCCAGGTCCTGATGGCTTCAATCGTTGCTGAATTTTACAAAATTTTTAGAAAAGAGGTAACCCCCATTCTACACACACTGTTTCTAGATATCCAAAAGGAAGGAACCCTTCCAAATTCATTCTATGAAGCCTCCATTACGCTCATTCCCACAACGGAAAAGGATACGACAAAAAAAGAAAACCGCAGACCTATATCTCTGATTAATATAGATGCAAAAATTCTCAACAAGATACTTGCTAACCGTATTCAACAGCATATAAAAAAAAGATTATTTATCACGACCAGGTTGGATTTATTCCAGGGATGCAAGAGTGGTTCAACATACGCAAGACCATATATGTAATACACCATATTAACAAAAAGAAAGATAAAAACCATATGATCATTTCAATTGATGTGTAAAAAGCATTCAACAAAATACAACATCCTTTCATGATTAAGATGCTCAGTAAAATTGGCATAGAAGGATTATTTCTCAGCATAATAAAAGCCACCTATGAAAAACATATTGCTAACATTATACTGAATGGAGAAAAGCTTTTCCACTAAAAACTGGTGCAAGACATGGCTGCCCACTTTCTCTGCTCCTATTCAATATAGTACTGGAAGTCCTTTCCAGTGCAATCAGACAAGAGAAGGAAATAAAAGGCATTCCAATAGTGAAAGAAGAACTGAAATTACCTCTGTTTGCAGATGACATGGTTGTTTACACAGAAGACCAAATAGTATCCACAGAAAACTCCTTGAAGTAATAAATGCATACAGTAAAGTGGCAGGATACAAAACTAACTTCAAAAATCTATAGCATTTCTATATACAAACAACAAGCAGACAGAGACAGAACTGAAAAAAGTAATTCCATTTACCATAGCAACAAGAAGTATAAGGTACTTAGGAATAAAACTAACCAAGGAAGTCAAAGACCTCTATAAGGAAAACAATGAAAACCTTAAAAGGGAAATCAAAAAGGACACAAAAAAGTGGAAAGATATCCCATGTTCCTGGATTGGCAGAATTAATATAATCAAAATGGCAATCTTATTCAAATTAATCTATGTATTTCATGCAATCCCTATAAAATTTCAAGAGACATCTTAACAGGTCTAGAAAAGACAATCATAGAATTTGTCTGGAATCAGAAAAGACCCTGTATTGCCAAATCCATTCTGCACAAGAACAGTGGAGTAGAGAGCATCTCACTTCCTGATTCCAAAATATATTACAAAGCCATGATAATCAAAACAGCATGGAATTGGCACAAAAGCAGATAGGAGGACCAATGGAACAAAGTAGATATCGCAGAAATAAATCCCAAAACACACAGACAACTCATCTTTGATAAAGGGTACCAGTTAATCCAGTGGGAAAGGAAAACCTCTTTAGCAAATAGTGATGGAAAAAGTGGTCTCCACCTGCACAAAGATGAATCTGAACCCCTATCTATCACCATTAATAAAAATCAACTCAAAGCAGACCAATGATCTAATCCTAAGACCACAAACTGTAAAACTGGTGGTGGAAAACACTGGGGAAACTCTGGGAGACATTGGGTTAGGCCAATACTTCTTAAGTAGGACCCCCCAAAGCACAGGCTATAATCCTCAAAATATACAAGTGGGATGACATCAGATTAAGGAGTTTCTGCATAGCAAAGAACACGATCACTAGTTTGAATCGACAACCCTCGGAATGGGAAAGAATTTTTGTTCACTGTACCTCAGATAAGGGACTGATAACAAGAATATACAGAAAATTCAAGTGGCTTACCTGGAAAAAATATTAACCCAATTAAAAGATGGGAGAATGAGCTGAAACAACCTTCTAAGGAAACATATGAAGAGCCAAAGAGCATATGAAGAAATGTTCAACATCCCTCATCATAAGGGAGATGTAGATCAAAACCACAATGAGATACCACCCAACCCCAGTCAGAATGGTGAAGATAAAAAAAAAAAGAAAAAAAAAGAAAAAAGATAAGTGCTGGAGGGGATGCAGTGAAAGGGGAACACTTCTACACTGTTGATGGGATTGTAAATTGGTCCAGCCACTGTGAAGAACAATATGGAGTTCCTCAAAGACCTTCAAATAGAACTACCATATGATCCAGCAATTCTACTCCTGGGTATCTACCCAAAGGACAGGAGAATGCTCAATTGAAAAAATACTTGTGCATCTATATCTATTGCAACCTTATTCACAATTGCTAAGACATAGAACCAATCCAAATGACCAAAATGGATGAATGGATTGAAAAAGTGTGGCACAAATACTTATTCCATGGAATACTATTCAGCCATAAAAAATAATAAGGCCCTGGAATTTGATAGAAAGTGGACAAATATGGACGATCTGTTGCTGAGTGAAGCAAGTCAAGCTATGAAAGAAAGACATTGTATGTCTCCCCTTAACATATACCAACTGTCAGCATCTATGGCAGAGACTTAAAGACTGGAGGACATACAAACATTACAAATTTGTATGGACACTAGAGCCAAAGTGGAAAGAGGTATAGCAATTAAATGTATAAATAATAATTAAAATTAATAAATAAAAATTATTAAAAATAAATAAATATATAAGTGTCACTCCAAAAATAAAAAAGAAAAAGAAATTGTATGCCCAGGTTGCTATTTTGAGAGAGAAAAAGTTTATATTTATTATAGAATATTGTTAAAATTTTTCAGTTTTATTGTTGGTTATTATCATTAATCTCTTACAGTACCTTATTTATTTATTTATTTATTTGGAGAGGTTTTTGCTATAGGGCGCATGTCCTCGCCAGACAGAGAGAGACAGAGAGATAGAAAACGAGAAATAACCCCCCAGAGGGGATGGCCACTCCACAATCCCTTCTCCTCCATTCTCCTCTCGGGATCTTGGACACGCATGCAGACACGCCCACTTGAGTTTAAGCCACTGGGTCCGGTCCGGAATGCGAACCGCGGTAGACTACACGGGAGTCCAGCGACATAGCTATTACGCTAACTGCTGGTCCCAGTACCTTATTTATTAATTAAACTTTATCATAGGCATATCTGTTAGGAAAAAAAGGTAATATATATAGGGTCTTTTTTTTTTTTTTTTTTGAGATGTTTTTGCTTTAGGGGGGGTGTGCTCGCCAGAAACACAGAGAGAGACCCAGACAGAAAGAGAGAAATCACCCCTCAGGGGAGATGGCCACGCTACAATCCCTCCTTCTCCATTCTCCTCTTGGGATATTGGGCATGCAGGAAAATATACCCAGCTTGAGTTTAAGCCACCAGTCCAGGACTCAATTCATGGTCGACTATGTGGGAGTCCAGCAACATAGTCATTACATCAACTGCTGGTCCCTGTATAGGATCTTGTGTATCCTCAGTTTAGGCATCCACTGCTGGGTGTCTTAGGAAATATTCCCATGTTCTACTCTATCTCTAAGCCCTGTAGTGTCCTCTGTATCTTGATCATGCCCCTTCTTGTGTTCTGCCTCCATCCTTGCTGACCTGGCCTTCCCTCTGAAGTATCAGCTGCTACAGTGAGGATGGCTCTGGCCTGCACGCTCTATGCCTTCTGCTGATTTCGTTTGCTGAAATCTGTGCCTGGTAAACAGCCTGTCCTTTCTCAATTTAGTCAGGGTGCCAGAAGCCCTTCTTGTTAAATGAAATAAACCTTGCCTCTCCCTGTTCTTAGAGCCTACTGAGATCTGGGCGTGATTCCCATTCATTATTACAGCTACGGAGCTCCTTGACTGTATCCTAACCATGGCCTGTAAGGGCATGTGCTGACCTCTGGATTATACCACTGGTCATGAAAACTGTAAGGGAGCACTCAGCATAACAAACTCAGGCCCTCCCTTTGCCCAAGCAAGCCATACTGTCACGTTTTTACTATATAACTCTGCTGGGAGGTTTAGGGGCCTGCCCTATTGACTCTGCTATGGCACAAGAAAGGAAATTGGGCAGAATCTCCTGAGGCCTTGGCTTTGTCTAAGTGAAAGGATTTCACACCCCCAGTTCAGTTCAGCTCAAAGGAACAAAATCTAGCTATACATCTACCTGCTTGCCTCCTCTGCCATCTCCTGCCATCCCATTAAACTACTAGGCCTGTGGGAATAGTAGATATTACTCTTTTTTTCTTAGGTGGAATTCAACAATCAAGTTCTTCATTCCTTGCTTGATATTTTAAATGGGCAGTTAAAAGAATGTAAAAGTCTTTTTTCTCTTTAAGAAAATCTTGTTTTCTATCTTTTTGTTCTTCTACAGTCTCAAAAACACTAATTTGGGTATCACAACATGAACCTTAACTCTTTCTCTTTGCCTTCTGGCTGTAATAATCCTAACATTTTCTTCTGACTACATTAACACATGCATGGACACATTTAAGAAGAACTATCCAAGACATAGACGTAGGCAAAGAGGTTACAGGGTACCCTTCTGTGTACTGCCGAGCACAAACTATGGCACTGAATCGGACAGAGGATTATCCAACTTTCTAGACTGCCTTGTACTCTTAAGATACTTTATAATTCTGTAAGAAAAGAAGTTAACTTGTAGGAAACTGATATTAATGGAAATATTTCTTGACTAAGCAATATAGCTGTATCTTGCTCAGTGATAATGTAAAATCATTTTTGTGCAGGAGAAAAAGTAACAGCAATGTTAAGTTTACTGAAACACAAGATAGCAATCAGATTTTTTTTATCTAGTGGCAGACTCTTTTCAGCATTAATATTAACTTATAGACTATATAGATCTCCAGTTTTACATTTTATTGTTTTCCTTATTAGCTTATGAATGAAGTAAAACCTATGGTATAAATTTATAAATAGCACTTAAGCATTATGCTATAACAACAGATACACACTATGTAATGACAATGGAATAAATTATACACATTCCTCACTAAATGTATTTAATAGGTTCCTAAAAATTTTACTTATAGGGTTAGCCAGTGATATGCTGGTTAAAGCAGCTAAATCTCACATGGCTAACGGTGTGGCTGGAGCCCTGTATCCCTATACCTGGCAGTTTAAAAAACACACTGGGCACATGTGCGCACATGCCTAGAATGGGGAAGAAATGGCAGTGTGGCCATGCCTCTCTGGAGGGTATGTTTTCACTCTCTCTCTCTCTCTCACTCTCTCTCTCTCTCTCTCTCTCTCTCACTCTGGCAAGCACGGGTACTCTACAGAAATTTTTTTTTTATTTTTGTTAGTTTATGTATAGGGACCAGCAGATAGCATAATGATTACTTTGTTGGATTCCCACATGGCTGACTGTGATTAGAGTCCCAAACCCAGTGGCTCGAAACCCATGCTGAGAAAGTGTGTGTGTGTGTGTGTGTGTGCGTGTGTGTGTGTGTACATGCCCTAGATCCTGAGAGGAGAAGGGGTTGTGGCATGGCCATCCCCCCTGAGGGGGGTGATTTCTTGCTTTCTGTGTCTCTGTATATTTCTCTGGTGAGTGCATGCACCCAATAGTAAAAATCTCTTTCAAAAAAACATTTTTACTTATAAATGAAAACATCAAGTTAAAATAATTATGTATGTAGGGCTGGTACGTAGAGCGGTAGTCAAGGTGCTGGACTCACAGATGGTTGATCATGGTTCAAGTCCAGGATCTGGCAGTTTGCTTTCTCACTTTCCCTCTCTCTATATGTCTTTCTCTGGTCAAAATAAAAAATAATAATAATGAAAAGTGGAATTATATAAATAAGTTATTATTTTTTAAAAATTATGTGTATTTATATAGACTGAGTGTCCCTCATCCCAAAACCCCAAATCTCAAATGTCCCCAAATCGGAATCTTTGAGTGCCAAGAATGGAAAATTCCACATCTGACTTCATGTAATGGGTCATAGTCAAAACCGCAATACAGAAAATACTGTATAAAACTACCTTTGAGATGGGTCAGCTCAGCAGCATGATGTCATCATGCTGCTCAAGTGATGCTGGGTCCATATGGAGGTCATGGGTTTGGTTTCCAGTCAGCCTGTACATGCCAGGTTCATGTACCCATGATCCTAACTGGTTGGAATGATGGGGGTTCAGGAGGAGGGATTGTGGTGTGAGACATTAATGAGATATTTATCTTTCTCTCTTTTTCTCTTTTCTTTCTCTGATTCATTCTCATGAAAAAAATAAACTTAAAAAATAAATAGAAAGTTTCAAAATGTACCTTTGGGCTATGTGTACAAAGTATAAATTAAACATAAATGAACTTCATATATAGATTTGAGTCCCATTATGTATATGCAAATATCCTAAAAATCTGAAAAATCCAAATTCAGACACTTTTGTTCCCAATTGCTTTGAGTGATATTCAACATATATCAACTACATTAGGAAATTATGACATTTTGTATTACTATAAGATAAGCAATATTTATAAATAGAAAAATATGTAGATTAAGTAATCAAATAAGCATGCAATTATGATAGTAAAAGTTATGAATGAATATCATTTATAAATAAATCAAAATTATCAAAAGTTTGTTGTGCTCATGCAAAAAAAGGTTTATTTGGGGTTATTAATGAAAGTTATCTTGTAGTGAAAGATAATCATTTTCTTGAATATATGTCTTTACACTTTTGATGGAGCATGTTTATCTCTCACTCAAGTTGTTTTTATAAATAAATTATAAAACAGAAAAGCACCTTTAGAGAAAAATAAAGACTTAACACAAGAGTTACTTGAAGTACTTGGAAATATTCCACATCCACCATGCTGAAGTAACCTAGAAAACATTGATTTTTCATTACTTTTGTTTGCCACAATATTCAAAACAAAACCATTTTGGTTCATTCAAACACTGCAGAAAATCTATTTTGTTCTTTATGATATTCCCTAGCTGTATGTTGTGCTGAGTAAATTAGTGGGCATACCTCTGCTTGAAACTGTCATGTTAAAGTCTTCCTTCAGAATATGACTGCTGCACATGTGGGAAGCAAAAAATGTGTTTGAAAATAAAAGGAGTCCTTATCTGAAAGGCCACATATAAATTTTCCAGGATCATCCTGCTAAAAAAAAAAAATGAAAAGTTGAACAGTCATAGGAGGTAGGTCTGTCTACGGAAATCACGGCTTGGTATAAATGAGGACATAGAAGCACAAAGTTATGTAGATATAATACAATGCCTTGTAACAAATTCAAATCTTTATTTATTTCAACATGTGGAATATCTTGGTTTAGGAAACTTGAAATAAGCTATTTGTGTACTTTTGTCTGTGCAGTAAGTAATTTTATCTGTAAGATCTCTTAACTTACTAAAGTAAAATATTGCATCACCTGAAAAATCATGACGCATTTTTCTATGCAAAAAATGCGTCATGACTTTTCCGACAACCCAATGGTAAGATACCATAGCACTGACTTGCCCAGTACTGTAGAGAATTCTCAGTCCCTTCCACAATAAGCCTTCCTGAATTCCTGGTTTTTACTCTTCTTCAAATGCCAATTTAAAGTCAAGATAACTTTAAAAAAAATAATAACTATTGCTGCAGGTGGGAAACATGAGTAAAAATGAAATGCTTAAGGAGGACATAGCTAGAGAGGATTTAGATACTGAATTTAATCTCAAGTGATTAGAGAGCAAGAAACATTTTACTGGGGGTTATTCTTCACACTTTTATAAAATTATTTTCTCTTGAAGTGATTTTATTAAAATTGTTACCCCTTTATTTGAACGAAGATGTGAATTGAGGTGATAAAAGCCAGATGGTGGATGTGTCATTCCCATACTACCCACACATAGTACTGCTTTCTCCCTCATTCCTAGCTCTTGACATATGATTTTTGCTTATCACCAAAAATAGTTTGGGGTGCTTATTTGCCCTTCAACCTCCTCTAAAATCATCTCCACTCTCACTTTATATCCACTTATCTGATTATCATGGTTGCCAGATAACTAATTGAATCCACATTATAGCTTGTCTGCCTTATATTTCTAATTCCTGTAAATGGCTTTAAAAATACCAGTAGACACCAGATGGTGGCACAGCAGTGATGCAACGCTCCATGAGACTGACACTCTCAGGAGGGTTGCCAGTTTGTGGCTGGAGACTTACCTAAGCATACCAGGTGCATGTGTGCCCATGATCAGGAGCTTACTGAAGATGAGTTGTAGTGTGAAGACCCATTGAGAGTAACTGAGGGTCAGTCTGCCTCTCAGGAGAAATCATTAAATAAACTTTTTCAAAAGTCAATAAATCCCAAATCACAATGAAAAACATAAGAAGCAAACTCATTGGCCCACAAACTGTGAGAAACGAATTATCTCCAAAAGACTTGAGAGAAAATCAAAGAAGGAAATAAACAACTATTCAAATTGCCTGAAGGAGATTATTGCTATAAAAAGGCAGAATCAGCATGAATAACAGGCCATGCCTGGAAGTGTTTTGGTTCCCAGGACTAGATCACCAGGATCCAGAACCAACACAGGGCTACCTTTTTGGGTGTACTACCTCAAGAACAGACAACCACACTGATAAGCTCACGTTGTCCTTGTGGTCTAGGTGGAAACTGGGAGGGTATCTAAAAGCAGAGCATGGTAGAGTTTGATTATGATGCCCAGGGGCAGGGACACTTTTTGTTTTGGTTTGCTTTTTAAAATTAGTTTGGTATACACAATATGAGAGGTCTTCAAAAAGTTTACAGCAAATACATATTATGAAAAAACTATTAATGTATTTTTAAATGTTTTTGCACCAAAATAAACTCACACTTTAATTCCTTTTTTCACAAATTTCTTGAAGCCCTCTTACATGTAGACTTTAAGTCCAAATGACATAGTGACTTCATCTTCTTAGATGGCATAAGGATATTGGTCCTGTTCAACCTCTTTGCTTCAAACATAGAATGAAGACAAATGACCGATACTGAAGAGAAAAGCAAACTTGACTTGGAATTGCAGAGCAGTGAGCACTTTTTATTCCTCTCTGCTCCTGATTGAAAAGCTGGCTGTAGTAAAATGAAAGAGATTTAACTCTTAATTTTATTTTGTTTTGAAATTTTTTTTTACTGTTTACTGTTACCATTTATTATGATATTGAGGGTAGATACCTTTTCCATTTAAATTGTTTACCTCAAAATTGTACAAAAATATTTGAGATAAATGAACTGTCCTTCTCACTGAACCAGACCTGAGAGTCAGAGTAAGCAATATTTGGAGTTAACCAGCTCTTTCTCCGTAACTCCCAACTATCACCACTTTAGAAGGCAGGCATTTTTCTGTGATAGGTTTTACCCTCGTTGAATGCTGCTGAGAGCCAGTGTAGCCAGTCAGAGGAGTTAATGAACAGTGTCTCCCTGACTTCCAAATTATCTTCATTACCTTGATAAATTCCTCAATGTAATTTTAGCAAACAAGCCTTATATTTTTCAGAATGTCTTACAAACTCCTGAACTTCTGTGAAATGCTTGTGGATGCTTTAAACAGATGTACAGTATTAAATTAAAAATATACGGGGCCATTGTTTTGGACTAAGGCTCTAGTAGATCAGGTCAAAAGTCACTAATGTTAAAATGTTACATTGTCAAACTGAAACTGTAAAGAAACAGATTGCAAAAACAAATCTGTTTTTTTCTGAGAACAAGAGACTCCAGCCTAACTGAGCCAGCTTAATGAGGAAGTCCTCCCTGCTTAACTCTTATAAGGAACGTAACCTTGAAATGACCAGTCTGTTTTTTGTATTTTATCCTTTTTCTTAGTCCCTCTTTATGTATAAAACTAACCTTTTCTGCTCAATTCCATCAAACATCTCCTCTATCTCAAGGAACAAAAATATTGCCAGATTTTACAATGGCAAATACAGTTAATTAAAATCTTTACACTAACTTGTAATTTTGAATTTTGACATTAGAAACAACTGTGATAAACTAGGAATATGTGATAAATAACCTTTCAAACTTAGTACTACTATCTGGTAAAGAGAACAGGCATTAGTCTTAGAGGTCAGTTCTTCAAATGATGGTAAAACAAACTAGGATTTAACGTAATTAAGTGATATACGCAGTTTCACAGTCATTCAGTGGCAGAGTCAAAACTAAAACCAAGGTTTCCTCACTCTTGATCTAATGCTTTCTCACTACATTACACTGAATAGACTACAGAAAGGTGATTGATGAACTCTGATTATTTAATCTAAACTATCTTGGTCTGAAAACACCAATTCAGTATTTTATTTGCACCAATGACAACTGAAGGGAGGAAATCAAAGCTTAAAAATATTGAAAGGACTTAGAATTCAATCCACTCTGCAAGTAGTACATGATTCTACAAAGTATACCATGTTTCTAAGTAATTCATTCTCCCCCAAACATGATTGCTGCATGTTACACTTTCTGTTTAAGAGGATAAATTATGACAAGACTTTATGTGTATGTACATATTTTTCTGAAGACTTTATTAAAGCAGTCACTACCAAATAAAAGCACTGATAGTAAGGAGTTATAATTTCAGAGAAAGCAAAAGAGACTTATAGCAATCGAATTCTATTCAGTTTTTATGGGAATATCTTTGAGAAGAGCATCTAAGATGGTTAAGGAAAATTGTATAACTTAAACGAAGGTACAAATTTAAGAGATTAAAGAGGAAAAAAATTACAAAGATACTGAAACAAAATCAGATAGCCAAATGTATTTTTTATTATCAGACCTATCCATATTAAAGATCTAATTCACATGTGAGATGTAACTTAGGAACAAGAAGGCATATTTTATGAACATTTGGATTTTTCAGATTTATTTGTTTATTAATTTTATTCACAATAGAAAACACATGCATGCACTAGGAAGAAGTCTTTTAGATAGGATCTTGCCATGCTGCAATCCCCTTTTCCTAGATCTCCAGCTCTTCAGGATCTTGAATGCACACACAACCAACCAGCATATTTTCAGGCCAACCCAGGGATCCATGCCCTCAGTCAGCCATGTTCCTTCAAGCACTATAGTTCAATTTGCTACTGACTGCACCTGGCTGAGCCATAACCATTTGGATTTTTAAAATTTCAGCATATTTTGTTAAATATCACCAGTGATTTAAAAAATAAAAATAAAAAGTACCCCCAAAGCATCCAACATCATTTTTGAAAAAAGAAATCATGAATACTTTATAAAAAAGTGTTTTAGTTCTTTGGTTTACTGGAATAGTTATTCCAGGTGAGAAAATTCCTGTTTGTGGGCTTTCTGGGCAACATACATAATCTTGGTGATTGTAGGAGCTATTGCACAATCTTCCCCGTGATGCATGGGCCTCATCGTGAAGGAGACAACATTCCTGCAGATTCTGTGTTCAACAGCTTTTCTTCCTTATCCCTTTGAGTAGAGGAGCAGACTAAATTTGTTATGAAGCTGGCATCCGCATGATTCAGCTAGTAGTGCCAGTCAAGGCAAATTTCTCTCCAGGGTCTGGTAAAATAAATGTATATCACTTGGTACTAATAGCATGCACTTATACATCTTGGTTACAGATAAGAAAACAAATCATAAATATGTCATCAATTGCTGGAAGTTTTCCGTGGTATCTCTATCTCCAGGATATTAGCATAAATGTTAAGCTCTTGTATATTCCCTTATCAGAGTCTGTTATAAACTCTAACATCAACTTGCTATAAATGTTTATTAGGTTTCCTGATCTAGTGTAAGCTTCTTCATGACAGGGAAGGTGGCTGTCATATTCTGTTTTATTCTCAGCACTAATAGGCACATACTCTGTGCTTGTCAAATAATTACTACATAAATAAATAATTACTTACTACATAAAAACATATATTTATATATATACATATATACATATGTACATATATACATATATACATATATACATATATATATATATATAGAGAGAGAGAGAGAGAGATATTTTTGCTACAGGGCATGTGTGCTCACCAGATAGACAAAGAAATAGACAGAAAGCAAGAAATCACCCCTCTGGGGGGATGGCCACACCACAATCCCCTCTCCTCCTTTCTTCTCTCTAGATTTGGGCACATACTTACACATGCCTGGCCAGGTCCATGACTCAAACTGTGATTGACTATGTGGGAGTCCAGTGATGCAACCATTATACCATCTGCTGGTTCTAGTAAGTAAATATTTTTTTAAAAATATTTGTTGAGTAAATGAGTAATTTGACTCCAGGCTGGGAATTTCTGAAAATCTGTTTAAGACTAAACACTATAGCCTAACTTTTGCCATGGTCCAGTCAATGAATTTGCCATAGTTAACACCGATGTTCCACCTACTGTTTCAGTCATGTCAAACTCCCCTTAGCAATTACACCTCATATTTTTCACTTTGTGTATTCCTAGAGCTTATACGAGGATATATTGAAAAGTAATGTTTAATATATTTCGAATTGCATGGAAATATTAGAGGAAAATACTTTTCTTCTACTTTATTAGATAAGTTTCTGGGATCTGTAAGTTAAATAGACAAAAGACAGAGTAGCAAGAGGAAAAGGATACAAATTTTATCTTATGTATATGCGTTTATGTAAATAAGGGTTCCACCGAGAAAAAGTGAAAAACACAAGAAGTGGTTAAACTGACGGATTTATGTGCCATCTTAACAATGTGTAACAAATTGTAGAGGTGACTAGGAAATACATAAAGACTGCTTTATGAGTTTTGTTACACAGACCCATCTCAATGCTATCTTTGGTCTTCTTTGTAAAAGAGAGAAATACTTTCATAAATAGAATTTAAGCCATGTTCACAAAAGGAAATTTATGTCCTGCTTTCAGATAAGATAAGAGCAGAGAGTGTTTCCTGTGTCTGCTGTTTCTCAGACAGCAGGTCTAAGCAATCCTTACATAAAGCGGTATACATTGGGGTGGCATATTCTGACCCCCTGCCTCATTTCCACTATCTAAAAGCTTAAAAGAAGTTTACGGTTAAGTGCACCAGAAACCACATGGCTGTCTGTAGTTTGAGTTCCCAGTCATAGCAGCTAGAAAACCATGCTGGATGCGTATGCACATGCCCAAATTCCAATATGATAGAAAAATGGAAGAGGAAGGATTATGGGCAAACTGCCCCAGTGGAGGGTGCTTATTTTCTCTTGTTGCTCTGGCTCTGTCTCTCTCTGATAAGTGCATGTTACTTCTGGCAGTTAAATAAATAAACAAAATTTGGTAACTATGGAGAGAAGATTCATGCTCATAGCGGAGTGGTAAGAAATTTGCAAAGGGAGAAAAGAACATAGATTACAACTAGAACAAATAAGCAGGAAAAAGTTTAAGTACACTTTCCCATTGTCCATTAAACCATTCTCTCAATCCTGGAATAGGTCCATCCAATAAAATAACCAAGCTTCATTTATCTGATAGAGAGTGTTAATCTTCTCTTTTAAAAGGTGTTAATTAGACATTATTTGTCCTATTCAACTTGCACAGGAATAGCATTTTTCACCAGTAATTGCACAAACTCCTCCTTGTTAGGTAATCAATATATCCAGGAGTATAGCAGAGGCTGAACTGATAAGTTGTGATTGGGGTGTTTCCAAAATTTGCATGGTGGCACTGAACTTTTGTTCACTACCTTGGAAAAATTTAGGACTGTCTTTTCTGAATCTTAAATTCCCAAACTGGAAAAACATTCTCAATAGTGAAAAGGAGTTGGAGTTACAATACACAAGCATCCATGAAGGTTTTACTGGGCCCACTGAGCTCACCAAAAGGAAAAATAGACTGACAGTGTTCTATTCATGGATACCACACCCTTTTACTCTTTTGTCCTTTGTTGTGGCCTGCTGAATGCTCTCACTGGCAGAAACAAAAACTTGTGCAGAGAGCTGACCCAGTAGCACAATAGTTATGGAGTTAGAGCCCATAAAGCCGACTAAGTGGTTCAAATCCCAAACCTGGTGGCATGAAAAACACACTGGGCACATGTGTGTGCATGCCCATAATGCTGACAGGACAGAACAATGATTAGTTAATATAAGGTTTATGCTTGATTTGTTAAGAAAACAGTAAAAGTTAGTGACAGTAAGACAGTTTGAAGAGCCCATCGAGGGGAGTCAGGTGATGATGTAGCAGTAGAACACAATGTTCTGTGAGGAAGACGTGCATGGAAATGTTTCCAGTTCAAGTCCAGAGACCTCTTTGAGAACAATGGCCCCCTGTATACCTATGATCCAGGCTGGCCAAAGCTGGGGGTGTTACAGAATCAATACCCTATCAGAGGAACTGGAGATCTCCTTTTCTCTCACTCTTGCATTTCTTTATTAATATGAATAAAGAAATAAAGAGAGAGACAGAGAGTCTTAAGCAAAAGCTCATCAAAAAAAAAAAATTGCAACAGATTGAGACAAGTAAACCTAGTAAGCTATTGAATGGGAAGAGGTAAAGGAGGAGTTCTTTTAAAAGTCAAAAGAGTTCTTACCTCAGCAGAGAAGAGAAGGATTTCTTGATCCATGGCCTTGAGGAAAGTTGTCTACTTCATGATTTTGTTTGCTTCTGGAGCCTGGGTCTAGAAATCCTTATTTGGAGGTTACCTGTAAAGACTGACCTTATACTGTTCTGGGAGTGTTTATCTGGTTCTGGCATCTTTTAGCTCACATGAAGCAAGGTGATTTTTTGTTTGTTTGTTTTAATGTAAATAAAAAAGGTTTGCAGTAGTTTATGAACTTCTTCTGAATCAGGCACCAGTTCATACTTTTTCCTAAAACCTTGATGTACACTTGATCTGGTCCAAAGAGATAGCAAGTGGCCAGTGGAAGAAACATCTATTTGATCTTTTGCCATAGGCATTAGCGGCTGTTTGTGAAATTAGTGTACAGCCTCTCTCACGAATGTGGGGTGCCTCTGATCATGGACCTGTCAGTTTGTAATAATGGGCAAGCAACATTGAGATAGGATGTTTCCAGTACTAATAATACAATGAAGAACAAAAGACTATGAGGTCCCTTTTTGTGCTGAGACACCTCATTAAAGTAAGCCCCTCTGAGAGCTGGCATGGTGGGACAGACAGTGCTGCTGTGCATCTTGTAACTTAGGCTATTTGCCTGAAGTCTAGTCATTTAAGATGGAGGCCCAACAATTTGCACTCCCCGGCAGATAGAAAATTGGAAAGAGAGTTTTTAT
>NW_006199230.1:1880717-1917456 GCF_000334495.1 Tupaia belangeri chinensis
CCAAATCAAGCTCTCAGGGTACACAGTGAAGAGAGGAGAATCTCATCCAGTTTTATTGGTGACCTATACCAAAGTTTATCTAAACAAATACCAGCCTGGTGACAAGCAAAAACTCACTGATCTGTGAGGCTTGGAAGGGCAGACTTTTAAGACCTATGCCACTGTTCTTCCTTCTAATTCTTCCCTTTATGAAAAATGACACAAAAGAGAGAGAGAAAAAAGTTATTGGTAACTCTGGGAAAGAATAGGTCAATAACCAAAGCCAAATAAGAAGCTGTAATATTGGCAAGACGTCAGGCTGCCTGTGGCTGCAGGGCTTAATGGCTGGGATCTGGCACCTGTGGCTCATGCCCTCTCCCACTTGCCTTTGGACTCTCAGGTTTAATTCTTGGGATTTTAAGACAAACTTTCACCCCTCCCCACCCCATCCAGACACAGGTTCACATGAAGGGCCTTGCCTGACACCAGTTGCCTGAGGCTGCAGGGTTTAACAGCCAAAACTCATGGTACCTCCTTTCCCCACTCACCCTTGGACTCTCAGATTTGTTTCTTGGGGCTTTGAGAGAAACTTGCACCCTTCTCTGCCCCATCTGAACACCCATTTAAGCTAAGGTCTTGCCTGACATCACTCTACCTCCAGCTGCAGGGCTTAATGGCCAGGACCAGTGGCTCATCCCCTTCCCCACTCACCTTTTAACTCTCAGGACTTTGGTGTTTTGGATAGCCTCAGCATTTTCTTCTTTGTTTCTGAGTTGAAGCTCTGTAGTCAGTTTCAGGTGCACCTGTTCCTTAGAAACAGGGAGAAACTTGGGTCACCTAGGACCAATGACAACAGTGCAGGGTGCTGGTGAGTAAAATGGAGGCAGAGCAGGAAGAGATATTGACAATTTCCTACTCTTGCACACCTCTCTGAATGCTCATAGATACCTTGAGTAATTTAGGAAGGAATGTTTAGATCACCAGATGACTAGGAACAATCACAGAGGCACAAAAAATATGAGCAACCAACAAAATGTCTCTCCCCCAAAAGAAAACCTCAGTTCTGCAGTACCCACAGACAATACACTGGAAGTCGAGGAAAGATCAGATAAACAAATCAGAATATTTGTAGTAACCAAACTAAATGAGCTGCAAGAGAAGAGATTATGAATTCTAGGAGATAAGGAAGTTCTTTCACGATTTAAAAAAAGAAATAGACACCATAAAAAAAGCATCAAATGGAATTGTTAGAGATGAAGAATGTGGTATAGGAAATTAAAACCTCCCTGGAAAGTATTAAATGTAGATTAGATCACACAGAAAATCAAATCCTCTGACCTAGGAAAAAGTATAAAAAAGACTGAGAAAACAACCAAGAAAAATAGGATAAATATGAGAAATATTAGATACATCAAGTGCCCAAACATCCAGATAATTGATATCCCAGAAGAGGAAGAAAATAATAAGGACATTGCTAATGTATTCCATAAAATACTAGAAGAAAACTTTCCAAACCTAGAGAGGCATTTAATACCCAGACCCAAAAAATACATAGGATCCCAAATAGAATCAACGCAAGAAGATCCTCTCCAAGACACATCATAGCCAAATTGTCCAAAACCACAAAGACAAGATACTAAAATTGACAAGAAGGAAAAGTCAAGTTACTTACAAAGCTTACCCCATCAGGCTAACATTGGACCTATCATCAGAAACAATACAGGCAAAGAAAGAATGGGGAAATACAGTCAAAGTGTTAAGTGAAAAACAATTTCAATCAAGAATGCTATCCCCGGGAACCAGCAGTTAGCGTAATGGCTATGTCGCTGGATTCCCACGTAGTCGACCGTGGTTCGTGTCCCGGACCCAGTGGCTTAAAACTCACGCCGGGCACGTGTGCGTGCGTGCCCAAGATCCCGAGAGGAGAATGGAGGAGAAGGGATTGTAGCGTGACCATCCCCCATGGGAGGGGTGATTTCTCGCTTTCTGTCTCTATGTCTCTCTCTGTCTGTCTGGCGAGCGCACGCGCCCTACAGTGAAAATCTCTCAAAAAAAAAAAAAAGAATGCTATCCACAGCAAGATTATACATCATATGGGGACAAAAAATTCTCAGATAAACAAAATCTGAAAGAATTTATCAAATCCAGACAAACTCTTTAAGAGGTTATAAAGGGAATACTATACCAGGAAAACTAAGAAGTTAGATGGACAGTTATAAGGGAACAAATAACAACCAAGAAAATGACTCACTTAATGACAGCAACAGGTCCAGAAATATCAATATTAACATTTAATGTTAATAGATTAAATTCTCCAATCAAAAATACAGGCTGGTTGAAAGGATAAAAAACAGAAACCTTCTATCTGTTGCCTACAAGAAATGCACCTCATGGATAAAGACATACACACACTAAAAGTGAAGGGTTGGAAAAAGATACTCCTTGCAAATGGAAATCAAAAAAGGGCTGGAGTTATGATACTGATTTTAGACAAAATAGGCTCCAAGACAAAGACTGTAAGAGGAGACAAAGCAGGGCATTATATAGTAAATGGGCTAATTCAAAAAGAAGGCATAACTTTTATAAATATCTATGCACTCAACTCAGGAGCACCTAAATACGTGAAGGAAAGACTGCTAGAGTTTAAAAGAAAGATAGGGTACAACACTGTAATTGTTGGGGATTACAAAATCCTATTATCTCCTTTAGACAGATTGTCTAGACAAGAAATAAGCAGAAAGACACAGGACCTAAATGATACTATAAACCAAATGGGCTTGACAGACATCTATAGAATTTTCCACCCTAAGACCACAAAATATACATTTTTCTCACCTCAGTGTGAAACCTTTTCAAAGATTGACCATATGATAGAACATAAATCAATCCTTTACAGATTCAAAGGCATAAAATCTATATCCATCATCTTCTCTGACCGTGATGGAATTAAACTATTAATTTCAAGAAACACTCTCAGAAATACACAAATGCAAGCAAACTAAACAACCTTAACCTAACTTCTGAATGGCTTCTTAAGTACCAAAGAGTTTAGTCTGAAATTTTAAAAAAAAGTATGGAGACAAATGATAATGAGTACATGAGTTTTCATAATCTATGAGACGTGGCAAAAGCAGTCATAAGAGGGAAATTCATAGCACTTAGTGTGTATAAGAAAAAGATGAAAAGGTGGCAAACAGGCAACCTAACATCATGTGTCAGGGAACTGAAAAAACAAAAACATCAACAACAACTAAATACCAGGCAAAAAGAAATAATAAAGGTTCGAGTAGAAATAAATGAAATAGGAAATAAATGAACTATACAGAAAACAGATGAAAGCAAAAGCTGGTTCTTTGTAAAGATTAACAAGAGATTATAAAGCTGAGGTGTCTCCTGGACTGATGAGGGAAGCTATGCTCTAAACCTCATCTTCTAGACTCCCAAAATATTCAGACAAGCAGAGTAGAGAATAAATTTTGTCACAAAATGACCAGAAAAAAAATCTACAGAGGTACAAGAAACATGGGAAATCAAGAAAATATCTCTTTCCTAAGGGAAAAGAACAATACCTCATCATCCACAGACAATACACTAGAACTCCTGGAAATGTCTGATAGAGAATTGAGAATATTCATAGTGACAAAACTAAATGAGATACAAGAGCTGAGAGATAATGAACTCCAGAGATGCAGAAGAAAAGAGACAATGAGTTCCAGGAGATGTTGAAGTTCTTTCATGATCTGAAAGTGGAAATACACACCATAAAAAAATCAAATCAAGCTATTAGAGATGAAGGCTGCCATTCAGGAAATCAAAACCTCCTTCGAAAGTATTAAAAACAGATTAGTTCATGCAGAAAATTGAATCTCAGATATTGAAGGCAAAACCTCTGATCTAATAAAATCAACCCATAAAACAGAAAATAACCCAAAAATATGAGAATGCTATACGAGAAATACTAGACAGCATTAAGCACCCAAACATCTGGATAATTGGTATCCCAGAAGGTGAGGAAGCTAATAAGGGCATTGATAATCTATTCCATAAAATCTTGGAAGAAAACTTTCCAAATCTAAAGAGTCATACAAATATCTATACCCCCAAAATACAAAGGACTCCTAACAGAATCAACCCAAGAAGATCTTCTCTAAGACACATCATAGCCAGGCTGATCAAATCTACAGACAAAGACACTAAAATTGGCAAGAGAGAAACATCAGGTTACTTATAAAGGTTATCCCATCGGGCTAACATCAGACCCCTCATCGGATACAATGTGAGCAAGGAAAGAATGGGAAAATATATTCAAAGTGTTGGGTGTAAGTGAAAAACAGTTTCAATCAAGAATACTATACCCAGCAAGATTGTCTTTCATATGGAAAGAAAGGATAAAAACATTCTCATATAAACAAGACCTGAAAGAATTTGCCAGTAGCAGACCTACTCTTGAAGTTCCGAAAGCAGTGCTCAACCAGGAAAAGTAAACATACATATAGAAATAAGAGAACAAAAAGCAACAAAGAAAATGACCAATTTAATGCGAGGGACAAGAAATATCAATAACAACATTGAATCCTAACTTCCAGGATTTAAATGCAAAGATTGGACCACAGCAACACTGCATATTCAACTGAAGATGCTTGAACATAAGACTGGACTAGCGAAATAGAATTTTATGACTTTTGAGTAAAGCATTACTGATTTTTTTTTTTTTACTGTGCTTTGTTATCCCAATTAGAATATTTTACTTTCTTTTGAGTTGTTGATAGGTTCATCAGTTTGTTAAAATATTTTTCTTGTTTGTTTCTCTAACTGGAAACATGAACTTTTCTTCCTTCCTGGCCCCTCTTGAATTGGAAATATTTGGGAGTATTCTTATTTTGTAGTAGCAGGGTTATTTGCATAAGTTCAGAAAAGCTTGTAGCGTTGAATCAGAAATTGGAAATACTCATTATTGGACAGGCTTTGACTGGAATATCATATGTGAAGATCAATCAGAAAACTATGGAACTAAGGTGGATCTCAATAAGCCAAGAGAAGCTCTTAGAAAGATGGCCTGGCCCCATAAATAGTTCTGCCTAGCAGAGACGATTAGAGAAGTTAAATGAAATAATTTATAACCTAAAATAACTTGGACTTTTCTAGCCCAGCATTGTAATCAGCAGAGATTAAAAAAGAGCAACCACACCAGAGGATTATCTTGAGAAAGATGTTGAAGGAAGAAAAAGAGACTGATCTTTGCTAGCAGATGGTATATCATAGAATACTTGGTAGGCAGGGCTGAACTGAGAAGGATTATGTGTGACCAGTGTGCTGGGTATTTGCCTTTTAACAATTTGAGTACTTGACATGTAAATATTTTTTCAAAAATATTTAAAATCATACTGTTTCTGCTGTTATAGAGTCATAAGTAAAATTACACACAATTATAAAAAGTATTTTGAACATTATCTTTAAAATTCAATTTTGTGAAAGAACTATGGAGTATGAGCAAAAAACGTTTTTGATATGTAAAGTAAGTGTTTTTGTAAAAATGTAGAAATAAAATTAATTAATTAATTTTCAAAAGTGAAAATAAACATCAACCAAAAGACCCAAAGATTTCCATAAAAGAAAACCTCTCAAAATAACGAATGAATAAAATAATGTGTCAGGATACAAAATCAACATCCAAAAATCTATATAGCATTTTTATATAAAACAATAAGTTGAACAAAGTCGAGCTGAATAAAGAAATACCTTTTACCATAGCCACAAAATGTGTAAGACACCTAGGGATAAACCTACTAAGGAAGTTTTCTTCACAAAGAAAACTATGAAAATCTTTAAAAAGGTGTTGAAAAGGACACAAAAAAGTGGAAGGACATCCCATGTTCCAAGATTGGAAGAACTGACATAATCAAAATGATAATTCTACCCAAATTAATCTACGTATTTAATGCTATTCCAATCAAAATTCCAGAGATATTGTTCACAGATCTAGAAAAGACAATCATAGAATTTGTCTGGAATCATAAAAGACACCGTATTGCCAAAGCAGTCCTGAGCAAGAACTGTGGAGTGGGTGGCATTTCACTCCCCAACCCCAGGATATACCATAAAGCTATGATAATCAAAATAGCATGGTATTGGGAACCAGCAGTTAGCGTAATGGCTATGTTGCTGGACTCCCAGGTAGTCAACCACAGTTCGCGTCCTGGACCCGGTGGCTTAAAAGTAATGCCAGGCATGTGTGTGTGAGTGCCCAAGATCCTGAGAAGAGAATGGAGGAGAAGGGATTGCAGTGTGACCATGCTCCCGGGGGGTGATTTCTCGCTTTCTGTTTCTATGTCTCTCTCTGTATGTCTGGCGAGCGCACACACCCTATAGGGAAAACCTCTCAAAAAAAAAATAGCATGGTATTGACACAAAAACAAACAGGTGGACCAATGTAATAGAATAGAAACTTCAGAAATAAACCCCAAAGTTTACAGCCAACTGATTTTTTTTACAAAGGATACTAGTCACTCCATTGGGAAAAGGAAAACCTTGTTAGCAAATGGTGCTGGAAAAACTTGATATTTACCTGCAGAAGGTGAAACTGAATTCCCGTCTTTCACTGTTAATGAAAATAAACTTGGGCAGGTAGGTGGAATGGTAGTTAAAGGCACTGGATTCCCACATGGCTGACCATAGTTCAAATCACAGACCTAGCAGCTTGTTTCTCTCTCTCTCTCTCTCTATCTCTCTCTCTCTCTCTCTCTCTGTCACTGTCTGGTCAAATTAAAGAAATAATAATAATAAAAACTAGAATTCAATAAATACATAATTATTTTTTAAAAAATCATTTCAAAATGGGGAACCAGCAGTTAGCATAATGGCTATGTCGCTGGACTCCCACGTAGTCGACCGCGGTTTGCGTCCTGGACTCTGTGGCTTAAAATGCACGCCGGGCACATGTGCGTGCGTGCCAAAGATCCTGAGAGGAGAATGGAGGAGAAGGAATTGCAGAGGGACCATCCCCCATGGGGGGTGATTTCTCGCTTTCTGTCTCTCTGTCTCTCTCTGTCTGTCTGGCAAGCGCATGCGCCCTATAGCGAAAAATCTCTCCAAAAAATCATTTCAAAATGGATCAAAGATCTGAACCTAAGACCTCAAATTATAAGACTATTGGTGGAAAACACTGTGGAAACTCTGAGAGAAATTGGGGTAAGCAAAGACTTTTTAAAATAAAACTCCCAAACCACAGGCAGTAACCACTAAAATAGACAAGTGGGACTATATCAAAATGAGAGGTTTCTGGGTAGCAAAGGACACAGTAATTAGTGTGATTCAACAACCCTCAGAATGGAAGAATTTTTTTTGTAAAATATGTCTCATATAAGTGGCTGATCACCAGAATACAAAGGGTACTCAAATGGCTTTTCTGGAAAAAAAAAAAAAAAAAAAAAAAAAAAAAACCCACTTGAAGAAAAATTAGCTGAACAAAAACTTCTCTAAGGAAGACATATGAACAGCCCAAAAGCATATGAGGAAATGCTCAACATCCCTCATCATAAGGAAGATGAAGATTAAAACCACAATGAGACACCACCTAACCCCTGTCAGAATGGCAGAGATTAAAAATACAAAAAGTGGTAAGTGTTGTGATCAAAGGGGAACTATCCTACACTGTTGATGAGAATGTACATTGGTCCTGCCACTGTGGGAAACAATATGGAAAACTACAAATATAACTACCATTTAATCCAGCAATCGTACTTCTAGGTATCCACTGAAAAGACAGGAGAATATTTAGTTAGGTAAGTTCATGCAAATCAATGTTTATTGCAGTATCACTCATGATCAGTAAGACATGGAACCAACCCAAATGTCCATGAACAGATGAATGGATTTAGAAAGTGTAGCACATATACCTTATGGAATATGATTCAGCTGGTAAAAACAAGACTCTGGCAATTGATAGAAAGTGGTTGAATATGGAAGATTTATTGCCGATTGAAGCAAACCAGGCTATGAAAGAAAGATTGTATTCATCTACTTAATATATACCAACTATCCACAGTCTATGGTAGAGGTTGAAATATTGGAGGGCATAAAATCAGTGAAAATAGTTATGGATATTGAAGACAGTGTGGAATGGGGGGAAGGAAATAGAGAAGAGTATAGAGAAGGACAGCATGAGAACAACTAGAAAGACATGACATTTGTGAGACACAGAAATGGTTTATTACCTGTTAATGATAATATGTATAGCATTCTCAACAGGGCTGGTCTAAGTATTTCATCTTGGGTAAATTCTCTTTACAAGCCAAATGATATATATTGATTGAATGTCTAAAAAAATAATAATGGTGGGGACCAACAGGTGGTGTGGTGGTTAAGACACCAGACACTCCCACATGGCCAACCACAGTTCAAGTCCCTGACCTGGTGGCTTGCTTTCTCACTTTACCACTCTCTTTCTCTGTGTGTGTGTCTCTCTCTCTTTGGCCAAATTAAGATAAAAAGAATAAATAAAATTAAATCAATAATTTAAAAAATAGGGACCAGCAGTTGGCATAATGGCTATATCGCTGGACTCCCATGTAGCCAACTGCAGTGCGAGTACTGGACCCGGTAGCTTAAACTCATGCTGGGCACATGTGCGTGCATGCCCAAGATCCTGAGAAGGGAATGGGGAAGGGATTGCAACATGGCCATCCCCCCTAGGGGGTGCTATCTTGCTTTCCGTCTGTCTGTCTCTTTCTGGTGAGCACACGTACCCTATAGAAAAATGTCTCAAAAAATAATAATTTCAAAATTAATAATGGTAATAAATAATAGTAATAATCTGAAAAAAAGAAAAGCTATTTGATGATGATGTGGATAATAATATCTTTGTCTAGACTGATATGCATGGTGATCATTCTGGAAAATGAAATGTTATACACTGCAAAGTTATATGTGATTAAATGTAATATTTTTTTAAAAAAAAGAAAAAGAAGCTGTAATATCCAAAGAAGTAATTCACACAAAATTTTTCTCTTGTTAAGCTAAATTGGATAGGAAAATTCAAAGAAAGCCTCTTAATACCTTGACCAATCTATGTTGATAGAAATCATGGAGGCTTCTTGATAAGACTCTTTATTCTTTCTTTTCATTTTTTCAAAATATTCAGTCATTGTGTGTCATTATAACACACTAAATGAATTTTTTCCATTATGAATACCTTGTGTATTGGTTCAGTCAAAGATTCTACCATACGTATTATCACCAACACATAATTTTCCATTTTTGTGTCCCTTCATTTATTCATTGACATTCTTTGATTCCATGTCTTTGCAATTGTGAACAATGCCTCAATAAACATGGATATACAGTTGCTTTTTCTGACTGAGTGTATCCCTATCTTTTGTATAGATACCCAGGAGTGGAATTGCTGTATGATATGGTAGATCTATTTGTAGGTCTTTGAGAACTCTCCATAATGTTCCCCACAATGGCTATACTAATTTACATTCCTACCAACGGTGTAGGAGAGTACCCTTTTCTCGACAGTCTTGCCAGCATTTATCTTTCTTTATATCTATTTTTAATATTAGCCATCATGACTAAGGTTAGTTGGTAGCTCACTGTGATTTTTATTGGATCCTACTTATGATAAGGGATATTGACTATATTTTCATATGCTTTTTGGCTGTTCAGATACCTTCCTTAGAAAGTTGTCTGTTCAGCTCATTTTCACATGTTTTATTATGTTTGTTAGTTTATTTGTCTGTTGTTTATTTATTTTTCAGGTAAGCTATTTGAGTTCCCTGTATATTCTGATTATCAATCCCTTATCTGAGGCATAGTTAACAAATACTTTCTCCCATTCTGAGAGTTGTTGATTCACTGTAATTATTGTTTCTTTTGCCTGATGTAATATCACTTGTCTATTTTTGGGATTATTGCCTGTGCTTTGTGGGGTCTTCTTTAAGAAGCTTTGGCCTATTCCAATGTCTCAAAGAGTTTCCCCTGTGTTTTCTGCCAGTACCAGTAGTTTTATAGTTTGAGGTCCTAGATTTAGATCTTTGATACTTTTTTTTTTTTTGGAGAGATTTTCGCTATATGGTGCGTGTGCGCGCCAGACAGACAGAGAGAGACATAGAGACAGAAAGCGAGAAATCACCCCCCGGGGGGATGGTCACGCCGCAATCCCTTCTCCTCCATTCTCCTCTCAGGATCTTGGGCACCCACGCACACGCGCCTGGCATGAGTTTTAAGCCACCGGGTCCAGGACGCGAACCGCGGTCAACTATGTGGGAGTCCAGCGACATAGCCATTATGCTAACTGCTGGTTCCCCCGATCTTTGATACATTTTAAGTTGAATTTTGTTAGTGTTAAGAGAGAAGGGTCAAGTTTTCTGCAGGTGAATACCCAGTTTTTCCAGAACCATTTGATAAAGAGATTTTGCTTTCCCCACTGGGTTATCTGGTGCTCTTTCTCAAAAATCAATGGGCTATATGTTTGGGGGTTTATTTCTGGGTTCTCTATTCTGTTCCATGAATCTACATGCCTATTTTTGTGCCAGTACCATGCTGTTTTGATTATCACAGCTTTGTAATATATCAGGGAGTTCAGAAAGTGAGATTCCCCCTACTCCATTCTTCTTGTGCATGATTATTTTGGCAATATGTGGTCTTTTACGATTACAGACAAATCCTATGATTATTTTTTCCTAAATCTGTGAAGAATGTCTCTGATTATTTTATTGAGATTGCATTAAATATGTGGAATAATTTGGATAGAATTGGCATTTTGATTATATCAATTCTCCCAATCTAGAAACATGGAATGTCTTTCCATCTTTTTGCATCATTTTTGATTTATTTGTAGTTTTCCTTGTAGAGACCTCTATCTTTTACTGCCTTTGTCAAGTGTCATGAGATCTAAGCTCTATCATCTAGAGTAGGTGGGGAGCCCTAGATGATCCTATCTTGTCAGAATTGTAAGGAGGAAAATCTTTTTCTTTACCTTCTTAAGTTCTATAGCTAGTTTGTGAATTAAACTAATAAAGGACAAATTAGCAGGAGAAAAAGGATACAAATTATGTTTCCTGTTAACATTTTTTTGTGCATGGACCTGGGAGCTTTACTGAGAAGAAGTGGAAAAATACGTGAAGTGATTAGACCCCAGGATATTATATTTTCCTTTTAAACAAGGTGATAAATTCAGAGAGATGATTAGGAAATATTTGGACAATAATAATTTAATAAGATTTGTTACCACCTGTGGTCTTCCTTGTATGGTATAGAAGAATACTTTTACAAATGAAAATTTAAGTCACCTTCACAAAGGGATATTTGTGTCCTGCCTTTAGACAGAAAGAGGGAAGACAGAATGCTATTCCTTTGTTTAATGTTTCCTAATTACCTTTAGTTCAAATGTGTCAAAGTGACATGTTTTGGGGTTACATAGTCTGATTCTCTTCCAAAATCTCTCTTTTTTAAATATTCTAACATTATATAATATTTTAGAGGTATAATGGCACTATAATGGTGTCAGTCTCATGACCTCCAAAATAAATCTTTATTACAGGGATGTACTGTAGCTTAAATCCTGAAATCTCTCATTTATTTTTTATTTTTATCTTTAGCACACATGTTTGCTCTTGGTCTCCATAATTCCACAAACAGATTAGATTTTAGCAATTCCTAAAACCTGTCATGTGTTAATTTTTTTTTTTAACTTTTGACTAGGGTCAAAGAAGTGTAAGTCAGTTCCATGACCATAGAAAGTATGAAATAATTTTGGGACCAGCAGATAGCAGTAATGTCTATGTCACTGGACTCCCATGTAGTCCACTGCAGTTCGTGTCCCAGACCCATTGGCACATGTGCATGTGTGCCCAAGATCTCGATAGGAGAATGGAGGAGAAGGGATTGTGGTGTGGCCATCCCCCCTGGGGGAGGGGGTGATTTCTCACTTTCTATCTCTCTGTCTCTCTCTGTCTGTCTGGTGAGCACACGCACCTTGTAGCAAAAATCTCCCCCCCCAAAAAAAAAAACAAAGAAACAAAAACAAAAAAAACAAAGAAACAAAAACAAAAACAAAACAAAAAAAGAAAGTATGAAATAATTTTAAAGAGGAAAATAAAATTATAGCTCGAAGGCTTATTGGCTTATTTTTCTCCTAACCTTAGGATATTATTATGCTGCATTCATTTCTTAAAGATTGAATTTCTTGTACATAAAATGCCATACTAAGTCTTCTTCAGTTGGCCTCTAATATTTGCATATAACTGCCATTGCAATGAATATGGGCTTTGCTTAGCAATTAATCAGTGTCAGGATGCCTTCTATTGTAGAAAGTAATTCACATGCAGATAATTTCCTTAACTTTCTTTATTGAATTCTAAAGGAAATGTATGAAGCATCTGGATTTTTAAGAAGTGTAAGTCAGTTCCATGACCATAGAAAGTATGAAATAATTTTGGGACCAGCAGATAGCAGTAATGTCTATGTCACTGGACTCCCATGTAGTCCACTGCAGTTCGTGTCCCAGACCCATTGGCACATGTGCATGTGTGCCCAAGATCTCGATAGGAGAATGGAGGAGAAGGGATTGTGGTGTGGCCATCCCCCCTGGGGGAGGGGGTGATTTCTCACTTTCTATCTCTCTGTCTCTCTCTGTCTGTCTGGTGAGCACACGCACCTTGTAGCAAAAATCTCCCCCCCCCAAAAAAAAAAACAAAGAAACAAAAACAAAAAAAACAAAGAAACAAAAACAAAAACAAAACAAAAAAAGAAAGTATGAAATAATTTTAAAGAGGAAAATAAAATTATAGCTCGAAGGCTTATTGGCTTATTTTTCTCCTAACCTTAGGATATTATTATGCTGCATTCATTTCTTAAAGATTGAATTTCTTGTACATAAAATGCCATACTAAGTCTTCTTCAGTTGGCCTCTAATATTTGCATATAACTGCCATTGCAATGAATATGGGCTTTGCTTAGCAATTAATCAGTGTCAGGATGCCTTCTATTGTAGAAAGTAATTCACATGCAGATAATTTCCTTAACTTTCTTTATTGAATTCTAAAGGAAATGTATGAAGCATCTGGATTTTTGACATACCACTGTCTCAATAGCTAAAGTGATAATGTTTTCATTGAAGATATGTGAAACACCTGGGGTGTTAACATTTAATTGAAGCTTGTTTTTTTTTGAAAGAACAGAAATGAATTTGTACATTGTCAAATCCATTTCCCTGAAGTAGCAGTAACTTCACAGAAATGAGACAATAGAGCTGATACCTCATTTGATTTTTAGCCAAATGATCAGATTATTTATTATCTAGAGAATACTAATGCAATTGTAATGATAACACTGGAAATAACAATAAATAGCATCTTGTGATAAATGTATATTTTATTCAACAAAAATATACATTGTGAACGTAATTTTTACTTTCATACTTTTCATTCTATAATAACACCTGGCAATATTCAAAGTCAAGTGTGCCAAAAATAATCTTGTTTCACTGAATTTGGAAGAATGTCAATTGTGTTATTAAATTGTGCTACTTTGAAATAAAATACACATTGCAATTGGCTAGGTGCAGAAGACTTCAGAATGGTAGACTTGGTAATGTCATCACTTCAGACAATGAGCCTTTCACATTTTAAATAAAAAATAATAAATACATGAATGTTTAAATTGTCTTTTCTATATATATACATATATAGAGTTCATAACTCTAAATAAGAGCTCAAGAATTAGAAGATCTTTTTTGTGCAATATTTTAAAATTATATATTGATGCAATAAAATGATGTTTTATTGCTAGTGATAAAATATCTGATGAAGAATATTTTTAAAGATAAAATACAGAAATATAAAATTAAACATTTCAAAGATTTTATTCAATTCAGTATTAAGGAAGAAACCAGTAAAGTGTAAAAACTAATTCAAAAGAAAATGCAAAGTACATGCAAGTGTAGACATTTAGAAATATTGAAGTGAACTTGCAAAAAGTTGGAAGATTTGACCAATATCCACAGGGCAATGATCAATGGAATCTGCTAGACAAAATTCATTTGCATTTCTAACAAAAAATATGATTTGCATTACTATGAACTTTCCACAATGTAGAGTTTAAAATAGATTGAAGACCACAAAAGGCCACAGTAATCTGAAAGGGTACCTTGGAAAGGATAACAGTAATCAATTTTTCCCATTTCAAAGTCCTTTTATAGCTTTTTTTCTGACTTTTGCCATTGTGAGATAATAATTAGAGAATGCTATAACCTTTTACCATGGTGTAGTAAAATTAATGAAATAAAGGACCATAATCATAATGAATGTCTTTTCAAGAATGATTTGTAACATGTGAATACTTGCTGTCTACTTATACAATAAACAACTGCAATGAACTTTTGGCAAGAATAATTTTAATCTTATATTTATTTCACATAAATACTTATGTAGATGTTTTGTCTGCCTTTGCAATAATTTTAAAGTAATATGATAGGAAAAATATGAGTTATGTCATCTATGGGACAAGAATTCTTAACATAAAAGAACATGTGACTAAATATATGAACAAATTAGTTTGAAAAGTTTATATTTAGTATGGTTTATATATGTTAGAGTTTATACATGGGTTCCCATGGGAGTGTTTTCCCTGATATTGTGGTGGATTTGGTATATTTGGTATACCAAATATTTCTGGTGGATTTGATATATTTGCCTAAATACTTTTCTCAGGAATAACATCTAAAACTTTCATCAGATTTTTAATGGAAATAAAATTCCTGAAAGGTTAAAATTTATGCTTCAGAAGAAAATTATTCTGACCTACTTATTTTCCTAATATTCAATTCAATCTTTTGGACTATTTATAGCAACAAAGACAGCTGAGCTATTATAGTAGCTCAAGTATGTTGATGTGACAGGCAGATTCATTTGAAAAAATCACCCTAAGAATTCATTTTGGGTTGCCTGAACACTGAGCTTTTGGGGAATCCCCAGTTTTCCAGTCATTTATGAATTATTTCAGCAAGAACAAACAAACAAACAAACAAACAAAAAACAGTGAATTTCTCATGGCACTGATAACTTTTTATCCCCATCAGGAAGAGCCATAGTTACATTTACCAGATAACTCCTATAAAACATCAGTACCTCTACCAAGTCTGTCTGGCAGCTCAATAGCATCTCAGAGTTTCTTCCCCGGAATGCAGACATACATGACTCATCCTGTAGAGAGCATTGGCATCAGACCTGTATGATGATACTGAGAATCAAAAAGCCTGTGGTTTCTATTCTTAGAGAACTTGATTATCAAAATCCTCAAAAAAAAAACCTATTTCTATTTCTCAACTCATGTTGTACACTGCTGCAGAATTTTCCCCCAGCCTTGCAGTTCCCCAGTCTTGCAGTTCTTATCTAAAGGAATTTATAAAATGTATTTCTAAACATATGAAAGCTGATGATCACCAAGAGATTAAACTCATAATTCTAATCACCATAATAACTGATATATATGTGTGTGTGTGTGTGTGTGCTTTCTGATTTGCTAAGAAAAATAAATGAGTGTTGAGGGTTTAGAGACACATATTCAGGTATGGTGAACTTGGGAGAGGGCAGCAAAAGGTAGAGTGTAAGAATTTCAGGGCTCTTGGGACACACTCCTCTGTCTGAGAGGGAGATAAATCCAACCATTAGGACTCAGCAACTGGGGAAAATTTATAGAGGTGGATATGATGGTGACTGTCATTTGAATGGATCCCTAACTCAGCCAATATTGCTTAGCATGCCCATAGCATGGGCGTCTAAAACAAAAAGAAAAAAATTGCTTTAGGGTTGGGTTCGCATAACTCTGATATATTGTGCCTATATCAAGAATCAAATACAAAGCAACAGGGGATGTTTTACTATTGACAGTAGAAAATTAAGCACAGGTTGTCTGATGTATTAAAAGGCATTTTTCAAATATCTGAGATGAGTGACATTTGTGAGAGTAGCAGGCTGAGGGAGATCAGTCACAGTTTGAAAAGAAGTGCCAGTGAGTATGGAGACATCACCGGGAGTATCCCAGGAATGGTGGGGAGTGCAGGTCTCTGGGCCATGGGCAACAGCGGGCTATCAGCAATTCAAGCCAGACACATCAGGGATTTCAAGGGTGGATAACATAATTTGAGTTATGTATCCAGAAATGTTTGCAGGCATTGACATATAAATGTAGGTATAGATTCTGACAAAAAAAAAAAAAAAAAGATTAAAAATCCTGCTAAAAAACAAATAGCATAATACATGCTATTACATTTTGAATGAGTTCTTTGACATCATGGATGTGTCTCGGAGACTTTACAATTTGGATCTAAACACCTTTAAACTCTAGACTCAGAGGCTTCCATCTGAAGCTTTAATTCTCGCCTTACTGAACACACCTTCATGCTGGCCTTTACACTTAGCGTTGTGTTCACTTGGCTTGGTAGATCCATTCTCCATATAAGTGATTTATATAATCTTTTGTTACTGATCATTTCTTAACTGTCACCATGCACTTTTTGTAACATAATTCCCTGTTCTCTGCCCTGCTTTCCCTGGTCACTCTTTATCTACTGCCCCTATTTGTTTTTCCTGATAGCACTTACTAGTACTTGCCTAGGCATTGCATATTTATTCTGTGTGTCGTCTATCTTCTCATATTACAAAATATGAGCTCAAGGAGGATAAATACTTTGCAGATTTTATTCACTGCGTATTCTCCAACACCTGACATAAAGTAAGCTCTCAATAAATGTTGAAAAGACAAAAGTATCAATTATTTATTTTATTGATTATTGATGGTGTAACCTTCTGTTAACCAGCTTTATCCTTCATAAATAAAAATGAGAGTAGTAATGCTGCCTAGTTTGCATGGTAGGTGTAAAAATTTTTAAAAAGATGGTTTTATAAATTATAATAACCCATATTGAAAGACAAAGAGAGGAAGAAAATGAGAAATCATGCTCAAGGGGAAAGGACTATGATGCACTCCTTCGCTCTCTATTCTCCTCTTGGGATTTTGTACACAAGCACAGGTGCCAAGAGTGTTTTTCACCACAAGGACTTGAACTGTGCTTGAACCATGCAGTTAGCTATGTGGGATCCAGTGCCTTAACCACCGCTTCATCTGCTAGCCCGATAGCCAATGCTTTCTAAGTACATACTGAACAGATATCTTATTTAATCTCTATACTTTATGAAACAGAGATTGTAATTAAATCCACTGTGGATAACAAAGCTGAGGCATGCAGAATTCAGAAGTGATGGAGAGAAAATTTTATCACCAGCATTCAGGTGTCTCCAAACCATACTGTTAATTCTTTGACACATGTAAGATGCACTCAACTAGTGATAATGTATCAGAAATAATATCATTCTTCCTATTCTAGTGTTCTTTTCATGATCACATAGTGTTTCATTATATGGATATACTATATTTTATGTTATATGTTCCCTACCCTTGTGTATTTAAGCTGTTTCTATTTTTAAAAATTCTTTACAAGAAATGTTTCAATGAAATACTTGTCTATCCATTTGTATATGAGGAAATATACTACAGAATATTTTTTAAGATGTGTAATAGGTGGGTCAAATATTTAAACTTTTGAATTTTTTTTATAAATTTACACTTTGAAGCTCTTGAGTCCATAGAGAGTATCTCATGTATATCTGTTGCCTCTTATAGTCTTGTTTTCATCATTAGTATTTCCTTTTACAAATGAAGTTGAGAATTTACTCTTTTTTTTTAAGAGGTTTTCGCTATAGGGCACGTGTGCTTGCCAGACAGACAGAGAGAGACATAGAGACAGAAAGTGAGAAATCACCCCCCCAGAGGGGATGGTCACGCCACAATCCCTTCTCCTTTTACACTTTGAAGCTCTTGAGTCCATAGAGAGTATCTCATGTATATCTGTTGCCTCTTATAGTCTTGTTTTCATCATTAGTATTTCCTTTTACAAATGAAGTTGAGAATTTACTGTTTTTTTTTTAAGAGGTTTTCGCTATAGGGCGCGTGTGCTTGCCAGACAGACAGAGAGAGACATAGAGACAGAAAGTGAGAAATCACCCCCCCAGAGGGGATGGTCACGCCACAATCCCTTCTCCTCCATTCTCCTCTCAGGATCTTGGGCATGCACGCACACTCTCCTGGCGTGAGTTTTAAGCCACCGGGTCCGGGACGCGAACTGCGGTCAACTATGTGAGAGTCCAGCAACATAGCCATTATGCTAACTGCTGGTTCCCGAAAAAAGAATTTACTCTTTGGAATTCACAAAATCATAATTTCCTTTGCAAAATCAAAATGAAGGTATCATATTACCTTAATACATAAATCATTGTTTTTGGCTTTGCTATTTCCTTTAAGAAAGTGTTTAAATATCTTTGAACCATTTGATTTCAATAAATAGCCTCTATATCTATTTATATATTGATAAAAATGGTACTAATTTATTGGTCATTTGATCTTGAGGTTTATAGGGGATTATGTTATGACCTATTTTCCTCAGTAAGAATTTTGTGGGGATTATCTTTTGGTGTTGTGAGCAAAAGGACTTCTGAAATGTTTATTAAATCATCACAGATATGTGTTCTGACCTTAACTTATTCCACAAAATACTTAGCTAAATACAAGAGAATTTAAGGGGTATATATTCCCAATGAAGATCAAAGCTCAGTGAAGAAATACGTATATTTGGAAGGCAAAACAAGGAAATCATTTCTAAATGGTTAAGTACCTATAAAATGTTAATCTATATAAACAAAGTATGAGGTGTTACTGCAATAATCTCAATTGCCATCAGATTTCCAGTGAAAGTTTTCAAAAGACACGTGAAGAGATTTGCCAATTTAAATAGTTCATTTATTTGGGAAATGTTGCAAAGTACCACTTACAAAGAGCAAATAATGTAAATAAATACAGATTCCATGTATTTGCTTGTATCTTCAATTTTTGCACAAAATAGAAATACACATATACAAAACACTCATTAAAATATAGTATATCAACACCAGTCTGCAGTATGGTGGTTAAGGTGAGCATATCCCACATGACTTACTGCACCCTGTGGCTTGAGGAGCACCCTGGGCACCTGAGTGTACATGCCCAACGTCCTGAAAGGAGGGAAGGAGGGGAAGGAGTGAAACATGACCATTTCTCATGGGAGCTGCTTTCTCAAATTCTGCCTCTCCCCAGGGCAATCTCTGGAGAACACACACGCCTCTGTAATAATGTAAAATAAATACATATATTCAAAAATATATAACAAATACATCTATGTGTCTTTATCTGTTTGGGCTACTATAAGAAAATGCCTTAGCGGGGGTAACTTGTAAACCATTAAAATTTGTGTGCATTTCTGGAGGAAAAAAGTTCACAATTAAGAAATCAGCAGCTTTTGATGGCTAGTGAGGGTCCCTTTCTCATAGCCTGTGTACTCACAACTTCACATCGTAGAAGGGGTCAAGACAGCTCTGTTTAATCTTACACAGAACTACTTTTATTTAGAAGGGCAAAGCTCCCCTAAGTCCCTGCCTCTTAATATTGTCACACTGGATGATAGGTCCCAATACATAAATCTTGGTGGATCAGAACATTGAGACCATAACAAAATATAAATTTTTCTGTGGGAAATGTTCTACAATTCAAAATGGATCCTTGGAATAGTCCTAATGTTATTATTTATTATTATATTTATGATTTTTATTATCTACTATTTATTTATTAGGTTTTTTTAAGTTAGGATTTATTATATACTAAAGTTGTACTATCACAAGTTAGGATTTATTAGATACTAAAGTTGACCTATCACAAGTTTTTTTGGTTTACATTATTTTCTTTAACTTTATTTATTTATTTATTTATTTATTTATTTATTTACTTACTTATTTATTTATAATTTGACCAGAGAGGGACAGAAAGAGAGAAGGAAAGTGAGAAAGCAAGCCATCATGTCCAGGACTCAAACCACGGTCACCTGGCCATGTGGGAGTTCAGTGCCCTTAACTGCCATGTCACCTGCTGGCCCTTGTTGTTTGTTTTTTTTGTTTTGTTTTGTTTTTTAGAGTGTTTTTACCATAAGGTGTGTGTGCTTACTGGGGAAAAAGAGAGAGGCAGAGACAGTGACAGGGAAAGTGAGAAATCACCCCCAGGGAGCATGGCCACATCACAATCCCTTCTCATCCATTTCCCTCCTGGGATCTTGGGCATGCATGCACACATGCCCAGTGTGGATTTTCAAGCCGCTGGGTCTGGAACTCAACCACCATTGGCCATGTGGGAGTCCAGCAACTAACCACTATACCATCTGCTGGTCCTTGTTTTGTTTTTTAATTTGCCACAGGGTGAGTATGCACCCTGGAAAGAGAGAAAGGAAGTGAAAGTGAGAAAGAACTTTTCCAGAGGGCATGGCCACACTGAAATCCCTTCTCTTCCAGTCTTCTGTCTAGGTTTTGGGCAGCATGCACACCTGCCTGGCATGCTTTTCTAACCTTTTGGTCTAGGACTCAAACTACACAGTGGCCATGTGTGATGTAGCCACTTTAACCACCATGCTACCTACGGCCATACAAGCTCTATTTTAATTAAAATGAACCTCAATTTTTAAAATTTATTAACTTATTTATTTGTTACTAAAAGACTTAAAATAATAATTCACAAAATTGAATGGATAGAAAGGCTTGTGACAATTACTGGGAATTTCCTATCTAAATATGTACATGTCTATTTTTGTCTGTTGTACAAGCTTAGTTCAATATGGAACTAAGAACAAGAACAAAAACATCTGCTGCATCTTCTACTTCATCCTCACTACATCCTCTTAGCTTAAGCCCTGCTCACTTCTGTTAAGTCAGTTGTACTGACCTCCTCTCTCTGCAGAGAACTACAAATTGGGTTAGATTTGACAGTAAGTTGGCTTTTCTGTGGGGAAAGGTAAGTCACTTCAGTAAGTACAGACTTAACAATGTTACCTGAGCCATAATCTTAAAAGGGACACCTATTATATTTTTTAAATCACATGCACCGTAGCATATCTACAAGATTGTTAAGAAAAATTTTATCTGTTAGTTTACTAATAAATTTATTTGATAAAATTTACACATTTCATTTTTCGGACACATATTTCTCTGATATTTCTGACACAGATCTCTTTGCAGGGAGCTTGCTTTTGTTTGTTTTATTTATTTATTTTTTGTCTGTATAAATCTAAGAACCCTGAGAGAATACATTCTGAAAATCTAAAAAAATTAATTGAATTTATTTACCAACCTACATTCATCATGTTACTTAGTTGTTTGGAAACGTGTATATAGTAAGAAATAGCTATTATGTGAAAGACATTGTTGGATGTGTCGAGGTAGATGTAAAACCCTAGAAGCTACTCACAGAGATTTCCCAATGTAGTTGAAGTAAAATCATATAGTTACATAAAGATAAAATTCAAGGGAATATGTAATTTGGCATAAGGTTAGAGATCTAGCAATGAGGACTATGGAAATTCATAGGATGAAGGGAACACTTAGTACTCTGCTGCTGAAAAGCCCTCTGATTTACTCTCGTTTTCAACAGAATCACTCTGCTTTTATCTGTTTTATTTGTTTATGCTCCTGGCTAAGATTTCATCTAAAAAGAGGGTTCTGTGGGAAAATAAGTTTGAAAATCACTGCTCTCATAATGAAGTGGAGCAGTGGCAAAGATTTTTAAAACAATATTGGGTAATCCAACACATATGCATATGCTTGTTTTTATGATGCATCATGTGGTGCTTTGAAAGTATATTGATTTACTTTTCTAACCTGCCAACCTGCCATGAATTTCAAAGTAAATATAGATGTCAGTGTCTTCTTAAATGCTTCAGTCACCTGCCCTTGCCTAAAGAATAAAATCCAAACTTTTTCACAAAGTACGTTCTCCATTTCTGGCTCCAACTTCCTTTTCTCTATCTTATTTCTTCTCACTGCAATCTAATATCTAATATTGTAACTATACCACCCTATGAAACTTCTTATATTTTACAGTTTTTACTCATTAATTTTAATAGCCAGAGAGATAGAGAGGGACAGAGACAGCATTCCCAACAGGGTCTGTACACCATGCTGTTCTCTACCTTCAGCCAGGCCAGGGTCACAGACTTGGGCAGGCAGTGTCTGGTGTGTTCAGGGAGGGGTGCAGTGCAAACCTGAAGCCTTTGCTTATGGGCGGGTGAGCCTCAACGAATATTGTGATACTGCTTCCCTGCCATCCAGTCCTGAGACGTTCTGTTTTTAATTTTCATTTTACAAATGAGGAAACTGATGTCCAGTATGGTGGATCACCAGTAGATGAGAGACTCTTATACAATTAGGTTGATCTGCTCTTTGCTTAATACCATGCTATCTCTCATTAGTCATTCTGCCCTACAACTGCAAAGCTAAACTGATAACACCGGTATAATGCTTGTTTGTTTAGTGAATAAAAAAGCAAGAAATTTAGATGTAAGGGATAAATTTAAGATTAAATTCTACTCTCAGGACCAGCAGTTAGCGTAATGGCTATGTTGCTGGACTCCCATGTAGTCGACCTCGGTTCGAGTCCTGAACCCCGTGGCTTAAACTCACACCAGGCGCATGTGCGTGTGTGCCTAAGATCCCGAGAGGAGATTAGAGGAGAAGGGATTGTGGCGTGGCCATCCCCCCTGGGGTGTGATTTCTCACTTTCTGTCTCTCTGTCTCTCTCTGTCTTCCTGGTGAGCACACGTGCCCTATAGCAAAAACCTCTCCAAAATAAATAAATAAATAAATAAATAAATAACAATAAATTCCATCCTCAAGCTTACTTCCCTTGTGATTTGACACATGACATAAAATAGTCAAAGCATTTTCTGGACCAACTGGTGGAATCGTACTTAATGGCTGGATCCCATGTGACTAATTGTGCAATTGTGCAGTTTGAATACCAAATTGCCAAATTAAAAATAAAAAATAGAAACAAAAAAAGGTATTTCCTAGTTTCTCACTATATTTTTCTTTGGAAAATGTATACCATTTTCCAGTCTTTGATAGTCTCTAGATACTGGTTGTCCATTCATATCAGCAGCAACTGTAAAACTCATAGCAACTTTTTGAGTGTCTCTATTATCTCCTCTGCAAAGTGATATCACTACAGTGTTATTTGTTTTCGTTGTTTGTTTGTTTGTTTTTGAGAATATTCTGTGGGTGCTCTGGGCATGGATCAGGCAGATGAGGATGAGAAGAGAAAAAAAGAGATGACACACAATTCATGATCTCATCAAAGGGCCTGGAGTGATTTTTATTCCTTCTGTAATTAACTAATTATCTTTTCTTATTTTGAGAACAAATTGAGGCAGAGAATAATCTGTCTTTAATTTGCATTCTGCTTTACTTTAAACAAAAAACCATAGATGATGTGCCAATTTTACACAGTTTACATATTTGATAGCACTTCAAAAAAGAGACATTTTTATCCACTCAAGCTGTTATTTTAAAAAATAATAACTCCTTCTGTTGACTTACTGAAGGTTTAGATAGTGCATGACAAGCTCATTTAATATCCTGACTTCCTACATATGATTTCTGCTTTGGCCATAAACTCACAGTAACATAAGCATTTCTAGAAAGCTTGCTCATAGTCCTTAAGTTCAGAAACAAATGTAGGTACCATTAAAAAAATGAAGCCAAAAAGAACTAGGAAAATGTTCTCTCTTTTCTGGAATAATACCTAATAAAACAACAGCAATCTCTTTCTACTAGCAAGAAAAACTGAGTTAGATATATGCAGCGTTTTCCCCCCTCAGAAGTGTGTGTGTGTGTGTGTGTGTGTGTGTGTAGAGAGAGATTTGGGATTTTTGCAAAATTTACGGGAAATCTCCTATCTGTTTTTTGAGTGTCTCTATTATCTCCTCTGCAAAGTGATATCACTACAGTGTTATTTGTTTTCGTTGTTTGTTTGTTTGTTTTTGAGAATATTCTGTGGGTGCTCTGGGCATGGATCAGGCAGATGAGGATGAGAAGAGAAAAAAAGAGATGACACACAATTCATGATCTCATCAAAGGGCCTGGAGTGATTTTTATTCCTTCTGTAATTAACTAATTATCTTTTCTTATTTTGAGAACAAATTGAGGCAGAGAATAATCTGTCTTTAATTTGCATTCTGCTTTACTTTAAACAAAAAACCATAGATGATGTGCCAATTTTACACAGTTTACATATTTGATAGCACTTCAAAAAAGAGACATTTTTATCCACTCAAGCTGTTATTTTAAAAAATAATAACTCCTTCTGTTGACTTACTGAAGGTTTAGATAGTGCATGACAAGCTCATTTAATATCCTGACTTCCTACGTATGATTTCCGCTTTGGCCATAAACTCACAGTAACATAAGCATTTCTAGAAAGCTTGCTCATAGTCCTTAAGTTTAGAAACAAATGTAGGTACCATTAAAAAAATGAAGCCAAAAAGAACTAGGAAAATGTTCTCTCTTTTCTGGAATAATACCTAATAAAACAACAGCAATCTCTTTCTACTAGCAAGAAAAACTGAGTTAGATATATGCAGCGTTTTCCCCCCTCAGAAGTGTGTGTGTGTGTGTGTGTGTGTGTGTGTGTGTAGAGAGAGATTTGGGACTTTTGCAAAATTTACGGGAAATCTCCTATCTGTAAATCAGTAAGCTAAAATGTAACAGGTGAGTATCTTTAATAAATTTTTCCAGTTTGGTATTAGGAAAATAAAAAAAAAGCTACTCACACACTTTGATTTGGACCAAAATAATCAGTTTTTAAAATCTTTCTGAGTATCGACTATTAACTACAATATGTGCATGCATTTTAGTTTTAATAAGTGACTTGGAGTAGAAAAGTTTTCTCTTTGTTATGAAAAGTTAAAAAGTCATTTTATCCTTGATACAAACCTTTGCTTCTGAATGAGGGCTGTTGCACCTTAGCAAAACTGGCAACCCTTCAAAAGGGTTCTGAAAGCAACTGTAATATTTGAAGATAAAAAGGATGAGGGCATTGCCTGCATTCTGTCCTGCAAACCTTACGGGTAAATCCTTTGATGTTTAAATGAGAGAACCTTAAATTCCTTTCTTTCCACTTTTATGAAACTGTCCATGAATTCCTTTTATAAACACTGGGTTACATTTTTCCATACTGAATCATTGCTATTTTGTATGCAGATGAGATGGTAAGTACAACCCATTTGAATGTCAATGTCTCATTACATTTATTTTTTTATATCTTTACTGAGGCAGACTATTTCACAGTTAGAGAAAATCTTGGGTATCATTCATTATATTTGAGAATTGAAATAACCTAGAAAATTCAGTTCCACAGACATATTTACTACCCTGTCCATTAATCTCTTATCAATTAGCATTATGTTGTCGTTCAAAAATAAACAAAACGTCAAATTCTGATTCCATGGTTCCCTAGGGCTGCTATTAAGCATCAGAGAATAAATGCATGAAATAAATTATGTGTAACATGAATCGCCCTACTGTGGACATCTATTTACCCATAGACACATCCAATATTCTACAAATCCCCACACACATATTACAGATATTTCTAGGATTTCCTGAGAAATTCTCACAGGTACTCCAAAAATTAGCCTGCCCACCATGGTCCCAGAGCTATCACACTCAGTGCTGTTGTGAGTCCTTAAAGCAATGCACTTTCTCTGTGCTGATTTGCTAGGAGGTCTGTTCAGTCTCTCTGCAGGCTCATCCAGGCCAAAGCCCTTAGTTGGGAACATTGTTAGGGACTGGAGCCAGCTTGGAGGTGTCGTAGTAATGTCCTTCTCAAACAGTGCTGGACCCATGTGGGAGATCATAGGCTTGGTTTTCCGGTAGACCTGTACATGCCATGTGTGTACACCATGATCCCAGATGGCTGGAAAGACTGAGGGCAGCAAGTTGGATCACAGTCTGAGACCTCATTGAGGCTGTTTATTTTTCTCTCTTTCTCTTTGTTTGTCACTTTCATGAAAGAAAGAAATAAACCTTCAAAAAGAGAAAAAGAATTGTTAGAGATTGCCCTAAAGCCCTGATTAAAAAAAATCTTTAAATGATTTTTAAAAATAAATGTTATTTTAATATAGTCAAATATACAAAAAGGTAGAAAAGATGCTATAATCTTTGTATTTCTACCACCCAGACAGGGAAAAAAAGTGTGCCAATATACTTGAAGACCTTTGAGTAACCAAATCCAATAATATTCATTCTTTTCCCATATCATTTAAATGCATTTTAAGTACTTTTACTAAGTGTATATATCATTAAAAACATTTACATACTTTTGAATATATTATAAATGATATCATTCTATATTTATTTCTATTCTTGACTATTTCCCATCAAATTTATGTTCAATATTTATTTAGTAGCTTGCTTTTCACTCTAGTTCATTAGTTTTCATCATTAGATAGTTTTCCTTATATACTTCAAACTTTATTGTAAATCTAAACTAATTTAGACAGTGTGAGAACTGGGATAAAGAAACAAAATAAAGAACCAGCATTGGGAACGTCATATATGACAGCAATTCTAGTTCGTTTGGGAAAGAAAGCACATTGTTTACAAATGGAATGAGGAGCTTTGAGGAAAAAATAGGATTTCTAACCCATACCATAAATAGAAATCAACTTCAGGTGAACACAGAAACTGTAAAACTCTTGGAAGGAAATACATGGTACTCTTTTTGCTCGTAACTATGATCATGTGATGGTTTCATGAGAGGTCAACTTGCTACGTTGAACTGCATTTCCCAACATTACCTCTCTGGTATGTTGCCAGCTGGAGGGCTACAAGGAAGGGTCTTGTTGGCTCTGTCTTCCTTAGATTCTTTCTTCAATTTCTCTGCCTACCAGGCTAGGTGAACGTGTGTACCTCAGTGACTAAGGGCTCCATATGCTGCTGAGTATGGAGCAGGTAGTCACTGAAATTGAAGGAGACAAGAACAGACACAATCTTAGTCCATCTGAATGAGGTTTCAGCCTGTGCTCATGAGATTTCTGCCTGCTTCTGATCTCTTCCTGACTGCCTAGTAGACTTCCAGCTTCAGTATCAGAGGCAGAGACAGTCTTCCTAGACACATTTTGACCACATGTGTCAACACCAGCTATAGTCAGAAGTTGCATTGTCAGTGGCCAGCTGGTTGCCTAGTAGTTAAGGAAGCTGGATTTCATCTGGTTGACTGCCTGGCCAGCAGTTTGAAAATCTTGATGTTACTGGCCATGTATGCATGGTGCTCAAGATCCCAGAAAAGAGAAATAGAGAAAAAGGGATTTTGGTATGACCACACTCAATCTGCGTGTGCTTGCTTTCTGCCTCTCCCTCTTTCTCTACCTGTCAAGAACACATGTCCTATGGCAAATTTAAAAACACCAACACAACAAAAAAAGTTGTATTATTCTCTGATTTTCTTCAGCTCCGAGAGTTGAATAGTTTTTTCTGGGCCCTGTATATTTTATCAGATATATGTAAACTCTCAGGAGGGTTTCACAACTGCCACAAAGTTTTTTGATACATATATATTGATATACTTTATCCATCCCCAAAGTATGATTTTAATTCTATTTTGTGTTAATTTGCAATTTTTTTAGAGGTTTTTGCTATAGGGCGCATGTGCTTGCCAGAAAGACAGAGAGAGACAGAGAGACAGAAGGTGAGAAATCACCTCTCAGGAGGGATAGCCATGCGGCAATCCGTTCTTCTCCATTCCCCTCTCAGGATCTTGGGTATGCACGCACACGCACCTGGCGTGAGTTTAAGACACAAGGTCTGGGACTCGAACCGTGGTCGACTACATGGGAGTCCAGCAAAGTAGTCATTGTGCCATCTGCTGGTCCCAATTTCCAATTATTTTAACAGGTGAATTTGAATTTGCATTTCACGTATGAATAAAAACTATTAATCATGAATCTGTATTTTCTCTCTAAAATATTACTTCATTTAAAAAAATTAATTTCTTTTCTGTAATTCATTCTCTCCTGTGAAATAGTACAATAGCTTTTTTCCAAGTAAAACATATACATAAATTTTGTATTACTTAAAAATTGAAGCTTATCACTCAGGACATCAAATGTATCATTGCAATTTATCCCCCAAGTTCTAGAGTCTAAAATAATATTTAACAAGTAAAGAAAATAAAGACTGTTTCAAGTACATCATGCTCTCTTCCCATCTGTTTGAATTGTGGACTTTTTAAAATTTAGCTTTCAAAAATTTAAATCTAAGAGGAAGATAGCGTTTTTGATTGCAGATTTGATGTTTCAAGTTTTTAACAGGCTTATCAAAGTCTTTTCCTTACTTCATTCTGTACTCTTTCTTTTTTTTCCTTTTTTTTTTTTTTAATTTTGTTTTTGTTATAGGGCACGTGTACTTGCTGGAGAGAAAAGCGAGAGAGAGAGAGAGAGAGAGAGAGAGAACGTGAGAAATCACCTCCCCAAGGGAAGAAATCACAATCCTTTCTCTATTCTCTTAGAATTTGGAGCATGCACACACATGAACCTTGGATTTTTTCCAAGCTGCCAAATCTGGAATTCAAACTGTAGTCAGCCATGTAGGATTCAGCCACCTTACCAACATGCCACTGGCTGGCCCCATTTTATACTCTTTGTACCATTAGTAGTCAATACAAATAATTCTTAGGTCTCTCCTCTTGTAGCTTTTACATTATCAAATTTATCAAGCACATAAATAGTATTTTAATTACAGAAACAGGCTCTCCTTTTCTCTTTTCTCCCATCCACCCTCCCTGTATACTTCCATCTGAAATTTGGTGAATGTTCCTTCATGTTTCAGAGAGGCAGAGTCTGGCATATTAAACATTGCATGCCCATAGTGCCAGAACTGCACATGATAAGCATGAAACAAAATATTTATTGAATAAATCAGTTCACTATAGAACTCTCACACCATTCTTCATTTTCCTTATAATCAACACCCTTCCTTTCCAAACCCATCTGCAATCAAGGTTTCACTTCTTCTCTCTCATCTACAGTGCACCATAAAAAATGTCTCAGAAAATTGTTTCTAGCTTTGTTTTCTTTATTACTTACAGCAGAGATTCAGAACTATTATGGCTTTGCAATATTTGTTTTCTAATCATTATTACTATGGTCAAGAATAACTATGTCAACTAGGCTTCTGGAAGGAATGATAACCACAGTTATATTGCATAAATTGAGTAGAGTTTCATAAAAATACCAAAGGATAAGTAGGATTTAGAGGAAAATATAAGAAACTGCAATACTCTGACACAAGGATCACTGTTAGTGTGTCTGGGCATATGGGAGCAAGGGAGAGTGGATGGGAACCTTGAAGAAATGAGTTATATGTAAAAAAAACACCTTAAGAGAGTTATACCTTTTGATTAGGGAAGCAATGAGGTGTAGGTGACCAAGTAAACATTTAGCAGGAAATGATATCTTTGTCCTCTCCATCCTTTCTCTGATTTCCCATGGAGAATTCCTATGGGCCATGCACTACCCAACAAACTAGATGGTAGGAAAGCCTTGTCAGTATAGCTTATATAGGTCAATCCTGGTGGGCAGAAAGTAAGGTGAAGAAGCGTGGAGAGTTGATTCAAAGAACAAACAAAAAATGTCCAGCAAAGTTATTAGTTACTATTAGAAAAATAACAAAACAATGTGCTTGTGGGCCAGCAAGTAGCATGGTGGTAGGTGAATCCCGCATGGTCAAGTGCTTGGTTTGAGATCCAGACCTGGTGGCTTGTGAATCTTGCCAGGTTTGCATGCCCAAAATCCTAAGAGTAGGATGGAGGAGAAAGGATTATGACATGGCCGTTCCCTGGGGATGCTTCCTCACTTTTTTCACTCCCTCTTTTCTCTCTCTCTGACTCTATCTGGTGAATGCATGTACCCGGTAGTAAATTTAAAAAGCAAAAAGAAACAAAAAGAAAATAATGTATTGGTTTAATGTGTATAATTTCAAATGCTTTGTTAATACTACTATAAAAACTCAATAAAATATAAATAATGTACTAAACAGAAGTTTCTGAAAGCACAATCAAATCATGGGTTGAAATCAATAAGCTTGCCTTGGATTAGGAATAAATTAGAAAGCACAGACTTTATCCAGAAATACCTCTCTCAAGCAAAATAAAAGTCCTCTATTTTATGAAATGTCTATAGGATAAAGCTATTCGGATGTGGCCCATGAATTCTGAGTATGTGACCAACCTGCTGGATATAACTATGCCCTTGATTTCATCTATATATTGAAGACATTGCTTTTCTGTCTGAAACTATGGTCTGGTACATATGGCATATGGGCTGCATTATTCCATACTTGTACTTACTTGTCCTTGTGTTTTTACCTGGTTATAATGTTTCAATTTGACTAGTTCCTGTATATTCTTTTAGAGCTATGTTTTTTTTTTTTCTTTTAGAGGCTTTTGCCATAGGGCACGTGCACTCGCCAGAAAGACAGAGAGAGACAGAGAGACAGAAAGCGAGAAATCACCACCCAGGGGAGATGGCCATGCAGCAATCCCTTCTCCTCCGTTCTCCTCCTGGGATCTTGGGCATGCACGCACACATGCCCAGCGTGAGTTTAAGCCACTGGGTCCAGGACTTGAATCGCAGTTGACTACATGGGAGTCAAGCAACCTAGCCATTACGCTAACTGCTGGTCCCGCAGAGCAGTGGTTTTCAAACTTTCACATACATTGGATCACTTGAAGGGCTCACTAAAAATCAGAGGACTGGGCCCCATCATAGCTCCTCTTGTTCCATCAATCTGGGGAGGGGTCCAATAATTCTCATTCAAATAAGTTTCTGGATACTCCTCCTCCTGCTGCTGGTGTGAAGACCATGCTTTGAGAAACACTGATTTACAGGATTCTATTGGGTCATTGGAAAAGTCATGACACATTTTTTGCATAGAAAAACATGAAGAAATATGTCATGACTTTTCCAATGAACCAATACAAACCACTATCTCTTAACATGATACTTTTTTCATGTTATGTGGTCCTGGAAGTTTATTCATTTTTTAAAATATAATTTTCTTCCTATTTTATTTTCGTTTATATATAATTTAAGTATATATAAAGAAAACTTTGAGTATCTAATTATAATAAAAACTTCAATGATTTTACATCATATTCAGATATTTTAAAATTATTAAAGCACTGTATTAACTTGGTTTGTGGGGGACCGCACCACAATCCCTTCTCTTCATCCTCCTCTCAATAGTTTGGACATGCATGCACACAAGCTTAGTTTGAATTTTAAATACTGGGTCTGGGATGTGAATCATAGCAGACTGCATGAGAGTCCAGCGACATAACCATTACGCCATCTGCTGGTCCCAATGCATAATATCTTTAATGGACCTGCTTCCCAATATCAGGGGCAAATAGTTTGGTTGGTAATACATTTAATAGTATATTTCTCATCGATAGTCTTAATTACATAACCATAAACTCACTAATACCTAATTCTATTTTGAATTTAGAGCTATTAATTTAAGAACTAGTTTTTAGACAAAAAAATTGAAAATAAGATTCTTGTTTATGTATATATATCTAGTCATTAGTTTCCTAAGATAACATTCATTAAGAATTTGTCTTGTGGGGGCAGCAGGTGATGTGACGGTTCAGGCTCTGGACTCCCACATGGCCAACCACCATTCAGGTCTCTGATCTGACCACTTGCTTTCTTACTGTCTCTTTCTCTGTCTCTCTCTGATAAAGTTAAAAGTAATAATAATGAATTCAATTAAATAAATAGTTTAAGTAAAAAGAGGGGCCAGCAGCCGGCATGGTGGTTAAGGTGCTGGACTCCCACAAGATTGACCAATGGTTCAAGTTCAGAACCTTGCTTTCTCATGCTCTCCCACCCCCCCATCTGTTTATGGTGAAATAATAATAATAAATAAAATAAAATAAATAACTTTTTAAAAATATTTATCTTGTTCTAAACTCTATCCCAGTTAATAAAAATAACTTAATGTTTTGGGACAGGCCTTCTCTGCCTTTTTTTTTTTTTAATACTTAGCATAGTATTTAGCATAGAGTAGAAGGTGGATACATACATATAGGTGTAAATAAATGTTGACATGAATTCATGTATAAAAAGGACATAAATTACTGTATATCCTATAATAGAAGTATGTACTAGTGACAAATAAGCCCAAAAGAAAAATTGGTCAATTGACACACTACATTCATTGTTAATTTCCGTTCAGCAAAAATGATGGAAATATTCTATATCTACACAATTCAATATGGCAGTCATCAGCCACACATGGCTCCTGAGTACTTTACGAGGGGTTAGTGGAACTAAACCAAGTTTTAAACTTCAATTAATTTTAATGAATTAAAATGAGTTTAAGTAACCACATGCAACTAGTAGGTACTGTATATGCACAGTGTAGACAGTATAGTGCCAGAGAGAGAAGGGTTTAAAAAGCCTTCTAAGAAGAAACAAACCATAAACTAAGTCTTTTAAAAAGATAAAGAGTTGATATTTACTAGGTGAGTATATTTGGAATGAGGCTCTAGAAGCTACATTTGCTAACTTGCCTCCCCCAAATCTCTGCCATAATTCTCACATTCTAGGTACTCTGGAGACCACAGTTTGAGAGTTACTAGCACATGCAGGTTGTAAGATGAAGCAAAAGGTAGTGACCTTGAAAGCATGGGCATTTTTAAAGTAAAGAGTGAGAAAGAACGAGCAGACCTGCCAGATTTAGAGAAGGAGATGAAGAGAAAGTGGGTTCTTGAGGGTAAAGTGGAGAGAAGTGAAAGATGGCTAGAAGAGTCAGTTGTTTTATTATAAGAAATGAATTAAGGGTGAACTAAAGGGGGCAGTAGCTAGTGTAGTAGTTAAGGCACTGGACTCCCACATGGTAAACCACAGTTTGAGTCTCAGACCTGGAGGCCGGAAAATCACACCAGGTATGTGGGCATGTGTGCCCAAAACCCCAGGGAGGAAAGTGATTGTGGTGTGATCATTCCCGCTAGAGGGCAATTTCTTACTATCCCTCTCTCTGTCCCTTTCTGGCAAGCACACGTGCCGTATGAAAGGAAAAATATGTTAAATAGGGCAATACGATTAAATCTGACCAGTAGGTGGTGGTTTGCAATCTTCTCTATAGAAACAATATGTTAGTAACTGCTGGGAACTTTTTGGTATGATATATGGGAGGTGAAAGTGGATACCTATTTGACAAAATACTATAAAAAGAAATGATAAGGTAACAAGTAAGGAAAGTAGAGTAAAACTTGTAAGACTTGGCTTTCTTTATCTTTCTCTGTCTCTCTCTGATAAAGTTAAAAGTAATAATAATGAATTCAATTAAATAAATAGTTTAAGTAAAAAGAGGGCCAGCAGCCGGCATGGTGGTTAAGGTGCTGGACTCCCACAAGATTGACCAATGGTTCAAGTTCAGAACCTTGCTTTCTCATGCTCTCCCACCCCCCCATCTGTTTATGGTGAAATAATAATAATAAATAAAATAAAATAAATAACTTTTTAAAAATATTTATCTTGTTCTAAACTCTATCCCAGTTAATAAAAATAACTTAATGTTTTGGGACAGGCCTTCTCTGCCTTTTTTTTTTTTTAATACTTAGCATAGTATTTAGCATAGAGTAGAAGCTGGATACATACATATAGGTGTAAATAAATGTTGACATGAATTCATGTATAAAAAGGACATAAATTACTGTATATCCTATAATAGAAGTATGTACTAGTGACAAATAAGCCCAAAAGAAAAATTGGTCAATTGACACACTACATTCATTGTTAATTTCCGTTCAGCAAAAATGATGGAAATATTCTATATCTACACAATTCAATATGGCAGTCATCAGCCACACATGGCTCCTGAGTACTTTACGAGGGGTTAGTGGAACTAAACCAAGTTTTAAACTTCAATTAATTTTAATGAATTAAAATGAGTTTAAGTAACCACATGCAACTAGTAGGTACTGTATATGCACAGTGTAGACAGTATAGTGCCAGAGAGAGAAGGGTTTAAAAAGCCTTCTAAGAAGAAACAAACCATAAACTAAGTCTTTTAAAAAGATAAAGAGTTGATATTTACTAGGTGAGTATATTTGGAATGAGGCTCTAGAAGCTACATTTGCTAACTTGCCTCCCCCAAATCTCTGCCATAATTCTCACATTCTAGGTACTCTGGAGACCACAGTTTGAGAGTTACTAGCACATGCAGGTTGTAAGATGAAGCAAAAGGTAGTGACCTTGAAAGCACGGGCATTTTTAAAGTAAAGAGTGAGAAAGAATGAGCAAACCTGCCAGATTTAGAGGAGATGAAGAGAAAGTGGGTTCTTGAGGGTAAAGTGGAGAGAAGTGAAAGATGGCTAGAAGAGTCAGTTGTTTTATTATAAGAAATGAATTAAGGGTGAACTAAAGGGGGCAGTAGCTAGTGTAGTAGTTAAGGCACTGGACTCCCACATGGTAAACCACAGTTTGAGTCTCAGACCTGGAGGCCGGAAAATCACACCAGGTATGTGGGCATGTGTGCCCAAAACCCCAGGGAGGAAAGTGATTGTGGTGTGATCATTCCCGCTAGAGGGCAATTTCTTACTATCCCTCTCTCTGTCCCTTTCTGGCAAGCACACGTGCCGTATGAAAGGAAAAATATGTTAAATAGGGCAATACGATTAAATCTGACCAGTAGGTGGTGGTTTGCAATCTTCTCTATAGAAACAATATGTTAGTAACTGCTGGGAACTTTTTGGTATGATATATGGGAGGTGAAAGTGGATACCTATTTGACAAAATACTATAAAAAGAAATGATAAGGTAACAAGAAAGGAAAGTAGAGTAAAACATGTAAGACATGGCTTTCTTTTTATATATATATATATATATATATATATATATATATATACACATACACACACACACATATTTGAGATTTTTGCTTTAGGGCAGTGTACTTCCTGGAGACACAGAGTGAGAAAGAGAGACAAGAAGTAAGAGATCACCGCCCCCCTCAGGCGGAATGGCCATGCTGCAATCCCTTCTCCTCTACTCTCCTCTCGGGATTTTGGGTACACACGCACACATGCCTAGTGTGAGTTTCAAGTTGCTGGGTCTGGGACTCAAACCATGACCAACCGTATGGGAGTCCAGGATCTTAACCACTATGCCACCTGCTGCCCACCCCTTTTGTTCTAATAAGAATGATTTGAGCTTCTAAACTCTAGAAAAGGGTCAAAGATGAATAACAAAAACAGAAATGAGCTAAAAAAAATATCTAGCTAATATCAAGAGTAGACTGGGTAAAAACCCCAGGTAGTGTCTTTGAGGATGTCAAGACTGTGAGAATGGAGAACATCTGTAAGGTGAGGTACCCGTAATAAGTTCCTCCTTCCAAGTGCATTTCCTGTCGGTAAGGGCTTCAGTAATATGTAACTTACATATCTTACAATGAACTTATATAATGTGTTTTCAGTGTATTCTGAGAGTTGTTTAACAGTTACTGCAGTCAATTTTTTTAAAAAAATTATTATTCCAAAAAGAAGTCTCAAATATTTTAGCACTCACTTTGCAATCTTTCCGTCTCTACTTCCCCTAGCCTTAGAGAATTCCTAATCAGTCTGCTTTCTGTCTCTGTAGATTTGCCGTTTTTATATAAAAGGGGAGCATCTGTATGTTGTCTTCTGTAACATTCCGTTTAAATGTGTTTAAGGCCTATGCAAGTAGTGTGCATCAGTACTTCATTCCTTGGTATGGACAAATGATATTCTGTTACAGGAATACACCATGTTTGTCATTTATCCTTTCATCTACTGATGGATATCTGAATTGTTTTTACTTTTGCCTATGACGAATAATGTTGCTATAAGCACATACACATGGGCTTGTGCATAGGCATTTGCTTTTATTTTTTTTGTGTTTTTTGAGAGGTTTTTGCTATAGAGCTTGTGTGCTTGCCAGACAGATAGAGAGAGACAGAGAGATAGAAAGTGAGAAATCATTCCCCTGGGGGGATGTCCATGCCACAATCCCTTCTTCTCCATTCTCCTCTTGGGATCTTAGGCAAGCACGCCCACGCGCCTGGCATGAGTTTAAGCCACTGGGTCTGGGATTCAAACTGTGGTTGGCCCCATGGGAGTTCAGTGACATAGCCATTGCACTAACTGTTGGCCCCTGCTTTTACTTTTCCTGGATATATATCCAGGGGTGATATTGCTTGGTCCTATGATAACCAAATCTTTAACATTTTGAGGAATCACTTGATTATTTTTCAATGTGCCATCCCAGAAAAGTATGCTTAAATTAAATGAAATTTTTCTTTTTTTTGGGGGGGTGGGGTGTTCTATTTTATTATTGGATCCTAGCTTAAATGTTAAAAGTTAAAAGTGTTTTCTGATTTAAGTTTCCTTCTTTTGTATTCCCATGAATTCTGTCCTGTAATTGTCAGAATAACACTTTATACTATTACTAATTGACCTTTTTTTTTTCCTTTCGTCTCTTAGAGTGCTTTATGGACTGCTGATTGACCAATACATAACACACATCAGGTATACAGCCAATATTTATATACAGGGATCAGCAGAAGGTGTAATGGTTACACCACTGGACTCCCATGTAATCAACCTCAGTCCCAGATCAGGCAGCTTAAAACTCACTCCAGGCACGTGTGCATGCATTCCCAAAATCCCAAAGGGAGAATGGAAGAGAAGGGATTGTGGTGTGGCCATCCACCCTGGGAGGTGATTTCTTGCTTTCTGTCTCTCTGTCTTTCTGGCAAGACATACCCTA
>NW_006199230.1:1917481-1956396 GCF_000334495.1 Tupaia belangeri chinensis
AAAAAAAAAAAAAAAAATCCTCTCAAAAAAATTATATACAATCAAATTGTTAGTTTATATTTCTAAAATTTCTCTAAAATATGCGCTTTTATTTTTAATGAATGTGTAAGAAAGAGGGATTGAGAGAGAACAAAAGCAACTCCCAAAGGGACATGGTCACAATGCTATTGTTTTTCCTTCAGTTCTCCAACCCATCAGAGTCCTGGGCATGCATTTACATGGCTGAGGTGTTTTTCAAGCTGATGCAGCCAACCATAAACCATTGCCAGTCAAAATCAGAGACCAGTTCCCTAGCGCAGGTTCTTCTGCACAGAACTTTACTGCTGTGCTATGGAGCCAGCTCCTCTCTATTTATTTATTTTTAAATAAGCATGTGTTACTTTTGTTTTTAATTGCCAGAGAGCATATGTGCTCATCAGACAAAGGGGGAGAAAGCACCTCCCAAAGGAGCAAAATCATTGAGCTGCAATCCTCTCTTGTCCATCTCTTTTCTGTTGGAATTTGGGGTAGGTAGGCACAGGTTCAAACCATGTTTCTTTAAGCCGCTGGAGTCAGGATTCAAAATGTGGTCAGCCATGTGGGATCTACTAGGCCATAAAGCCAGCTCATGTATTACTTTTCAAATCACTCTTACTGCCAGAAAAATCACATAATTTTATAGCTATATGTGAATAATCTATTTTAAACTGTTTCTAATGAGTATCAAGTAAAAATTAACTTATTTTTTAATATACAATTTCACCTACTTTTTAGCACAGCTGAAAGCACTTTAAAATATGTTTCAGATGGTAGTTTTTTGTGAGGTATAGTTTTGTATATTCTAGTCTTCTACAATGAAAGTGGTTTGTGTTATATGAAGAAAAGGTCCTCATTTTGTAAAGTATTATTAAATTTCCCTTGTACTGAGTTCATGTTCAACAAGAAATTTCAGAAGCTGGATTTAGTTTCCAAGAAATAGGGAATATTCCCTAATCAGCAGACATGAATACTGTAATCTATGAAAAGATAAATACAGCTCTTAAAATACAATAAATTCATTGTCAGTATGGAACTTTATTTAATAAATCAGTCCCCGATTGCTTAAGCAACTCCGAGCCCTCTTACAGTTGACTGATCATCTCTGTAAATTGAAGACAAGATTTCAGGTGGTGACAACTTCAAGATATTGCCCTCATTTAGGACTCAGATTATGCTGGCAGCTGATATTCCTCTATGACACTTCTATTCTATTATTTTAAACTTTAGTCAAATATGCAGTGTATTACCTTTTTTTTTTAATTGTCAGCCAGTGGGCTTGTACACGGACCAGAGAGAGAAAGAGGGCAAACGCACCTCCCAGTGGAGTGTGATCATGCTGCAATCCTTTGTGGCTCCGATTATTTGAGTTTCTTTATAATATATAATGTATTTTAAACCAATAACCCCCTCGGCTGAGTCTCTATGTGACAGCATCTGTGCAGTGTGTACTTTAATGTAAAGTGTAAGAGTGGTGAGGGAGAGGCGGAGGCGGAGGAGCAGGAGTTATGGAGGGGTCAGGCTCTGCAGGAAAGTGTGATCAGAGGAGGTGCAGGAAGAGCAGGCTGCTGTGGTCTGAGTTAGACGGTGAAGCTGGTGGAGCAAGAGGATGGGCGAACAGTCTGAATGCCAGAATGGAGCTTCATTTTCCTACAGCATTTGTAATTGCTTGTGTACATAGCCTCATTTCTGCCATCTGCGTGGCAGCTTCTATTAGTACAGACTTCTGGTATGAATATCGAAGTCCTGTTAAAGAAAAGTCCAATGATTTGAACAAAAGTCTCTGGGAAGACTTCATTAGTGATGAGGCAGAGGAAAACATGTAACGATGCACGATAGAACAGCTTAGTGGGATTATGGTGATGGTGTATCACCATACCCCAAAACACACATTGGTATAGCCCCCCAGAAAGGACAGAGTCATTTGATGTTACAGAATGCATGAGTTTCACACAAAATGGGCAGTTCATGGGCAAATTTGTTGATTCCAGAAACCACAATAGTGGAATTGATGTACTTCGGACCTATCTTTGGTGTTGCCAGTTCCTGTTACCTTTTGTCAGCCTAGGTTTGATGTGCTTTGGAGCTTTGACTGGACTTTGTACCTACATCTGCCGAAGCTTGTATCCCACCATTGCCACAGGCATTCTCCATCTCCTGGTAGGTCTGTGTACATTGGGCTCAGTCAGTTGTTACGTTGCTGGAATTGAACTACTTCACCAGAAACTGGAGCTCCCTGACGATGTAACCAGTGAATTTGGATGTTCCTTCTGCCTGACCTGAGTCTCAGTTCCCTTACAGGTGACAGGTCATGGTTTCTGCTCTTTTCATTTGGGCTGCCCACACCAACTGGAAAAAGTACACCTTAATGAAGGCATATGGCCTGGCCTGAGTGAAAAGCTCCCTACTTGACAGTTGCCATTTTTACTTTTTTTAGAGAGAGAGATTTTTGCTATAGGGCACGTGTGCTTACTGGAGAGACAGAGAGCAAGAAGTCATCCCCCAGGGAGGATGGCCATGCTGTAATCCCTTCTCCTCCATTCCCTTCTCAGGATCTTGGGTACACTCACACATGTGCCCAGCATGAGGTTCAAGCTTCCAGGTCCAGGACTCAAACTGCAGTGGACTACATGGGAAGTCCAATGACAGCCATTACGCCATCTGCTGGTCACATTATTTTTAAATTTGATACACGTTTTTGTTTTCCTACTAATTGTTTTTAATTTAATTTTTATTTTTTGGTGGATATACCATTTTATCCTGAAAATCCATCTTATTTACATAATACACACACACACACACCACTGAGTACACAATCCACTAAAATTTACGTGGTTTACTCTAGTGATTCCATATTTAAAACAAACTAATCTTGGTTCAGAGTCTAGACAGAAACAAATGAAGATAACTGGCACAAATTTGTGAAAGAAAATTGGCAGTAGGAAGTTGATCTTAAGCAAGTTTTGCTAATGTCTGGTAGACTTCCCAGTAAAAGTTGAATAACTGTTCTGTCTCAGGAAGAATCTCTAGTCTCTCTGGGAAACCTCTTATTATCTAAAGTTCATGTTCACTCTGCTTTTGTAGCTAGCCATCAGCTAACAGTATTGAAGACTTAAGCTCCATAGAATCGGGAAATTAACTGAGATCCCTTTCCCTAAACTTTGGCACATGGGTTTGTCTGAAGGGAAATATGGCAGCTGTTTGTATCTATACTGTGTCTGCCTATAAGAAAAGAAGTGAAAATGTAGTGTTTACTTGAAATTTTAACTTGAGAATTCCAGTTCAGTCAAATAAGATGGTTAATCATATGACTTTATTTTTTAAAAAACTGATAGAAGTTTTAATACCATCAAACCATTTAGAATTTTTATACCTTCCCTGTTCAGACACCAGGTTTATTAAGAGTGTTTTTTGTTTGTTTGTTTGTTTGTTTTGTTTAGTTTTTTCCTTTACCTTAGGATCTCAGAATAAAATTCCCCAACTACTCTTTGTCCTTTCCAGTTAAGTACCATAAGGAAGGTTCGGCCATAATGAGTCTCCAGAGCTGGGAAAACTACCACAAGATCTAAAGGCTCAACTGTCCATTAACCTCCAACTATGGTCTTTTATTTCTTCTGGTAAAATGATGTGCCTTTCCTTGCCTAAATTCCTTCCTAGTGTGTATCAACATTATTTAATATCTTCTAATTCAGTCTTTTTTATGAATATGACTATAAACATTTAACTTTAAAAAATTGTATTTATTTATTCCATTAGTATAGCATTTGGCAGATTTTTACAAAATGAATGTCTTTTTCTAAAAAATAAAAAAATTAGACTAAAAAAATAAACAATAAGAGTGGTTAAGCTACAAACTCTGAGGACCAGCAGATGGCATAATAGTTACATTGCTGGTTACACTGAGCTCTCACAGGGCCAATGGCAATTCAAGTCCCAGACCCAGAGGCTCAAAAGTCACACTGGGTGTTTGTGCCCGTGTGCCCACAATCCTAAAAGGAAAATGGAGGGGAAGGAATTGCAATATGCTCATCCCCCCTGGGGGGTTATTTCTCATTTTCTGTCTTTTTTCTCTGTCTTTCTGGTGAGCACACACACCCTATAGCAAAAATCTCTCAAAAAAATAAATAAAAAGGAAAAAAAAGAGAAAAGATATAAACTTTGTAGCCAGATTGTGCCAGTAGACATTCTAACTTTGTGGGACCAGCATTTGGTGTAATGGCTATGATGCTGGACTCCCAAGGAGGTGACCACGGTTTTAGTCCCAGACCCGGAGGCTTAAATTTACGCCAGGCACATGTGTGTGCATGCCCAAGATCCCAAGAGGAGAATGGAGGAGAAGGGATTGCAGCATGGCCATCCCCCTGGGGGATGATTTCTTGCTTTCTGTCTCTCTGTCTCTCTCTCTTTTTCTGGCAAGTACACACGCCCTATAGCTACAACCTCTAAAAAAAGAAAAGAAAAGAAAAGAATCTCTAACTTTGTATCCATGACAACTTGAGCATATTATTAACTTCTCTGTTCTTCAGTTTTCACTTATAAAATGGGTACATGAGTGCTACCTCATAGAATTCATGTGAGGATTATATGTACTAATGTTTGTATAATGACTGTGCAAGAATCATACTTGTAAATATTACCTAAAATTGCTGAATCTATTTATTTTAGTTAGTGGTAGCATGGTTTTGAATGTCTGACTGCATTTCCTTTAAATCAGTGTATAATTTAGACAACTTACTAATTGAGGCTACCACATCTTTAAGTAGTTCAAGATATTGAGCCTTTATGTGCTTTTCAATGTCTTCTTTACTCACATTTGGAACCAAATAGTGTAATGATCCTATATAAATTGAAACATAATGTTTTTTTCTCTCTCTCTGGTCCCTTTGGTCCATAATATTAACTAAAAATTAAAACACAGCAAAAAAAAAAAATAACCAGTTATAAAAACATGGCCCTATTGAAGTTGAAAAATGTTTCATTACTTGTAGAAATTGGTGGGCTGGACATACCTTCACATGTTTAGTGAAGAGAATATAATTAGAGAAAGGGAGGGGAAAAGTCCTTTTTTGAATAAAATGTGAAAAGCACCATAACCTTGGATTAAATAAGACCAGCCTCTGGTAAAGTGAATGAAAGAAGTGCTTTAAAAATCACCACTGGGGAATTTAAGGAAATAACTTCCACATTAATAAGTTAAAGCTATCAGTGCAGAGTTTTGTCCAATCTCCCTAAAGCTGTTATTACTTGCACAGCTAAGGGAATAGTTACATTAAAATCCAAGTTTAGATTTTTCTGTGTGTGTGTTTTTTTTTTAATAAGTGCTATGCACTGATCATTCTTTTAATCATTCTTCTTCAGGTCTATTGCCTTCAAGGAGCAACAGGATTTAGAGCTCTGCAAAAATAAATGACAAAATGTAGGGCAAAAAAGTCAAGGCCCAAAAGAGCCTCTGTTGTACCCAAGCCTGTACAGCACGAAGGCTACTTCGTACATGTAGTTCTCTGCTTCTGCACCAGGGCTTCTCCGTCCTGACCACACATTGGAATGAATTAAGAGCTTTCACAAACTCCTTTGTTAAGGCTGCACCCCAGGCTGATTTGAAAATGATCTCTGGAGTTAGATCCAGGCATCAGTATTTTTTAAAACTCTGAGATGATGTCAATGGGCAGACAAAGTAGAGAAAGAACCACATCTTTGGAAAATCTCTTCCATCTCTTTGTAAAGATAGACTGGGGGCTTATTCTCATAAACAAAGTCTTTATTTACTGCTAATCATGTCATTAGTCAAAAGAAATTTGAGAAGACACTTACAATCACATTTCCTCTTTGCTTTCTTTCCTTTTCCTTTCTTGCCTTTACTTTTTGTGACCTGGACGCATTTCTTCTCACCTGATGTTTTAAAGATTAAAGAAGCACAACTGATTGGATCCTATTTGTATGCTGTCACATGTTTCAGATTACTTGGACAAATAATGAACAAAAGAGAAAGAGAAAGGGAGGAAGGAAAGAAGAGTGAGTTCTTGAGATGGCGGGAGGGAAAAGTCAACATCTACAACATTTGCTTAGATTAAATATGACAAAAGAAATTTTGTAAAATACAATAAAATGTTGTGTAACTATATATATATGTAACTATATATATATGTGTGTTTGTGTGTGTGTGTGTGTATATAAAATATATATATATTATATATATATATGCATTTAACGTTTTCTTCTATAGGGCACATTTGCTTGCCAGAGATAAGAGAGACAGAGAGAGGGAAAGTGAGAAATCACCCCCCAGGAGGATGGCTATACCACAATCCCTTCTCCTCCATTCTCCTCTTGGGATTTTGGGCATGCATACACAGGCACGCAGCATGACTTTCAAGCCACCAGGTCTGAGACGTCAACTGCAGTCAGCTGTGTGGGAATCCAGCACCTTAACCACTGCCCCACCTGTGGCCCCTGTTTTGTATATATTTTACAGTCACGGGGAGAAACTTTCACATGTGGTCTCATGAAGTCATTGCAATGTGAAGTGAGTAGAGTACCTACTATATTGTTGCTCCCCGTTCAAAATAAAGAAAATGAGCCCCAAATCTTTACTCAAGCTTATTCAACTACTAAGTGGCCAAGACTGTACTTGCAGATTCCATCCCCACTTCCTTATTCTCTCTTCAGAACATTTTATTCAGATGAGTCTACTCCAATAGTTCTTATTCTCATGGCCCAAAGATAAATATTGTGTTAAAGCCATTGGTCAGTTCTCTAGTCTCATCTCCTTTCCTCTGATTCTTATGACGCTTTTGTTCCCATTTGAACAGCAACTTCTTAGTTTAACTACCTGACTCTTCCTTCTCTGCCCTACCTCCAGATGACTGAGCTTCCCAGGCTTTAGTGGTATACCTGCAAAAGCAAGTCTATCCAAGCTCTCTCCTCAAACAATCTCACTAGTGAGATAACTTTTACATCTTATCTATAAGATAATACTATACAAATTCATATTTCAGGCCCTGACTTCACCACTGACCTTTGTTTATTTACACAACTTTTTCTCTTGTAAGACATTTTTTTTGAAATTTTGTTATTATTTTCCTTTAATATGTTATAGGACACGTACACTCACAAGAGAGAAAAAGAGAAAAGAGAAAGAGAGAGAGAGAAAGTGAAAAAGAAAGCCACCAGGTTCATAGTTCACTGCAACCATAGCCATTCATGTGAGAGTCCAGCACCTATAACAACTATGGTGACCATTCTACTAGACATTTCAAACTTCACGAGTATCTAAATAGTCACTAAGTTTTATCCTCAGACCTTCTATGCCACTTCTCATATCATCAAGAGTCTCTACTCTATCAGTCATCAGTTTTGGGTTATTTACTGATCAGTGAAGCTGATCTGGTCAGATAGGTTAACTGTTAACATAAGGTAAAAAGGACAGTTCTTAAAGGAAGTTATCCTCTCCTTTGTCTCCACATTACAATCTCCTGGAAAGACTTTGGAAGGTAATAATCTTGCACCTTAGATCCAGAGATTGCATATATTCAATTATGACCTGGCAAGTGAGGAGGAAGAGCTGCAGACAAGGTATGGTCTTTTAAAAATCTCCTCCAATGATTTTAATGTGCAACCAAGATTGAGAAACACTGCCCTGGGAAAAAGTAGCCCACCCAAAATGAAGTGACAAAGTAAGAGAAGTGGTCATTTAACTGACTGTTTACACAAAGCATGTTTCTGAAAGTGCTTTGAGGATTACATAAAACTCATTATAAATGAACTTGATAAAATCAGAATGACATATAGAATGTATGGAGTGTATCTCAGGGAAGCAAGAGTATCACTATCAGGAAACAGGTTTACGTTCCGTAATGGGATGAGAGAGATTCTAAGTTGCTTCTCTGCAGGAGAGTAATGCTTTTTTCTCTGGGTATCCTTTTCTCATTGCCCTGAGTTATGGCAAAGGAAAATAAAATGGAGCCCTGGAGGAGCCCCACAGGAAATCCATGTGAGAAAAATACCACACTTTAGAAGTGCAAGCTGAGGAGGTAGAAGTAGCAGAAATTCTCGCACTGAGTTTTTCAATACTGCTAACAATTCTGATATCAAGCAAAAATTATTTAGTATAGCAACAAAATATTGCTAAATAACTACTATAATAAAATAAATAAATTGTGCTGAGGGCTGATTATTTGTTCAGTATTAGAGTAGGCACTTCATATACACTAACGTATTTTATTACCAAAATAGTCTTTCCAAGTTGATATATTTATCTCTATTTTTCAAATGAAGAAATTGACTGGGAATAATAACAGAATGTGTTTGTTTGTTTTTAGATTAGTTTTCTTTGTTCCTTTTTTTTTTTTTTTTATAGGGCATGTGCACTTGCTGGAGAGACTAAAACAGAGACAGAGAGAAAGAAATTATCAGCCCCCAGGGGAGATGGCCACACCACACCCCACCTTATCTGTCCTCTGGGATATTGCCCATGTACACACATGCACTTGACATTTTTGCCATAGGACTCTTGCACTCATTGGAGAGAGACAGAGAGAGTCAGCGAGAGGTGAAGTGAGAAATCACCCACCCTCCACCCCCTGGGGGGGAATGGCCATGCTACAATCTCTTCTCCGTTCTCCTCCTGAGATTTTGGGTATACTTACACACATACCTCATGTGCTTTACAAGTCACCAGATTCAGGACTCAAATTGTAGTCAGCCATGTGAGAGGTCAGCACCTTAACCACCACACCACCTGCTGGCCTCAAAATAATGTGTTTAAGAATAAATAACTAATAGAGTGGGGAACAAAATTCAAGATTCTCAAGCTACAATTTGTGCCCTTTGACAGCGGTATTCCACAGCACTACTGTGATGAGCCCAGTGATATATCAGTACAGGACAAGAACTCTTATGGACTGAGATTTACAACCAACCCAAACTCCCAAGTGAGTGTAAGAAATATTTTTAAAGGCTACCAGTTCTTTCTTTTTTTTCTTCTTCTTCTTTTCCAATGAAATTTTATGATTGTTTTGGGCCAACTCCATCGCCTAGTGTTTAAGGAAAACACAGATCCCACATGGCTGATTTGCAGTTTGAATCTTACCCTTGAGGCTTGAAAATCATGCTAGGTATATGTATGTACCCCAGTTCCTGACAGAATGGAGAAATGGAGGAGAAGGGATTGTGGTGTGACATGCCTCAAGGGAATGCTTTCTCTCTGGCAAAATACAGCTGTCCTCTGACCATTAAAAATACATTTTAAGGGAACAGTAAATGGTGTATTGGTTACGTTGTTGACTGAATGTGGTTTGAGTGCTGGACCTAGAGTCTTGAAATTCCTACTGGGTGCATGTGCATGCCTGCCCAAAATCCCAAGAGGAGAATGGATTATAGCAAGACCATCCCCCAGGGGATGATTTCTTGCTTTCTCTCTCACTGTCTCGCTGATAAGCACACATGCCCTATAGGAAAAAAAAAAAAAAAAAAAGAATAATAAATAAACAAAATTCTTAAAGATTATTTTGAGATGTATATTTATTGAGATTTATAATTTAAGGATGAAGAACCTTTCTTAGAAACAAAACACATATAATACCTAAAGGCCAAATGCGAAGATCATAACTGACATGGGTCTTTGTGTGACATTAAGGAACAGAGATGAGTAATGAAGCTTAAGTTCGTACCTAGAGCCAGAGAAGGTGAACCATCTTCAGCAGCCTCCTCAGCAAATCGAATTCAAGCCACCACAGAGAGGAAGAACTTTAACCGGGAGTGCCAAGGAATATATCTAGTCAGGCTTTGGGATTCCAAACTCCAGGTTGACAGAAACTAAAACTGCAGCTTCTAGCTTGATGGTAATGAGACACTTAAAAATGAAAATGTAAGGATTACACAGAGTTAGGTAACCCCTTTTATTTCCATGCCTTTCCTGGGGCCACTTGAAGAGAAATTCCAATGATTCATTTTATCTCACTCATAACCCTCTGAACAAACCTACCAATAGTCTGTAAATAATAGAAAAGGGTGTTGAGAGCCTGTGGCAAAGGCTTTGAGAAAACCCACATGCACATATGCCATTCTTCTAACTAGATTTTGTGCTTTTTATGTGTTCAGTCAAGAATGAAAACAATATTATAAATGTTATGCTTTCCAGGCTTGACAGATGCTCATCTAGGGATGGAGTTACATACACAGATAGAAAATGAGCTGTAACAAGTTCTTTGCAGAGGATACGTGGATGTTTTTGGAATCTGTGATGAAAACCCACTGTACCATGTATATATTTTTCCTTATTACTCAGATTTATTCTTTAAAACTTTCTTTCCACCATTTTTACCATCCAACTGACAATTCTAAGTGTTCCTGTGTTATTGCTGTTTACTTGGTCTAAAGCAGAAATGATGTTTTACAGCAGCTATATGAAGTACCATTGAGAATTAAATTGCTTTTCTTTCTTCCTCATCATTGTGAATTTGGTTCAGATGAAAGATGGAAGATTGGAAGCCAGGGAGTTGAAAGTCCTCTGTTATCTATGAGATGCACATGATATGGTCAGAGGCAGCCCAAACTTCCTTCTCCACAACAGCATATGCCAGCTTTCAAATCCTGGAGAAAGAGCTCTGTGGGAGAGGGTGTCATCTGTAAAAGATAGCATTTCAAGATAAGATCTCTTAAAAAAAAAAAGAAAAAGAAAGAAAAGGAAAAGGAGTTGGGATTTACAAGGCAGGCAGATGGGAAAAACAAGGTGAAGGAAGATTTACAAAGGCACCTTTTCGGTTCCTATTTAGTTTGAGAATGATATAAGCTGTATTCCTCCTTTTATTTCGCTCTTCACCTTCCTGTGTGTCTGTTTGCCACCCTGGAATTCTTGGCCCATTTTTGCTGGATCTGAACAGGCGGCAACAAACTCCCTTCACAGCCATCGCCAAGTCCTGAGGCTCTCTATAAAAAGACATGGTCTGAAACTCCAGACCACTGTGGAAGGGCTCCACATGCTGCTTCTTCCTTCTCTGTTTCCAACCCTCCTGTTCTCGACTAGGTGATTTAGCGTTCTCATTGCCTTGCACCTGGTCTCTGCCTCTCAGCTTAGCTTGATTCCAGCTTTGTTCCTGGACAAATCTTTTAGCTCCTTTCTTGCAGCTTGGCAGCCAGATCCCTGGCATCCTACAGCAAGCCCAGCTTCTTTAAACCTGGACCAGGCTCAGGGAGTTCTGACAGATTTGTCCTGTGTTTCTTTCCATCCTACCTAAACTCTCCCCTTTCCTTGTGTTTTGCATTGGTTTTAAAGAGCCTCTAAACTGCCCAGGGCTTCACCACGAGGAATCACGCCTAACTCTCAAGTAAAACCTTTTAGTCTCACTTTTTCTTAGACATCATCTGCTGTGCATCAAGCTGCATCATGTACCTCCTTCCCTTCCTAGTGTGAGTTTGGTGGGTAGATCCGCCTAGCTTTCTCTGTTATGCTTACGCTTTCATAATTCAGCACTTAATGAACACTTTCTTTTATGATGGTGCATGTACTGACTCCACATTTACACTTTGTCTAAATTAAAATTTCATCAGACTACTGCAAACCTACCACTCCTTCTGTGATGCCTGTCTTTGTCGATGGCACCACCATTTTTCCAGGCTCTCAGCCCTCCAAAGCGTGGACTTCTCTGATTTTGCCCTTGCAGCCACATTCAGAGTCCATTGATTCTCATCCAGCCCCAGGTTTCTATTTACATCATACAACCCTAATTTTTAAAAAAGATTTATTTATTTACTTATTTCCATTTGTTATCGTTATTTTTTTTTCTTTATTTGATGAGAGAGAGTGAGAAAGAGAGAGAGAAAGGGAAAGTGAGAAAGCAAGCCACCAGGTCCAGGACTTGACCCATGGTTGGCCATGTGGGAATCCAGCGCCCTTATCCACACCACCACCTGCTGGCCCCGAACCCTAATTTTTGTTTATTGGTAAGTCTCCCAGTTTGCCCTCATACCTATAGAACTTTCCCCACTAAATCCATTTATACACTGTGACCTGCTTAAGCTGTCAGAAGTCTTTGAATTTCTGTTCTTCAACTATTTTCTGTATGACCCCCTGAAAAAGTAAAATCCTTTACTTTCAGTTTTTTATCCATAAAGTTTGATAATATCTTCAAAGACGTATTATTATTAATTTTTTTAGTGCTTCCTATGGCAAAAAAAATCATGTCTGTGGTTCCTATCCCTATCATAGTGGCCTGGAATAGAGTCTTTACTGTGCGTTAATAGGTATTGTTGAATTTTGTTTCTTCCGCAGTTGTCACAGTAGAAGGCACAATGTTCTTTGCCCCTCCTTACTAGCTATAACATTCATCTATTTAATCAAATGTATTTCTCAACTACTTCTCTTCACTTGCACTTTTAATGCTCTAATGGCTATGAGAGGATGATGATGTTAATGCCGACTATTTATCTAACACTTACTATGTGCCAGAACTAATTCATCACTTTTACAGGGATAAACTCATTGACACTTTACATAGTAGAGCAGAGTTATAAAGTCCTTAGTATAAGTGAGAAATTAAAACCAAAGGTAAATTAAAGTAATTCGGTCTCGATCACACAGCCAGAAAGTAAAGAAGCTAGGATTTACATACAGATTGTCCTCAGAAGTTTTTCTCCTCGGTAGTGTTCCAAGTGCCTTACGCAATTCCACTACATTACTCTTAAATCTGTGTGTGTGTGTATGTGTGTGTGTGTGTGTGTGTGAAGCATTAAGAACAAACCAAAGAGTGGACAAATCATGTAACTTATTGAGCTATTAAATGAAAGTCCCTTGAAATGGAACTTCTAGGTATAGGAAATGTGGATATTAAATATTAGAATATGTCAAATTTTTCCACAAAGGTCATGTATTTACATTATTACCAGAAATATATGCTTGTACAATCCCCTTGTCCATTTCTTTTGAGTTCTGTGTCTTTTTCGTATTAATTTGAATACTTTTAATGTATGCTGGATGTGAGCACTTTGTAGTTGTATTTATCACAGAACTCTTCTTGTATGCTCTGGCTTGCATTTGCACTTGCTTAATAATGTTCTTTGATTTTCATTAATATGATCCGATATATAAAGGTTTCTATCTCTTTTTGTCTCATTGAATGGAGGACTTTTATTGCATCTTTAAAACATAAGAAATAGATCTTAAAAATCATCTAGCACCTTGTTACTGTAGCTAAAAGATGCTTAGATCTTTTTATCAATCGCTGAACTATTCCTTTTTCAGAGACATAGATTCCATCCAAAACTCTTCTGATATCCTTGTTTTTAACAGCCATGGATTGTTGAATCAAAGTAGCTAAATTTGATACAAATTTAACATTATTTTCTTCAAGAATTAACTCATCTTTCTGGGTTTAAGATACTAAAAAGCACCTTGCGGATTCATCCCAAATGTGCAAATATATTATTCCCCCAGGAAATTCCAGATTTCAACAAGAGATTCATTCTCTTGAATACTGATGTTGACAGGGAAGTGAGCAGACACAGACCTTATCTTGTAACAGAACCAGTGTTACATCTTGATCTTGTTCTGAACAGGACTGCAGATGGTGTGAATGGTAGTGTCATTACCTTTACCTTTTTATTTCTCCACCATTTATCAAACCAGAGCCTCCCTCCCTGCAACCCCGAGGAGACTGAGTTCTACTTTGATATGATTGCATTTTCTCTGCAGGGTTCCTCTGGGGCTCTCTCCAGAATAACTGTACACTCCTTCAAAATGATGTTGACAGGTAGTTGAGAATGGTCTCCATTCTTGAAATAGAAGTGGAAAAACTGGCAAGTTTTCACTTGATGGCCAGTGAATTGGAATCTAGTTTATGAAGATATACCCTGAGCTCTTTACCTTTCATTTTATTTGCATTGCAAACATGAAGATATTCTTCTCTGTCCTATAAAACCTCTACCATTTTAAATTTCATATGTAGATGCACAATACTCACAGAATTGATTTTGTGTTGAGTATGAGCTATGGACCAAGTTTTAATTTTATGATATCTACTGACCCACTAGTAATTGAATTTGCTGCTCTGCAATGAAGTCATTATTGTCAGTCAAGTATCCATATTTGCATGGGTTTATTTCTTATGTTTTTTTTTTCCCCACTATGTCATCTTGAAAATTGTGAAACATAATGAAAAGTTGACAGAATTGATATTTTGTATGATTGGTTTATCAGATATTTATCCAGCTATCTACCTGTCTAGTCATCTATAAAATAATATTAAAAAAAAATGTTTGCTCAGAGCACACATGCACTTGCCAGAGAGAGAGACTGAAGAAGGAAGCAAGAAAACACCCCCACCATGGGGACGGTCACACCATAATCCCTCCTCCTCCATTTCTGCTTCTTAGCAGGACTTTGAGCATGCATACACATTTCTGGAATGCTTTTCAAACTACTGGGTCTGGTATTTGAACCACACAAGTATTCATGTCTGATCCAGCTGCCTTACCCACCACACCATCATCTGGCCCAAATTAATAGTTTTAAAGCATTTTAAAGTAAGTTACAGATATCAGCATATCCCTAAACATTTCCACATTCATATCATTAATTAGAATTTAATAAATGCTTATGGATTTTTGAGATAAATTTACATGAAGTGAGATGTACAAACATTAAGCTGTTGTTTAGTAAATTTTGACATAAGTAGACACAGATTAATTTACAGATTATTCTTCAAATTTGTGTAAGTAAAATCATACTGTCTGTGCTTGTTTGGGAAAAGTTTCTTTCATTATATAATATTTCTATATTTATTTACATTTTATTACTATACATCTTTACAATATACAACATAATTTTTACCAGCAAAAATATAGTACAGATCAGTCAAGACAAAGCCATTATCATATACACTATCATCAGCAAAGAACTTTTCATTTTGTGTCAATTAAATGTATTACTTGTTTGTTCTTTCCCTCTCTCCCTCTATTACCTGCCTCCTATTAACCCCATACTGTCTCCAGTATCTACAGTTGCCCTCCCTACAACGAAACCTCCCATTCTTTCTGTTTCCGCTTTAGAATGCAGACATTCGATGTGCATTGAGTAGGGACATGCAAAGCCTGTCTATCATATCATAGTCTGGCTTGCTTTGCTTAGCATTTCAGTCTCCCATATTCATCCACGTTTTATCAAATGTCAGGGTCTCATTGTTTTTTTGTTTGTTTGTTTGTTTGAGATTAATCCATACTGTTGCATGTACTTGTGCTTTGTTCTTTCTATCATCAAGTAATATTAAATTATACTAGTATATAGCAGTTTGTTTCTATAGTCTTCTAGTCATTGGCACCTGGACTCTTTCCAGTTTTCCGTTACTGTGGTTTAAAGGTGCTATAAACATTTTTGTACATGTCTTTTGATTCTTGCCTCTTGAGTAAATACCTGTAAGTGGGCCTGGCTGCAATGCTATGGCAGGAACACACGCCTGTATGATACTGGAGCCATGTGAGAGGGTCTTCGATTATTATCCCGGCTAGAAGTCTGAGGGGAATATCATATCGTGACAAGAGCCTGCTGGGGGTCTCTGCTCTTTCTCTCTCTTTCACAGAAATAAATAAATAAATTCACCCCCTTCCAAAAACAAAAAAACAAAAAAATCCTGGAAGTGAAAATGCATGAATGTTCAGATTTACAAAAACCTGCCAGATTTTTTGGAAATATTTTACATTTTTGAAACAAAGCAAAAGACTTCTGGTTACTCTGGATTTTTTTCAATATCTAATTTTGCTCTCAGGAATTTGCTTCTAATGTTCTGAAGAAAGGGGTTGTTTTGGTAATGACTAATGATGCTAAGAAAATTTCATGAACTTATTGGCCATTTGCCTATCTTGTTTTGTGAAGTGGCTATTTAATTCTTTTTCCTATTTTTAAAATTTGGCATTTCCTTTTACTGCTGAATTATAGGATTTTTCTTTATACAAATACATTGTGGATTTTAATCCCACATGAATTTTTTTTCACCTATGGGTGCGTATTTTATCCATAGTATCCTACTTTAAAACAGAATTTTAAAAGTACCTCTGTGCTTGCTTACCCCTCTAATTTGTGAGGCAGCAGACTGTCCCGTGACTTAGGTTCTCTGACAGATCTGAGAAGAGATATTAATTTTTAAAAATTTTTAGCATTTTTCCTTGTTATGAGTACAAGATTGACAAATTCCAAGATGATTACGTGCCGAACTAAAACCAGGAATTTGAAAGAATAATCTATACATTTTTTCCCATCGTATTATATGAGTTGGGTGGTTGCCTAAGTTATACAGTCTGATGTTATTACTTAAAGCAGAATTCTCCTTTTTATCTACTTTAATTTTGGTATAAACTCATGAATAGTTAATAAAGACATTATTCTTTAGGATTTTCTGTTAAAATGTATTTATATCTTTTCTTGTCTCTCTCCCTTTCTATTTAGAATGCCTACTATCAAACCTAAATATTTTAATATGATGTGTCCAAATTCTACCCATCCTTTATGACCTAGTTGAAATAGTATCTCTCCCAAAAGCTACTGAAAAAATTATCTTTCAGGACAAGTAGATGGTGCAATGGTTACAACACTGTACTTCCACAGAGTTGACACGGTTCGAGTCCTGGACCTGGCAGCTTAAAACTCATGCTGGTCATGTGCGTGTGTGTGTGTCTAAGATCTCAGGAAGATAATGGAGGAGAAGGGATTGCAGTGTGGCCATCTCCCTTGGGGAGTAATTTCTTGCTTTCTGTCTCTCTAATGAGCGCACACACTGTATAGCAAAAATCTCTCTTAAAAAAATCTTTATAAAGTCTCTAAACACTTTATTTGCACTATTCTTATGGTCCATATAATTTTCCTTTGTGTATTAGCTATTTAATATTAACTACATACATTATAAAAATATAACTTATCTGTTTGGGGAAGGAGAGTGATGAAGGCTTCATAAAATAAATGTGGGAGAGTTCCTTCCTTTTGGATCTTTAGAAATAGTTTGAGTAGAATGGGGGTAACCCCTCTTTTTAAAAAAGTCTTGTAGACTTCGAAGTGAAGATATCAGAACCTAAGCTATTCTTTGTTGGGACGCTATTTCTTACTGATTCAATCTCATTGCTTCTTATTGTTCCATTCAGGCTTTCTATGTCTTCCTGATTCAGTCTTGGTAGATTATATGTGTCCATAAATTGCTCATCTCATCCAGGTTTTCTTGTTTGTTGGTGTATAGTCAGTATCCTCTGATAATCTTTTGTATTTCTGTTATGTCTGTTGTAATTTCCTTCTTCATTGATGAATAGAATTAATCTGATTCCTTCTCTATTCTTCTTAATTAGTTTAGCTAACTGCTCAATTTTGCTTATCTTCTCAAAGAATCAGCTGTTGGCTTCATTTATTTTCTGTGCAGTTCACTTACTTTCCATTTCATTTACTTCTCCTTGAATCTTTATTATTTCTTTTCTCCTGATATTGTTGCACGTCCCCACTTTTCTCCTGATATTTTTGCATGTCTGCACTGTATGGCAGAAACCGAAAGATTGGAAGGTTTAAAATCATGGAGAGCAACTGTGAATACTAGAAATAATGTTGAAAGAGGATTACAAGGGACCAGTAGTTAGCGTAATGGCTATGTCACTCGACTTCCACATAGTTGACCATGGTTCGAGTCTCGGACCCGGTGGCTTAAACTCACGCTGGGTGCGTGTGCGTGTGTACCCAAGATCCTGAGAGGAGAATGGAGCAGAAGGGATTGCGGCATGGCCATCCCCCCTGGGGGGTGATTTCTTGCTTTCTATCTCTCTGTCTCTCTCTGTCTGTCTGGCGAGCGCAAACACCCTATAGCAAAAACCTCTCCAAAAAAAAAATAATAATAAAAGAAAGAGGATGAGAAAAGAGGGTATGGTGAGAGAAAGGGAATCAAGGGGAAAAGGCAAGAAAGAAAACATTTAAGGGACAAAAAATGGAAAATTATCTGTCGATGACAACACGTATTATCCGTTCTTTTAATAGACTAATATATATAGTGTATTCATGGTAGAAAAATTCATTTTACATGATGTAATCATATGTAATGATTGACTGTATGAAAATTATAATAAAAGATAAGGAAACAAAGCACATCTTGCCAATGATTCATTTCTTTAACTCTAAGCATCTGATTCAGTGCTCAGACACGTAACGTTGAGTTTTAATGTCAGCAGGGTAGGAAGTAGGGGCGAGGAAATAAGACCAATAGTTAGCTGTTCCCCTACTAGAGATGATAATGGATGCTCATAGGTGCTATGACAGACGTTTCTATGACTAACAAAGTGAGAACTGCTATAATAAGGCATCCTTATTACTTAATCTACTTGGGAATCTTCAAGATGAAGCTATAGTTGGTTTAATTTCTTTGTGCATAGAATCTATGTCTAAAAAATAACTTGAGGGACTAGTGTGCTGAAATATCTTTTATGAAAAGCTCACTTAGATATTAAACTTTGTCCCAGATCTTAGAAACTATCTGTCTGCAAATTAGGATAAGTATGAGTAAGATGGCAAAAGTAGGAAATCACTTTTTCCTATTTTAAAGGAAAGCTAAGATATCCTAGGGAAGAGAAAAATTGAGTTGAGGTATAATAAAGGAAAGAATTTTTCTCAAAATAGGAACAGCTATTAGAATTCACATTAGTCATGCCTTTACCAGAGTACTGTATCTACTTTGGGTTTTCACACCTTAAAAGAGATTTAGAGAAATAGGAGAGGGTCAAGAAAAGTCAGAAAAGTAATTAAAGAATTATAAATCAAAAACTTTGAGAAAAAGTTAAAGGTACTTAGCACTTAATGTAAATAAATTTAATTCCATACATACATATCAAACATGACTCTTCAGTCTCCTTGGTTGGATCTTATGTAATAGAATTAGAATATAAAGAATTTTATGCACACAACAAGTAGCATTAGCATTTAGAAAAGACCAACATTTGCAGATAAATTATTTGTTATATCTTCTCATGGTAGGTTTCCTGGTAGGTTGTTAATAGGTGTAATAGCATCTAACCTAGTGGATTGAGGGAAAATATATCTAATACATGTATATGCATAATACTAAACTTTTGACTGCAAAATATTGAATATTTAATATAATGTAACTTTTTTCTGTAACAAATTAGATTGTAAACAGATAATGTAAAATACCTCATCCTATAGATTTGTAAAGAATTTGTTTTGAAACTCCTATAGAAACCAAAATGGGAGACCAGCAGATGGCATAATGGTTACGTCACTGGACTCCTACATAGTCTAACATGGTTTGAGTCCCAGATCTGACAACTTAAAACTCATACTGGGCATGTGAACTTGTGTGCTCAAGATCCCAAGAGGAGAATAGAGAAGATGGCAGCATGACCATCCCTCCAGAGACACTTTCTGTCTCTGTCTCTCTGTCTCTCTAGCAGGAGCACACACCCTATGGCAAAAATATCTCTTAAAAAGAGAAAGAAAGAAACCAAAATGGAGTTAATTAACAAAAGAGAAATGTCTATTAGTAGAAGAAAACCATAAATTCATGAAAGAATAGCCAATAATTAGTGAGACCTTACTATGTGAATCCTACTGTTATAAGCACTTCAAATGTATTAGCTAATATAATCTTCACAAAAACCGTTACAGGTACTTATTTCTATTGTGTCTAATTTATGTGTGAGACAGAAAGACATTACAACAACTAGTAACAACTTTGTAATTTCACACAACTAGTAAGGTAGAAGCTGGGATTTGAACCCAGTGAATCTTGATCTATTGATCCAGTCAAGAATTGTAAGGCAAATACATTTATGAGTAATTTTATATGAAGATAAACAGTTTTCCATCTAATGAGCTTTAAATATGTTTATTTCTATATTATATTGTGTAAGGAAGCATGTTACAAAGATCTGAGAAATCTCTTCGATTTTAGAATACCAGCATAAGTACCATTCCTAATTACAGTTTAAACATACACACACACACACACACACACACACACACACAACATCCACACACCACACAAGCATCTATTCTCAGCGCTGTGGAGAAGAAAACAAAATAGCCATTTTGCAAACCAACCGTGCATTTGATTTTGGCCAGTTTGCTCTGGAGCTTTCTTTTTTTTTTTTTTTTTTTTTTGAGAGATTTTCACTGTAGGGCGCGTGCGCTCGCCAGACAGACAGAGAGAGACATAGAGACAGAAAGCGAGAAATCACCCCCCAGGGAGGATGGTCACGCCACAATCCCTTCTCTTCCATTCTCCTCTCGGGATCTTGGGCACGCACGCACACGCGCCCGGCGTGAGTTTTGAGCCACTGGGTCCGGGACACGAACTGCAGTCGACTACATGGGAGTCCAGCGATATAGCCATTACGCTAACTGCTGGTTCCCTGCTCTGGAGCTTTCTGTGTGTTCAGTGTTGCCTTATTGATGCCAATTTGTTTTTGTAGTATATTGTTAAAGCATTTTGTATCCCAGAGGGCACAAATTGAAAGAAACTTTTATTGAAGGTAAAATTGTCAGATAGTCACTGTATACTCTGTCCTTGATCATTGGATTACAGTTCTGTAATTGATAAAAATAATTAAGAAATATTCTGATTTTTTTAAAAAAAAATACTACTGTTTAAAATTATTTCTGATGTAGACTGAATATACCCAACATATCAAAAGTTATAAAGTGGCTTAGATATATGTGAAAAAAAAAGGAGCTCTGTAAGTATTTCAATTCTGCATGCATACATAAAGATTCTCACCCCAATATGTCAGCTCCAAAGATACAGTGACAAACAGATGAAATAGCACACCACGCGACACAAGCTCATCACACTTGGTGTGATGCACAGCTCCAATTTTCCCACTCTCTGGCATCACTGGAGCCCAAATGACAAACAGAAAACGATATAGAGGCCATGAAACAGTCAAGGCCAGAGACTTTGTTTAGCTCTGTAGAAGCCAACATTCGCCCAAATGCTATGGAAGTCCTTTTGGGCGATAAGGTAGAGTTTATAATTGCTGACTGGCCCACTAAACAAGAAAGATAAATGAACATGTATCATTTTGTTTATCTATAAGCTTTTTGCTCTTTAGAATTTGATGTGTATATTTGCACTTGAAAGAGAGGTTAATTTAAATGCGAAGATCATACTCATTTTGTTTCTTTTGCTTTTCCGTAAATGGTTGGTGATTTAAATTATTGGTTTCGAAATGAACGGTTTATATATTTTTTCTGTTCATTTGCTCCTTTTAGTATTATTGAAATGAATTTGTTGTTTAATTTTATATCTTGAATCTTCTTGCATTTGGACATTAGCTGAAAAATATGACAGGAGAATAATCTATAGAAGAAAGAATATATAGTTAATTGTTAATTATCATGACACTAAGGACATTATTCTGAAAAGTTTAAAGTGTTTAAAAAGATACTGATCATGAGGCCAGCAGGTGGGGTGGTGGTGAAGGTACTGGACTCCCACATGGCCTACTCTGGTCCGGGTCTCGGACCTGTCAGCTTGCTTTCTCACTTTCTCTTTCTCTCTGTCTCTCTCTGATCAAATTAAAACTTTAAAAATAACAAAGTTAAATAAACAATTATTTTTAAAAGAGACACTGATTGCTTGAGTCTGTATTTTAATTAATTACATGACTTGCATCAGTAGTAATGTCTTCTTCCCAAAATATTAATTGGACATTAGATAATCAGTTATCCATATTTAGTTCCACAGAGACGACATCATTTGATATAAAAATTGTTATTTGATAATAGAGATGTTAATACAATATGTTTAACCTAAATGGAAACATTACTTGATCAAAACTGAACAAAAATGTACTCATACCTACTAATCAGTCAACAGTTACTGAGTTCCTACTTTGTATCCTTTTTAGTCTGTATAGTAAAAAGGTCTTTCTTTTCACAAAGTGCTTAGCATAATGACTGACACACAGCAAACTAGAAAAGTACTGGTTAAGACCAGCAGTTAGCATAATGGCTATGTCGTTGGACTCCCACGTAGTCGCCCACAGTTCGAGTCCTGGACCCGGTGGCTTAAACTCACACCGGGTGCGTGTGCATGCATGCCCAAGATCCTGAGAGAATGAAGGAGAAGAGATTGCGGCATGGCCATCCCTCCTGGGGGTTGATTTCTCGCTTTCTGTCTCTCTTGTCTGTCTGGGGAGTGCATGTGCCCTTTAGCAAAAATCTCTCTCTCAAAAAAAAAAAAGTACTGGTTATCTTCCTTTTACCAGTACTTTTATTAGAGTTTGCTCTGTGTCAGTCATTATGCTAAGCACTTTGTACACCCCCATCACATTTATTTCTGAGAAAGTTCAATTAAGTTGAGTACAGTTACATCCATTTTACATGAACCACAACTAAGGCCCTATAACTATTAGGAATTACCCAAGGTTATAGCGCTAGGAAATCAGGTGACTAGGATTTGACTGTAGTAATATATATTCCAAAATTCATATTATTTTCAATATACACCGTATTTGGTGTTGATAAAGCTAAAATAAGTGAAATGAAGAACAAAACATAGAAAGCAAGTACAATAGAAAGCCAGCAAATTTAGGAAAAGATAAATTACCATGGAAAAGGGAACAATGACAGCAGTATTTCAGTAATAAGTAAACATTATGTATTCCAGGCTAATAATGCCTGTGAAGTCTAATGACTAGAGAAATAAGAAACTTAATAGTGCTACATATTATGAGAATTTGGTCATTCATGATTACTGAATTGTGTTTGGAAGAATTTTTTTAACCTCCAATAGTGAAATGCCTTCCATTTTGCTACTAGGTAGGGAAAAAAAAAAAAGAAAAAAAACAAAAAAAAGCAAAACAAACAAACAAAAAAAACAAGTGTTGGAATGAATTCTGCCACAGGGGCATTGACCAGTAAGCACTACAAATTTATTTATTAAACTTGTCCTCTCAGCTCAGTAGAGTGTCAGCTCTCTCTGCCTTTTCAGGCATTCCACTAACAACTTGCATAAGAAGGTTACCCAGGCTAATCAAACCTCTGTATCAAATGAAAATATCCTTCCATAAGTGGCTTGACTTGGGACTTGTTCATATTTTAAATGTGAAATCTTTGATGAGGATTTCTTATTATACATTATGCTAAGTAGAAAAATTGGGCGTTTGAGCTGAGATAAAATTTACTTTCACATTACATGCCCCTAGAATGATGATGGTGGTGGTGTGTGTATATGTGTGTGTGTGCGTGTGTGTGTGTGTGTGTGTGTTTGTATGTGTGTGTATAGGTGTTTGTATGTGTAGTTCTTTCTCTTTTTTTTTTTTGTAGAGAGATTTTTTGCTTTTGGGCATGTGCATTCACAGAGAGAAGGAGGGATAGAGAGACAGAAAGTGAGAACTCACCCCTCAGGGAGGATGGCCATACCGCAATCCCTACTCTCAGATTTTAGTCACGCACACACACGTGCCTGGTTTGAGTTTGAAGCCCCAGATCCAGGACTCGAACTATGGTCGGATATGTGAGAGTCCAGCATTGTAACCAGTAAGCCACCTGGTGGTCTCTGTATGTGTAGTACTTTTGAATTTCATTTATTTCTTCTTTTTATCTTCTTTGTCTTATTTTGTAATTTTTTTACATGTAGTCACTGTAGATTTTTACAGCATACAAAATAGATTTTCCCAGCATGAGTACATTATGTAATAGTTCAGTCAAAGATATTGCCATATGTATTATCACCAGATAATGTCCCACTTTTTGTGCTTGTTAAATAATTTTGCATCTCTTTTCCCCCTTGATTTCTTCCCTTCCACCTCCCTATTGTACATCTTTCCCTGCATTGTCTCTGTTATCTATAGTTGCTTTACATGCCTTTACATTTTCTTTCCATTTCTGCCATAGAATACAGACATCCAATATACATTAAGTAGGGGTATACGATGTTTCTCTTTCATGATCTGGCTTGCTTCACTCAGCATTAAATCTTCCATATTTGTTCACCTTCAATCAAATGCCAGGATCTTATTGCTTTTTTATGGCTGAGTAGTATTCTATAGTGTACATGTGCCATTCTTTCTTTATCCATTCATCTGTTCTGGGACTTTTAGGTTAATTTTGTGCTTTAGCAATTGCAAATAATGCTGCAATAAACATGAATGTGTAAGTACTTTTCCAACTGAGTGTATTCCTATTATTTGGGAAGATACCCAGGAGTCAAATTACTGGATCGTGTGGTAATTCTATTTGTAGATTTTTGTGGAAACTATATTGTTCTCTGCAGTGTCTGTACTAATTTACATTCCCACCAACAGTGTAGGAGAATTCTCTTTTCACTAGCCTCTCCAGCACTTATCATTTTTTATGTTTTTAATCTTAGCCATTCTGATGGGGTTAGATGGTATCTCATTGTGGTTTTTATCTGCATCTTCCGTATGATAATAGATGTTGAACATTTTTCCATATGGTTTTTGGTTCTTCATATGTCTTTCTTGGCAAGTTCTATGTTCTGTTCATTCTCCCAATTTTTTATTGGATTGATTTTTCTTTTTGTGCAAGTTTCTCAAATTCTCTGAGTATTCTGGTCATCAGTTCTTTATCTAAGGCATAGTTTGCAAAAATGCTCTCCCATTATGAGGGCTGTCTCTTCACTCTAGTGATTTCTTTTTGCTGTGCAGAAGCTTTTTTTTTTTTTTTCTCCCTTTTTTAAAGAGAGATTTTTGCTATAGGGCACGAGTGCTTGCCAGAGAGATAGAGAAACAAAAAGCAAGAAATCACTTCCCAAGGGGAATCGCCACACCACAACACCTTCTCTTCCATTATCCTCTTGGGAGTTTGGGCATGCATGCATATGCATCTGGTATGAGTTTTAAACTGCCAGGTCTGGGACTCGAACTGTAGTCAACTATATGGAAGTCCAGTTGCATATCCGTTATGCCAACTGTTGTCCCATGCAGAAGCTTTTTAACCTGATATATGGAAGTCCAGTTGCATATCCATTATGCCAACTTCTTGTCCCATGCAGAAGCTTTTTAACCTGATATAATCCTAATTGTCTATTTTTGAAGCTATTGCCTGTGCTTTGGGAGACTTCCTAGAGAAGTCTCCAAGAGTTTTTCTTGTGTTTCCCACCAGTAGTTTTATAATTTGACGTTTTATCTTTAGATCTTTGATTATTTTGAGTTAGTTTTTTTGTTAATGGTGATAGATAGAAGTTCAGTTTCAATTTTCTGCCTGTGGATATAAAATTTTTCCAGCACTACTTGCTGAAGAGATTTCTTTTTTCCCACTAGATTAACTTGTGTCATTGTCAAAAATGGTTGTACATTTGGGGGGTTAGTTCTGGGTTCTCTATTCTGTTCCACTGGTCTATGTGCCTGTTTTTGTGCCATTACCATGCTGTTGTATAATATATTTTAGGGTCACAGACTGAGATGCTTCCTACTCCACTCTTTTTGCATGGTCCTGCTTTGATAATAAAGGGCCTTTAATGCTTCCTGACAAAATTTTTGATTGCTTTTTCTAATTCTGTGAAGAATGTCTCTGGTAATCCTATAAGCAAGCTCTCCCACTTTAGAGTGCAGAGGCAAAGAATGTCCTCCCCTTTGGAAGTTTTGTCAAAAATCACTGCATAGCCAGATTAATCATAGGCATGTGGATTTTATTTTGATTCGTATCTGTCTATATAGAAGCCATAAAAACTATGAACTTAAAAGGGGGCCAGATGGTTGTGGTTTAAATACCTTCTTATACAGGAAAGAAAATGGGGGATGTAGGCAATTTTAGAGTGAGAGATCTTTAGGAGGAAAGAATGGATTTAGACAATGGTGAGTAAATGATTCTTTTCGATAGGTGAATGGACCTGGAACACAGATAATAGTTTGTAATAGAATCTGTCCAGATGTGTTGGATTTTCTCGTCTTCTTTCATGCAATATGAGTTTAGTTAACGAAACCTCAGAGAGAAAGCAGAAGGCAATTGCTTTCAGCTTTGGTGGGTCCAGGCTTTAAGCAGTAATGGAATATCAGAGTAAAGCCCCATCCTACATTTTAGGAGAGAAATAGGATCACACATGATCTAGAGACAGGGTGTGGCAGTAAAATCAGAGAGAAAGCTTGATTCTGAGGGTGTATCTCTAATTTGATCAGTCTTCAGGGTGCTCATTGCCAAAGCTGATCATAAGGAAGAACATCTTCAAGAGATAGTGGCAGTAGGAAATCAGGTTGTACAGTAAATAAGAAAGGACTATTTAAGGGAGGTGCATTAGGAGAAACAATCTCAAGAGGATCTCAAGTTTTCAACTCACTTTCTCCCAGTGAAGATTTCAGCAAAAAAATAATTATGTAAGGAGTCCATATTATAACAGTAGGGCTTAAGTTGCTTAGCTTTGGCATTCCAGGCGTCACCAAGTGTGATTATATTGCCTCCCAAATAAGGTTCTTCTCAGTCTTTGTGACTCTGAAAATGGAGAAGACTTTTTGGGTGGAAAAAAAAAGACAAAAAATAACTTTATAGTCTTGTTTCAATGCATTTTTCAGGTGCTAGGCCTTAGAGCTAGAAGATATCACTTCAAAACAAGTTTCCTTTGAAAATTCTCTGTTGTTAATAACCCTTTTTTGTTGTGGTTCCTTTAAAAAGGGTTGATGTTGGGACCAACAGATGGCATAATGGTTATATTGTTGGACTCCCATGTAGTCGATTGTGGTTCAAGTCCCAGACCTGGTGGCTTAAAACTCGCACAGGGTATGTATGTATGCATACCCAAAATCCTGAAAGGAGAATGAAGAAGGAGGGATTGCAGCATGGCCATCCCCCACCCCCAACCCCCGCCCCGGGGGGGTTATTTTCTCACTTTCTGTCTCCCTGTCTCTTTGGAGAATGCATGCACCCTACATGAAAAATCTCTCTCTAAAAAAAATAAATAAATGAAATAAAAAGGTTTGATGTTTCAAGACAAGTCACAGAGAAACTAGCACTTTCCACCTTTTCTTTTGGAGGTAGTTGTTTTCAACTTGGTGGTTTTGATGATTGTACTGCAGACTTGGCAGTTAGAATTATTTCACTTATGGATATTATAAAAAAGATAATCTGTGAATTAATTGCAAACAAGTCTCTTCTTTAAAAATGAAGTAAAATAAGCTGTTTAGAGACAATAACACACATGATTTAAATTCTCAGACTGTGTTTAATATATAATATACACTATATAAAGCAAGAAAGTGTTAAAGAAGAATCAAAAACAACATATACATTTTGTTATCACCTTAAACTGTTAATGAGTTCTTTCTCTAAACCATGAGTTACAATCTTTCTCACTTGTGAGCTGCCTCAAGCCTCATTTCCAACTTCTGCCTGATGTGTTTCAACTTATACTGAGCTATGGTAATACTGCAATTATTAAGTTAGTCACGAATACTCTTCTCTTATTTTGAAGCAGGAAATTCTCTCAAGAATCTTTTATTTTAATCTCTAAAAATTCTTCCTTCAACCGTCTACTTCTAAAAATCAATTTTAGCTGTTTATTTTTCCCAATTTTAAATACTCCAAACAACCTTTGACAAGGCTTATGTATACTAAGAAAGAGAGAATCAACAAATAAAATAATAAGTGAAAGAAAAATATTTTTGATTTACTAACCAGTCACTAAACCATAAATTGCCTATATGATGTCAATAATCTTAATAAAATTGAAATAAATATTATTTATACTTTGTTAATGAGAATATGGAAACCCAGATAGGTTAGCAAAATTCTCTACATCACACAGCTGGTGAGCAGTAGACATGGAATCTGCACACAAACACAAATCATATATATGATTCTCTCTATATATCTGTCTCTAATTCCAAAATTTTCTATATCAGTTTTATGATCTGTTTTCAAGAGTCTAGGGATCCTTATTCACTTGTATAGTCACAAATAATGTAGCTAACATCCTCAGTATTTAGATGAGTGGACAGATTTTCTTTCACTAATTAAGTTACTATTACTGTAAAGTCTTTGCTTTCCTAGATTGTGTTTAACTAGAATAGGTAAAATATTGTAACTTTAACTTTTGTTATTGAGGGTAAAGTATAATTTTTTAAAATTAGTCAGGAAAAATATGCAATTTTTATCCTAGCACTCATCAGCTCATTTCCCTTCTCGCAAATATCCACGGGCTCTTGAGTATTACACTTCTTATTGAATTTTAAGGTCCCTAAAGCTTGGGCTTCACTTACTCCTTACCCTGTCTCATGCTCACTTCTAAGATATATGATTTATTAAGAGATGGCAAACTGATGGTTGCCACATTCTGGTGACAGATACATGTTTATTTACCCAACATTTACTTTTCCCAGTATGTGCATATTTATTATATGTACCATTATTAGCTGTCAAGATTTAAAAATCAATATTTCACATACAAAATCAAATGCTTTACTACTCTTGAAACATTAGAATATTTGGCAAATCTAGGCTAACAGTTTTTCTTCATAATAATCTATTTGAAATGAGAAGAATTACTGCTCATATTTATATTCCCATCCAGATCATTGGTGGACATTGGTGGACATCTCAGCCACACTAGGTTGCTTTTCCTTTTTTTTTTTTTTTTTTTTGAGAGTTTTTTTACATTTAAATTTTGGACATCTCAGCCACACTAGGTTGCTTTTCTTTTTTTTTTTTTTTTTTTGAGAGATTTTTGCTATAGGGCACATGCACTCACCAGACAGACAGAGACAGAGAGACAGAAAGCAGGAAATCACCCCCCCAGGGGAGATGGCCACGCCACAATCCCTTCTCCTCTATTCTCCCCCTGGGATCTTGGGCACACACGCACATGCCCCCGGCATGAGTTTAAGCCACTGGGTCTGGGACTCAAACCACAGTCGACTACGTGGGAGTCCAGAGACATAGCCAATATGCTAATTGCTGGTCCCGTAGGTTGCTTTTCTTTATAGAAGGTGCCATGTACTTATTCCCCTGCCTATTGAAGTTCTGTTTATTCTTTACATTGAGGTTCAAGGTTATCTCCTATAAACCCTTTGTTCCACCCTTCTTATATTCCCTTTATAGTTGTTTTCCCTGAAGTTAAAAATTGCTAATATTTTTTATTTGCCTAGGGTTTTTTTGATCTGATGCTAATTATTGTTCACAGTTCAATATTATTTATTTATTTATTTTTGCCATAGGATGCATGCACTCTTCTGAGAGTTTTCCATGAGGGATGACCATGCCACAATCCCTTCTGCTCCACTCTCCTGGGACTTTGGGTATGTAAGCACATGCATCAGCAAGATTTTCAAGTCACCAGGTCTGGTGCTCAAACTGTGGTGAGCCATTTGGGATTCTAGCACCTTAACCACTATGTGACCTACTGGTCCCCACAATTCAATTTTCTAAAACTTCAATTTTATTCAGTCATTTATGAATTGCATTATATTTCTCCTTGGTGAAACTAATGGAACAATCCATATTTTAAATATAAAAGAAAACTAAGGCTTACTAACCACTTAGAAGTTGATAGTCACCAAACTGTTTATTGCATACATTATGTCAAGTACATTTTTATAATCTGCAATACAGGCTGGCTAGTACTAGGCCTAGTATACAGTAAACTCAAGAATATATATATATATATATATTATATACATATATATATATGTATATATATATATATATTTTGCCATAGTTTCCTTCTCCTTTCTCTAAGGTTAGACTTTCTGTTTAATGAAATCCATGAATTGTCTTCTTTTTCCCCTCATACCCTTCTTTTCTGGGTCATATTCTGTAGAAATTTTAACTGCTCAAAATTTTTTTCTAAGTTTCATTATTTTTTTTCTTTTATAAAAGAGAGAAAGAGAAAGGCACACCTGAATAGATCTTTCTGTCATGACCCAGCCCAGCCTCAGCCAGCTAAGATCATGAGCACATGTGCACACGTACCTTGCACATACAGTAAGACTTCAGCATGTGAACTGCAGACCATCCCATGGGGCATGTGCCTTCAGCAACATAGTGCATCGTGTTACCACGGCACCGGCATGCCTGGCTTCGATCTATTCAAACATTGAAAGCCATGGTGATGACACTGCCAAGTCCTCGCCTCTTAAGGAATAACGCGCCATTCTGGATTGGCTGTCCCAACAGTGACCTCACACTGGCTTGGCACACAGTCACTACACCCAGAGTTCTCTGTCAATGTTCCACAGATTTCATTGTGTTTTTTTCTTTCCTTTTTCAAATTTAATTTTATTTATTATTATCATACTTCTTTAAAATATTACATTTAATCACACTCATCTTCAGGTTTGTGTCTTGGGACTTTAGGACAAATGTGCACCCCTCCCCACTCCATCCAGATAACAGTTCAAGCGAACAGCCTTGCCAGACACCAGGCTACCTGTGACTGCAGGGCCTAATGCAGGACCTGTGGCTCATCTCCTCCCTCACTCACCTTCAGACTTCAGATTTGTGTCTTGAGACATTAAGACAAACTTGGTCCCCTTTCCACTCCATCTGGGTGCCAGTTCAAGCAAATGGTCTTGCCGGATGCCAGGTTGTCTGTGGCTGTTTTTTCATTTTCAATATTCTACTTTTCATATTCCTTCTTGTTTTACCTGCATTTATTTACCATCTGGCCCCTGTCCTAACTTGGCTAACATGTAATCTTTGTGGGAATTTTTTTTTTTTTCAGAATTTTGAAGACATTGCTCTACTGTCAAGAAGCTGAGAGGCATGTGGAATCATTCCTTGTATGTTATTTGTTTACAGATTTATTTACTTTCAATTGTTTTTCGTTCAAATAAATTCAGGTATTTTCTTTTATTCCCCAAAGTAGTGAAATTTCATTCTGATGTGCCTTCCTGGAAGTCTATTATCAGTCATGATGATGTGCACTTTTTGAGCATTTTTAATCTAGTAATCTGTGTACCTTAATTCTGATAATTAAAAAAAATTTTTTTCATTGATTACTCTTTCTCCATTTTGCTATTCATTCTTTCTGGACCTTTTTAAAATATTGAATCTTCTCAATATGCCCCCTAAACATATGTATATTTATGTTTAAATTTACATATGTTGATTTTAAATAATTTTTAAATGCCAGAGGTGCATGTTGTCACGGAAAGGGGGAAAGGAGAGTGAGAAAGCTCCCTTAATCTCTTCTCTCCCATTTTTTCCTCCTGTTGGGATTTGGGGCACACACACACATACCCTGGCATGTTTTTCAAGCTGCCAAAGCTGACACTCTAATCGCAATTGGTCAGGTGCAATCTAGCTCTCGTAGCCACTGGACCATGGCACCAGCCCTAGACTGCATTTTCAGTGAATGCCTCAAAACTAAGTAGTCATCTTTAGTCTCTTACATTCTTGCTGTTCATTTTTTCAATTTCTGGACTCACTGTCACAGCTGATCAATTACATTTTTTCACATTTTATAATGAATATTATTGCCATCATATTTTTAACTTTTAAGAGCTTATTGTGTTTTTTTGAATGTTCTATCTTTTCTTGTATAATGAATATAATATCTATTTTTCTAGTAATGTTCATGTCGACTTTTCATATGTATGCAAATATAAGTATAAAATTATATTTATGTACATGCCATCATACTTTTAACTTGTGAGAGCTTATTGTGTTTTTTGAATGTTCTATCTTTTCTTGTATAATGAATATAATATCTATTTTTCTAGTAATGTTCATGTCGACTTTTCATATGTATGCAAATATAAGTATAAAATTATATTTATGTACATATGTGAATGTCAAAATTTTCTTTTTCCTATATAACCTCATTCTCCTGTTTATTTTATCTGCTCTTTTAATTCTGATTTTCATATTGAAGATAATCCTTAGCTGCCTGTTAATGTGCAGGAGTGCGGTACAAAGAGTTGATCGTAAACTAAACACATATATAGGTGGACTTTACCAAATGTAAGTGCTAATACATTGCTTGGAGTGATTTTGAAAATCTCAATGTGAATAACTTTATATCTTGAGTAGGTAAGATGTCTTGAACCTTCCTCATGTAAGATAAAATTCTGCAGCACTCTAGATCTTAATCAAGGAAGAAAACTTGCCAGTCATTAGTCATAATGTGTGTGTGTGTGTGTGTGTGTATATATATATATATATATATTCCTCACTTTTGGGTACTGTACTCATGCAAACAACTAAGTCATTTGCCCTCATATCAGATCTTTTTTATAGTCTCCAGAGGATAAACCTCAAATATGCCCTAGGTATCATCTATCATCTATAGAATAAGGGACATTGGGAGTGGTAATCTGTTTCACAAATCTTTTAATCCATCCACTTTGCTTTAACCTTTCTCTTTGTTATAAAAGTAACTGATTTTGCCTACTCATTTTGAAGGTTTTAATGGCAATTCTCAAGTTTTCTCCACATCTGGCTTAGAAATAAACTTTCCTGAGTCTCCTAAAATAGTATTCCTAAATTTTAAATTCAGTTTCCAAAGTTTTCCTGTGACTGCTTTCTTCTTCCCTCTCCTTATGGATTTATGTATTTTAAAAGAATCTCTCTATATTTGTTTTAGTGGAATTAAGAGTGGAGCAAAATGATTTGTATATGTTGGTCCATCACCTTAAACTTGAAGTTCCCCATCTCATGAACTTGGATTGAATAAGTTGTGTCCATATGAGGATAAAGAACTTATTGATCTGGGCATGAATACCCCTGCGCAAACACACACACATTCTACTTGGTTATTTATTATGATATGTCAAATAACTTGTTTGATTATTCCTTTTAATTTGACACATTTTCACTCTGCTAGGGGAATATGTAGCCCCAAGACAAATATTAAAGTTTTTCATATTGCTAGTAGCTTTTTTCATTCCCTAAGTTAACTCTAATGAAAGTCAATTGATACAATTCAGAATGAAAATAATCCACAGGAACTCTCAATAGCTATCTCCTATATGAATGATTGGATCTTGCTTGTAAAGATCTATAATACAACTTGTGGGAATCTTGATTAAAATGTAATTAAATGCTAAATTGACATAAGCTCAGAAAATGCTTTACTCATGACAGTGAAATCTTGCTCTCAATTGACATTTATCTGAGTAATTTGGAGCTTTTTAGTACATCAAAGCTTTCTAAAATTGTTCATAAAAATTCCACATATTTCAAAAAATTATTCATAAGAACATTATTCTTTTCCTGCCATTTGCAGTGATATTTTTATTTCTTTATCTTATTTTTTTCTGTAGGAAACATGCACTCACCAGAAAGAGACATAGAAGGAAAGTAAGAGATCATCCCACAGGGGGAACGGCCATGCCACGATCGTACACTTCCATTCTCCTCTAGGGATTTTGGATACACACATGTTCATGCATGTACCCAGCATGATTTTTTTTTCTTTCTTTTCTTTTCTTTTTTTTTTTTGAGAGACTTTTGTTATACATCACATGCACTCACTAGACAGAAAGAAAGAGACAGAGAGCGAGAAAGTGAGAAATCACCCACCAGGGAGGATGGCCATGCCATGCCACACAACCCCTTCCCCTCCATTATCCTCTCAGAAATTTGGGCACGTACACATGCATGCATGTCTAGTGTGTTTCAAGCCACCAGGTCCAGGACTTGAACCATGATTGGGCATGTGGAAGTCCGGCACCTTAACCACTACACCACCTGCTTGCCCCCAGCCTAGCAGGATTTTCAAGCCACCAGTTTCTGGACTTGAATACCCCCAGCCTAGCATGATTTTCAAGCCACCAGTTTCTGGACTTGAACAAGAACCAGCCATGTGAGATCCAGCTGCCTTAACTCCATGCCACTTGCTGGCAGTATTTTTATTTTTAAAATCAATTATATTATCTGTTTTTGTGGGAATATAGGCCAGTAAGTTTATTTTTATCTAATAACTTTACTGGGTTATTTTATTAATTCAAATGATCAGTTTTCTTGAATGTTTAAAGCAGATAAGCATAGTTATAAAGGAGAAATATTTTTCTTTTCAATAGTTACAAGGGCTTCTTTCTTTTTTTTTTTTTTTAAGAGAGATTTTTGCTATAGGACATGTGTGCTCACCAGAGAGAATGATAGAAACAGGGAGAGACAGAAAGTGAGAAATCACCGGGGGCGGGGGGGGAGGGCAGGGGGCTGGCCACATTGCAATCCTTTCTCCTCCGAGTTCCTCTTGGGGATTTAGGCACGCATGCACATGTGTTTGACATGGGTTTCAAGCCACCAGGTCTGAGACTCCAACAGTCATGGGTAGTCCAGTGATGTAACCACTGCACCATCTGCTACTCCAGAGCTGTTTTCTTCTTTAAGGATTTTGCCATAGGGCATGTGAGAGAGAGAGAGAAAGATAGACAGTGAGAGAAAGTAGATTATGCCCCAGGGGCTATGGACTTGCCTCAGTCCCTTCTCTTCTCTTCTCCTGCTGGGACCTTGGGCATGAATGCACACACACTCAGCATGATTTTCGGGCTGCTGGGTTCAGGACTCAAACCGTGGTTTGCCATGTGGGAATCCAGTGCCTTAACTACCACACCACCTGCTGGCCTGAAGAGTTACTTTTAATAGAATTTAATAAATGATTTTTAAATGAAATTCCAATATTTAATTATTAAGTATTATGTTTATTTTAGTGTTTAGGTTAGGAAAGTGGCTATTATTGAGTGCTAAGAGTTTTCTTTAATATATATGAAAATATTAATGTTTGTATCTTTTAAGGTGTCACCTTTTATTTATGTTTAGGTTTTTATTTGTTTCTTCTCAGAGAGAAAGAGAGCGAGTGAACTAATGAGCATCCCCAACTTGCCTTATTTTAAAATCACACTGTGTTCCATTACTGCTTACATATACATTTTTAAATACATCTATACATTTATTCACATTCCTTCCAGTATCTCATCTTTTTCTAGTTTCAAATTAACTTTTCCTCCTGGAAGTAGAAATTATCCCTTTTGGAATACAAATTTATTTGAGACTCCTTTAAAGGAAGTCTTCAGTGACAGTGTGTTTGAAAATCATTTATTACATTATGAGTCTTAAATGATTGTTTCTCAGGGAACAGAATTCGGGGTTACTCTTTTTTTTTATTATTTTTTTTTCACTGTCCTTTGTTTTCTTGAAGAGGTCTGTTGTCCAATTTTCATTCCATTATTAAGTAATTTTCCTTTTTATTTTTTTCTTTCTCTCAAAAAAAGCTCTTTGTGTGATTTCATGATCCAGAGGTTGATTTTTTTAACCCTGATTTGTCTAGTTTGCTTTTATATGATTGACAGAAATAGCCAAAATTGGATGACTCATAAGAATAGAGATTTAGGGACCAGCAGTTGACATAATGACTATGTCACTGTACTCCCATGTAGAAAACTGTGGTTCGATGCCCAGACCCAGTGGCTTAAACTCACGCCCGGCGTGTGTGTGTGTGTGTTCCCAAGATCCCGAGGGGAGAATGAAATAGAAGGGATTGTGGCATGGCCATCCCCCCTGGGGGGGGGGGATGATTTCTCACTTTCTGTCTGTCTCTGTCTTTCTCTGAACACACATGCCCTATAGCAAAAACATCATTAAAAAAAAGAAAAGAATAGAGATTTATTGAGTTATTTGGCAGTCAAGGGTCCACAGGTCAACTTCCAATGAAGCTGCAACATGGCAGAGGGCAGGATCTCAATCCAACTTGTCTATAACTTTCTCTCTGGTCTCTTTTCCCTTCTTTTTCTTTTTTCTTTTTGAGAGGTTTTTGCTATAGGGCATGTGCACTCGCCAGACAGAGAGACAGAAAGACAGAAAGCAAGAAATCACCCCTCCCCCCCCCAGGAGAATGGCTACACCATAATCTTTTCTCCTCCATTCTCCTCTCAGGATTTTTGGCATATATCTGGAGTGAGTTTTTAAAGCCACCAGGTCCGGGACGCGAACATGCATACTATGGTCGACTACATGGGAGTCCAGCGACATAGCCATTACACTAACTGCTGGTCCCTCTTTTCCCTTACAAAAACCCAGACTCAATCACAGTGACACCACCCAATGATCTTATCACACCCTAAAGCCCCACCCTGAGACACTAAGAAGGGATTAAGTTTTCACTTAAAACCTTTACAATACAACCAAGTCCCAATACATGATATTATGGGGGATAGGTGAAAAATAACAACTCTAGCAAACCTATTTAACATTGATTATGATTTTCAAATCCATAGATTTTAACGGCCTGGTAGTTAAGTTGCTAGACTCCCACATGGTGGACTGCAGTTCAAATACCTGACTGAGCAGCTTGAAAATCATGCCGGATCCGTGTGTGTGCATGCCCACAATCCCAGGAGGAGAATGGAGAAAGGATTGCATCAAAACCAAACCCCCTAGGGGGTGATCTCTCACTTTCCTTTTCACTGTCTATTTTTCTCTCCGGTGAGACCACAAACCTTATGCATCATAACCAAATCCCCTAGGGGTTGATCTCACTTTCCTTTTCACTGTCTATTTTTCTCTCCGGTGAGACCACAAACCTTATGGTGTAAACTTAAATAAATCTATGACTTTTTCAGTTTCTCTTATTGTAAAAATTCTCAGTCATTATCATCTTAAATATTTTCTCTTTTCGTGTTTATTCTTTTGATACCTTTGGTAACCCCTAAGGGACAAATATTAGACATGTATTTCCTCTGTGTTTATTAAATGATATCCTCATGTTTTCTTCTTTCTCTGTGTGTCCTAGATTCTGAATAATTTTTTCAAATCTTGAAGCTTTTCTATTGATTTCTTCCTCTATGTCTGTTTTGCTGGTTTTTTTCCCTGTTAGTTTTTTTAATAAATACTTTGCTAAATTTTAGCATTCCCAAGAAGGCATTTTTCTTAATCATGACTCAGTATAAAGGAATCAAGCTTCTTCGTATATTTGTACCACAACAAAGATTGTTTTTTATTTCTTGGCCAAATTTACTTTGTGAATGTGGTCCTTTGAGAATTTGTTTCATTGGTTTGGGGTCTGCTACCTGATTTCTTCTAAACCCTTGAAGCCTCATCTTCCCTCCCTGGACGGTCACTAAACCCCAATTCTTATTTTCCTCCAATAGAAATCTTCACTATATCCACCATAACAGTCCCAGGTCTAGTTCACATTTATTACTCTGTCTTGGAATGCCCAGTAGTGATTTTTTCTCTCACGTTTTTTTTTTACTTCCTAAGGATCCAACTGTGCATTTAAAGGAGATTTTGTACATTGTGTGCAATATTTCTTGTATTGTGTTGAGTAGAATTTTCATGTGCTCTAGTTCGCATATTGTTATTCCAAGCAGAATGAGAGGGAGAAGGACTACCATTTATTGGTTCATTTGCAGTACCTCATGCACAGCGTCATACAGAGACTTTCACATGCATCACTTCTCCTGTCCCTGACAAGAGATGTGAGGGCAGAGATATTATTTACCATCATATGTTTAAATACAGATTTTGAGAGAGATTATTCCAGAGGTTATTTGCAGGATAATTATGGACCTCCTCCAATGTTCTTGGAAGTGTAGTTTCTCTACTGGGAAGAAAATTAAAATATTTTCTTTTATTTTAATCCACGATGACATGGTGAAGTATTATGTGTGCCCTAGAGGGCAATGGAAAAGGGAGAACTGAACATTTTTTTCTCCAATGACATAGTGAAAATTTATATAAGTTCACTTTCTGCACTTCAAGGGTTATAATAGCAAGTTGTGAAAGAACACCAATGGGGAAAGAATTTTACTTCCAAGGTAGTCCTAAAATCAGCATCCTAAGTTGAAGATGCTGTATAATCCTAATAGATTCTCCTACAATGAAATAATCCTGATTCATTTATGAATTGTACTCATTTAGATAATTGTTTTTCTTTTTAAATTTTATTTCGATTTCTTTTATACATTCAGTCATGTTATTTAGTTCGCAAAGTGAATATTTCAACGTGTACATTTTTCACCAGTCCAGTTGACAATACTATAAAGTTATCTTCAACAGATAATAAACCATTTCTTTGGCCCAGTCTATTTTTCTCCTTAATGTCCTTCCTCAGACTCTACTCCTTCATCCATCTTCTTCCCACATTGTATCTGGTATTCACAAACATATGCTCTGTTTCTATATCCTTCAGTCATTTAGTTTCAGTCATATAGTACAGACACTTGATACATATTAAGTGGAGACATACAATGTCTCTCCTTCATAGCCTGACTTGCTTCACTCAGCAGTAAACCTTTCATATTTTCCCACTTTCTGTCAAAAGCCAGGATCTTGTTTTTTATGGTTGAGTAGTATTCCATAGAGTATATGTGACACAGTTTTTCAATCCATTCATCTGTTCATGGGCATTTGGGTTGTTTCCATGTCTTAGCACTTGTGAATAGTGTCACAATAAACATTGATGTGCAAGCACTTTTCTGATTAAGAGTTCTTCTGTCCTTTGGGTAGATACCAAGGAGTGGGATTGCTAGATCAAATGGTTATTTTATTTGTAGATTTTTGAGGAATCTCCAAATTGTTCTCCACAGTGGTTGGACCAAATTACATTCCTACCAGCAGTGTAAGAGAGTTCCCCTTTCACTGCACTCCCTCCAGAACTTATCATTATTTGTTTTATTAATCTTAGTCATTCTGATTGGGGTTAAATGGTATCTTGTTGTAGTTTTGATCTGCATCTCCCTTACAATGAGGGAGGTTGAGCATTTTTTTCATATGCCTTTTGGCTATTTGTATGTCATCCTTAGAGAATGTGTTTTTCAAGTCATTCTCCATCTTTTAATAGGGTTGATGACCTTTTTTCAGGACAGCTGCTTGAGTTCCTTGTGTATTCTGGCTATCAGCCCCTTATCTGACATATATTTTACAAAAATATTTTCCCATTCTGGGAACCATCAGTTAGCATAATGGCTATGTCACTGGACTCCCACGTAGTCGACCGCGGTTCGCGTCCGGGACCCGGTGGCTTAAAACTCACGCC
>NW_006199230.1:1956439-1995391 GCF_000334495.1 Tupaia belangeri chinensis
ATTGTGGCGTGACCATCCCCCCTGGGGGGTGATTTCTCGCTTTCTGTCTCTCTGTCTCTCTCTGTCTGTCTGGCGAGCGCACGCGCCCTATAGCGAAAAACCTCTCCAAAAAAATATATATTTTCCCATTCTGAGGGCTGTCACTTCATACTTACTACTGTGTCTATTTTTTTTTTATGACTTTTTTGCTTTGCTTTGTTTTCTTTTGTTATAGGGCTTGTGTACTTGCCAGACAGAGACACAGAGAGAGAGAGAGGGAAAGTGAGATATCATCCCCTTGGGAGATGATAACACCACAATCCCTTTTCCTCCATTCTCCTCTCAGGAGTTTGGGCACACATGCCCAGAAATCTAATGTGGAGAGGTTGTTTTTTTGCTTGTTTGTTTTGTTTTGTTTTATTGCTATAGGGCGTGTGCGAGAAAGCAAGAAATTACCCCCCAAGGGAGATGGCCATGCCACAATCCCTTCTCCTCCATTCTCCCCTCGGGATCTTGGGCACCCACGCACACGTGCCTGACGTGCGTTTAAGCCACTGGGTCCGGGACTCGAACCACGGTCGACTATATGGGAGTTCAGCGCCATAGACATTACTCTAACTGCTGGTCCCTCTAATGTGTTTTGCAAGCTGCAGGGCTCAGAAATTCAACCACACAGTCAGTCATGTGGAATCCAGCACCTTAACCACCTCATTACTGACTGGTCCCCATTATTTGACTTGTAAAAATATTTTATTTCCATTTATTTAACTACATCTTTAACACCTTCAGAGGGAAAAAATATCAGCAGACATCTCCTTCAGTAGTTTCTCTCTCCACTTTGATTGTGACCACTGTATATTTCCTGATGCTCAACCTTTCTGTTCTTTGACCTTGTCTATATCATCTTTCTTTTGGCCAACTTTTATTGGAAGGCCTTTATTGAGTCTTTTCACCCTAAGCTCCTAATATTTGCCAACCTTTAACCTGTTAGCTCAGTAAAAGTTCAGCAACTTCAGAAGCCACTTGATATGAGCACATTTTTCTATCAGAGCCTTTGAACTTTTAAGTGAGGGCAGGACCTGTTTCCTTGCGTGTGCTGCTGCATGAGTTATCTTGAAAATCTGAAGTCTGTAGCCCTTAGCTCAAGGACAACTCAAGGGAAATGTCATTTTCTCCAAAACTTCTAAAAAAAGTCTGTGTTCAAGGCAGGCAGAAGGAAGGGGGCGGGGGGAATAAAGGCACTATTATAAGCTGACCCTCTAAATTCAAATCTTTCAAGTTAGGAAAACCTTTTTTCCCTTCTCCTTAAGGAAGTGAATAGCTGCAGGAAGGACATGGTATCAAAGCAAGTCATGGTATTTCTTCATGAAATAAATGTGCATCTACTTTAAACTAAGATCATTCAAACACTTGCAACTGTAGGAGAGAAAGAACCTGAAGTCACCTTTTCCCTCCTTTTAAAAATCTGTAGCTTTTTTTTCCCTTATACTTCAGAAGGAGAGTGATTAAAAGACCAAACAGAAAATGGAAAGTACATCAGAACGGGGACATTTTCTGTTTCCTCTGGCAAAGTAGTATCCACCTGGGACATCTAATGACTATATACAAACAGTATTTTCTATGTATGAATCACCTTTTTTGAGGCCATTCTTTAATATTGCACATTGTGGGATACTATTAAATCCAGAACAATTTCCATTATTGCTAAGAATGAATTACTCTAAGATGTTTTCAAGACATTTAAGTGTAAACTGACCAAGGCCATATTCATGGCTGGTGGTTGGACAATTAATTTGTTTTCATTCTTTCCCCTGGCATATCTTATCATGCAAAAGAAGATATAGTGCTCATTATTATTACTTTCCTTGTTACTTTTGATAGTATATATTTGCAAGAAAAAGAGAAAGGAATAGGGGGAAAGAAAGAGAAGCATTCCTTAATAGAGTATCATCATGCGGCAACCCCCTTTGTTCAGCCCTTCAGCTCTTCAGAACCCAGAATGCCTGCTTACCTACCCACATATTTCAGGCCAACCCAAAGATGTGAGCCCATCATTTGCCGTATAGCTTCCAGTCTTGTGGGGCACTGACTTTACCACTGTGGCTGGCCCTGCCATTCTTGTTTAGAAATCTTATTCCTTATGGCCTATAATAAACAAGTGGAGTAAGGAATAGGACAGGAAAAGTAAAGGTAGAGCTCATTAAGCAAACTCTCAGAGCAATAGTTCAGAACAAAGAATCAAACTAATAATGTAGTTATCAATGCTAACTTTACTCAAAATAACCAAGAGATTTCAAATGATTATACTATTTTGTCAGGGCTTAGCATCTTGTTTTGGAGACAAAGTTAAACCCTTCGGTAATTCGAAAACTATTGGGAGGTGCTGTTGGCCACAACTATGAGAGAACTGTAAGTGTGGAGGTGACATCAACCATGAGCTTCAAGAAACTGAAGTTAACATTTAAAGATAGGCTGTAATGGGAACCAGCAGTTAGCGTAATGGCTATGTCGCTGGACTCCCACGTAGTCGACTGCGGTTCGTGTCTCGGACCCAGTGGCTTAAAACTCACGCCGGGTATGTGTGTGTGCGTGCCCAAGATCCTGAGAGGAGAACGGAGGAGAAGGGATTGCAGTGTGGCCATCCCCCCTGGGGGGTGACTTCTCGCTTTCTGTATCTCTGTCTCTCTCTGTCTGTCTGGCGAGCGCATGCGCCCTATAGCAAAAACCTCTCAAAAACAAACAAACAAAAAAAGATAGGCTGTAAAGTGCTAAAGGGCTAAAGGGGAGAAGAGCGTTTCAGGAGATTGTGGGGTTTGCATGTGTTTAGAAGGTATGGGAATACAGGAAAAGAGAAAGCCTGAGTGAAGTCCTCGTATGAAATAAGCCTGGTGAAACAGAGCATTTCCATTTATCTCTCAAAACACATTTATAGGACCCTTCCTTAATTCCATGTGCAGAATTTACCCTTTCTTATTATTCAATTAAAATTCCTTGCATTGAGTTTTAATATAAGTAGTTACTTTAATAAAGCAAAAACATTTTATTTTCAAAGAGATCTCCTTATCTATCCCATCTTTTCCTAGATAGCAAATCCATAAGGCCAATGTCATATTTTAAATATCAGATGTTTAATCTAATATCTGAAACACATTTAGTGCTATTTGAATCTTTTTCTTAAAAGAGAGAGAAAACATGGAGAAAGAGAGATAATGAACAGAGAGAAGCAAGAATGATTACTGAGTACAAGACAAAACATAACTATAGGAAAAAGTGTTTTCCGTTTTTCTTTTGTTTTGTTTTATTTTGTTTCAGTAACTGTAAGCAAAAATATTTTCTACTAAACCAAATAATTTTGGCCAAGCATCCTACTCCCAAACAACAAAATCAAGTCAACTAGGAACTTGATTGCTTTAGAACAAACTTCTGCGTGATTATTTCTTTTTCCTTTTCCAACTAGATTATTTTGGCATCAAAAGCACATGGCGCTGTTATATCTTCTTAAACACAGCTGCCAAGTTTATTGTGTTTAGCATGCATGTCTTTTCCTTTTTCTTTTTTTTTTTTTTTATAAGTGAATTTAGTTAGTTATTCCATGAAAGAGAGCAAGAGAGAGTGGAGCTCAAAACAGGTCCTCATGCCACAAGACCACCTCCAGATGCAGCCAGTCTTGGTCATAGGCAGGAACACGTGCTCAGCATGCAGAGAGGTCTCAGGAAGCAAACCTGAGACCTTCTCATGTGGTCTCAGCATTGCAGAATGGCATTGTCATTGTGCTATATTATGTGACTCTTTTGAGTAGTATTGTCCTGGCTCATCTTTGTACTCAGTAAATATTGACATTATTTTTAGAACTTCTGAAGTTATTATTACTTTTTAATTATTCTTTATCATTTAACTTTATTTATTTGTTTATTTATTTACCTATTTTAATTTGACCAGAGAGTGACAGAGAGAGAGAGAAAGTGAGAGAGAGAGAGAGAGAGAGGGAGGGAAAGTGAGAAAGCAAACCACCAGGTCTGGGACTCGAAACTTGGTTGGCCAACTGGGAGTTCCAGTGCCCTTAACTACCCCATGACCTGCTAGCCCCAATGAAGTTATTATTTTTTAAAACACATTATAACAGCACAAACTACAACATATTTAATTGCCATGGTTGTACTACATTTTGAGTAGGAATTCCAGTAGTGGCTGCACTGATGAACTCATGTTTTCTAACCAGTCCACCTCAGAATTAATAATGTGTATTATTGAGTTGTTGAGATTTCCCAATACCTGGAAAAAAATAAATTTAATATAATGAATCATTGGGAAAGTCGGGATGCATTTTTGTATAGAAAAACAGAAAAATATGTCAACATTTTCAACAACCTAATATATACTTTAATAATAACAGTTTAATTTGCTATCCACCTCCACCAATTAAAGAAGTTAATATAAGCACTAATAATAATTACCATCAATTTTTCAGCCCACGTGCTTAACAAGCTGCTGGTACCTTGCAGGCTCTGAACGGAGTAGCGTGTGAGAAATTGTAGATACCACATCACTAACAAGGTGGTATTCCTGTTTTCTTTCCATTAACAATTCAACTGCCTTAAAGACTTTTATGACTTTCATGCCTTAAACTGAACTGCTAGCTCCAATAAAGACAACTCAAAAGCCCTAGAGGAAAGAAAAAAACAAATAAAAAATGCTTGCTCATGAAAGACTCTGATAGGCTCTCTTATTTGTTACTTAAAAGTCAAGAAAGTGGGTAGATTTTGAAGAACAAAACTGTTAAAATGAAGACAGTCTTTTTCTAATAAAAGAGAAAGTTCACTGAGAAAGAACACTTAAATTAAAACTGAAATCTAACGCTTAAAGGTCTAAATGTGTCTCTAACCTTTTACAAAATAAACACCAAATTATAAAATGAGGCTCTCCTTAATGACCTCTCTTCTACCATTACCTCTTTAGTGAAAATATCATGCATACTATATATTGGGGGGAGGGGACAGTTCTTCATGGAGTTCATGGAAAATGGGTATGGTGAAAAAACTAGGCATGAATTGCCAAAAGTTTTTTGCCCCAAAATAGGTTTATTTTTATTTGTTCACAAATTTGTTTAAAATCCTTAATAGATATTAACTCTTCCTTTTGACTTAGTTTGGAAAAACTATGTGAAAATGGCCAGTAGGAAAAATAAATAATAATTAAATAATTATTAATATAACATTAAATAATTACTAGTAATTCAATAGAATCCCTATTTTTAACATGAAGGTAGCTTGGTGCTTAAGCTGAAACCAAAAGGTCAATCAAGCATATTACTAGAGATACTGTGTGAAGCCACAGAAAAAAAGACTGAAATTGGTATTTCTCTATGACGAGACCAGCTGCTGTCTTGTGTTAAAGTAAATGTAATGGTATCAACATTTAAGAGAGTCCCCACTGTACAAATTATCACCAAATTCCTGGCCCAAATCTAAACAGAGTCCACTTATCACTTTGCCAACATTTTCAACTGGCTCGTAATAAATTTCTCTTACAGAATTTCCTTAAATAATTTATCTTAACAGCTTTTTATTGACTTGTTAGTAGTTTCCATCCAAGATGTGTCACTGTAACAAATGCTTCAAGTAGAAAGTGAACAGTACCCATAATGTTAGTGTAATTTGAAACAATTCTGCAAAAAGAAGGCACATCTACTAGTGAGAATGTTATTTAAACATTACAGATTTTATTTGTATTGGTCCAAATAAGAATACAGTAAAGCAGGTCATTTTAGTTTAATTTGACAAATATATTGAGTACACGCTGTGCATCAGGCTTTTTAATAAAGGTTGAGTGTTGCAATAAGAAATTGGAACTAGGGACCCGCAGATGGCATAATAGTTATGTCACTGGAATTCCACACGACTGATCATGGTTCAAGTTCTGGACCCGGAGGCTTAAAATTCATGCCAGGTACATGTGCATGCATGACCAAAAGACCTGAGAGAAGAATGTAGGAGAAGGGATTGTGGCATGGCCATTTCTCCTGGGGGGTGATTTCTCACTTTCTATCTCTCTGTCTCTCTGGTGAGTGCACACCCTATGGCAAAAATCTCTCAAAAAAGAGAAAAAAGAAAGAAAAGGAAGAAAGGAAGAGAGAAAGAAAGAAAGAAAAATTGAAACTACTGCCTAGGAAGTTAAAGCAGTTTGAAGAAAAAAGAGATATGACTACTCAACTCTAAAATGGTGACTATAGGGGCTGACAGGTGGCGTGGTGGCTAAGGATGTTGTACTCCCACATGGCTGACTACGGCTCGAGTCCCAGACCTGGCAGCTTGCATTCTTGTTTTCTCTTTCTCTCCATCTCTCTCTCTGGTCAAATTAAAAATAAATAAATAAATAAATAAATAAATAAATAAATAAAGTTAAAATAATTCTTAAAAATTATAAATAAGTAAATAAAATGGTGAGTATATAATAAAATCAAAATTAAATGCTTTGAAGATTTAGAAAATAAAAGATTACATAAAAATTGTTTACTATGAAAAGATAAAATAAAAATAAAGTCAAAATTTTATTTTTAATTTATTACAACATGAAATCTGATAAAATGATTGCTTCTTCCTATAGAATCATGCACATACACAAATTCACACCAAAAATTTATGAACAAAAAACTAAAATTATGAAACCATTAGAATTTAGAAAAAATGCTTTATAACTTTGATGTGGACAAGAATTTTTTTGGATAAAATCTCAGAAGCCAGAGACAGACAAGTGAGATATATCAAATGAAAAATCTTCAACACCACAAAGGAAAGAATTAAGACTGAAGAGACAACATATAGGATAGGAGAAAATATTGACAAGTGGTTAATATCTAGAATATACAAGGAACTCATATGATTAGACAGTAAATAAATAAACAAAGGAGAAAAAATTAAAAATGGGCAAAAGATCTGACTAGATATTTCTCAAAATAAAACAAAAATGAAAAAATTCTCAATATCACAAATCGTCCAGGAAATGCAAATCAGAGCTACAATGAGATATCACCTAGCCTTAATTAGACTTGTTATTAACAAAAAGTTTAAAAAAAAATAAAAACAATGCTGGTAAGGATGTGGAAAAAGTGGAACTCATATATACTTTGAGTGGGAATGTTAATTAGTACAGCCACTATGGATAACAGTGTGTAAGTTCCTCAAACAGCTAAGAATCATGTGGAATCTAAAATATCAAGTCTCAGAGAAGCTGAGAACAGGGTAGGGTTTTAACAGAGTCTGAGAAAATGATGGGAGGATAGGGCAAGGTTGGTCAATGGGTACAAAGTTACGGTTAGATAGGAGAAATGAGCTCTGATGTTCTATTGCACAGCAGAGTGAATAATAATATATTGCCTATTGCAAAAGAGTTCAAAGAAAGGATTCTGATTGTTCTCACTGTGAATGCTTGAAGTGGCAGATATGCTAATTACCCTGATCATTATATAATGTGTACATATTTTGAAGCATCACACAATACCTCATATATATGTACAATTATTGTGTGACAATAAAAAATGATATAGAATACCTTTATGAACAAGTTTCTGATATTTGGATACCACTTAATATACCATTAGGTCTATTGGGACCCAAATAAAGGAAATCTGATTTTATTCACCAGTGATTTATTGAATACTTGTGACGTATCAGGCCTTAAGTTAGGGCTACTGAGAAGAATACAGTGAAATTTCTGACCTAAATACCTAGAAGTGGAAACAAGATGTGATGCTCAATTAGAAGAATGAATGTGGAGTATAAAGGAAGCATGAACTGTGTGTGGAATTTCTGAACAGCACACACCGAAAGCTTTAGAGGATTGTTTTCATTGTTGTTTATTAACTTTTTTTTTAGGGGGACATAGAATGGTGAAGGATTACTAGATCGAGTTTTTCTACTTGTAGAAACTATTAAACATGAACTATTTTGAAGAAATATTATAAATCTTTAAAGTCACCTGTCGACTATTAGTAGTACTTTAAAACTTAAAAAAATTTAGGATAAAATCAATTCTTGTTCATTTTCCAGTATTGTATTTATCCTTCTGAAGTATGTAAACAACAATATAAATACACAGAGGATAGAAGATAACTTTCAATGTTGAAAGAATAGGCTTTTGGGACCAGCAGTTAGCGTAATGGCTGTGTCGCTGAACTCCCATGTAGACGACCACGGTCTGAGTCCTGGACCCAGTGGCTTGAACTCATGCAGGGCGCGTGTGCGTGCGTGCCCAAGATCCCAAGAAGAGAATGGAATGGAGGAGAAGGGACTGTGGTGTGGCCATCCCCCCGAGGGGTGATTCTCACTTTCTGTCTCTCTGTCTCTCTGTCTTTCTGGCGAGTACACGTGCCCTATAGTAAAAAAGACACTCAAAAAAATAAATAAATAAATAAAAAGAACCATGAAAGGAGGGAAGAAAGAAAGAAAGGGCTTTCCAGGTATCACTACTGAGTAACAAACTATACCATAAGTATTATGACTAGATGTTGTATCCCTCTTCAAATTTATATGTTGAAATCCTAACCTTCAGTTTGCTGGCAATAAGTGGTAAGGTGTTGGGAAAGTAATTAGGTCAAGAGTGGAGCCCATATTACAGAGTTTAGTGCTCTTATAAAAAGACACCAGAGAGCTTGCTCTTTCTCGCTTTCTCTGCTCTCTGCAATATGAAGATATGAAAAGAAAAGAGCCATCTGCAAACTGGGAAGATGGCCTTCACCAGTGCCAACTACGGTGGCACTTTGATCTCAGACCTCCTAGTCCCCAGAACTATGAGATAGATTTTTGTTGTTCAAACCAGCCAGCCTAAGGTTCTCTGTGTTAGAATCCCAAACTAAATAATGACTTAAAAATTTAAATCAAACATGGCGTTTATTATTACTGTTACTTTATCTTGCAACATTGAGGGTCAGAATATTAAGACAGAGTTGAGTAGGAATGACTCGTCTCTATTCTATGATGTCTTTGGTCTCAGGTGGGAAGACTCAAAAGACCTAGACAGAATAAATAGAGGCACTACCCTCAGACTTTCTTGTATCATAGAAACCTTACAATAGTTGCTGTTCTTACATGGAGACTGCCGGATCCAAAAACCAAGTATTCCAAGAGGCTTTGTTGCAAGCCTTCAATATCAACCCACATTACAGCCTCCTACTTGTCACTCATATCTGTCATTTTCTATTGATCAATCAAATCACTAATGCTAACCCCAGAAACTGGAGAGGAGAATGATATTCCTCTACTTTCAGAGGAAAGAGAAAAAGATAACTCGTAAGCTATATTTAATCTATGAAAATAGCAAGTACATGGATCTTATCATTGGATTATTAACAAAACCTCTACTTTAAAATAATTCAGGGATCGTTTTTGTCTTTTATCTAATGCAGCCCATGACCTTCGAGATTAAATGCTTCACTGGGCTCAAAGAGCCTTGAGTAACGTCCAGCAGAAGCTCTGGTACATAGAAGCCACAGTAAATGTTTTAAAATGGCAACTACATATATTCTTGTGTGTATATGTATGTATGTATGTGTTATATGTATACACACACACACGCATACATATATATATATATATGATTTGTAGTTAATTTATTCCTTCCATGAATGAGCTAGACAAAGAGAGAAAGAGAGCTCTTCCAGAAGGGTGTTGACACAATGATCCACCTAAGCCTTCAGCTAGCCTCAGATCATGGGCAAAGAAGTACCTGCCATACGGAGGAAGATCTTCAGACTTGAACTGAGAACCTTCTCAGAGGCACACCTATGTATGATCACCTCCCAGAGCATTGTGAGTTTTGCTTTGTATGTGTGTTTTAACCATTGAAGCACCTTTGGCCCTAAAAACAAATATCGATTAAAAATAATTGATAATTTTATTACATAGAAGTTCAGTAAGTTTGATAAGTTTGGTGTGATATGGATTCATCCATGGTAATGGTAGTGTGCTGGAAATGATTTTTACTGGTTTACAAAAGCCAATTGTGAACATTTTCAGAAATCTTTCAAGCAAGTTGATAGCATAACGGTAACTTGAAATTGATCATCATGAGAGTATTTACTTCAAAGAAACCCCAGATGTTCCAATTCAGAGTTCTTTTAACCCCACCCCTCACTGCCACCCTTCAGGCTGGGTGCTAAACACTTATCAGCACACTTCTGATGGTGTACCTTTACCACTGTGTGCAAGTTGTACCTGGTTCCTCGTATTTTTCTAAATTTTACACTTGAACTTGTTTATCTACAACTAGGCCCTTGGGAAATTTCTTTTCCTGATCAAAGATTATTTAAGGTGCCTTTGCCTTAATAGTTTAAAAGTTATTTATCTATTTCATTGTTTAGATTTTAAAACATCAAGTCGGTTTTTCTCTATGGTCTGCATTGAGTTTTATACTTTGATTTTCTACCTTGAGCTGAATGAAGCTCCCACCCTGTTCCTAGAATTGCTAATTGGCTCCCAAACTTGTTTTCTTCTTTTCATGGATTTGTGCCTTGGTATCATGTCACATGTATTTCCTACAGGACTGTTGTTTACCTCTTGCTAGTCCTCTGATGACTCAGAAGTTTCCTTTGTGACACTTTGTTTACTACAATGTCTGCATTCTTAGCCAGTCCTTTAAGACAACAATTTGTGTTTCACTCTTTTATTTGTAAATTTAATTTTCTTATTATTACTCTTAACTATTTTTATACATTCAATTGCTATACATCATTTGACTTGTAAAGAGAATTGACCCAACATGAAATATACCTCAGACCAGTACAGTTGAGAATATTATATATGTTATCCCCCACAGGTAATAAACCATTTCTGTGTCCCACAAATGTCTTGCCTCTCTATTTTTTCTCTCTCATTTCCTTCCCTATAATCTTCCACTCTCCACCCTCCTTCTATACTGTTTCCAGTGTCCATAACTATTTTCAATGCTTTTATGCCCTCCAATCTTTAAGTCTCTACCATAAAGTGTAGACAGTCGGTCTATATTAAGTGGTGACTTACAATGTCTCTCTTTCATTGTGGCTCACTCTTGATCTCCCTGACATGGCTTCCCCTTGCCTGGGCTATTTTTAACAGGGGCTGACTGGAATATGCTGCCTTTGTGTGCTTTTGTAGCTTTCTGTTATAGCTCTATGGTTCTCCTATCTGACTCTCCTACCTCCTTAGGCATATTAACACATCCTGATGCCCTCCCTCACTGCCAGTAAAGCTTGTATGTGGCCAAACCTAGAATTAAATCATTTTATTTGTTGAACCTGTTTTGACAGAGTAGAAATAGTGGTGACCAGTCCAGTCACATCAGATTCTTAAATTCATGTAGCTCCTGTGTGATTAATTGAGACGGCAGCTACACGCAAATAGTTACTGGGCGCTCTGCCACGTGTAGATATTATTGGACCGTGTTTGTATCAAATGGTCAAGCAGCAAGCATTTTATCAGAGAAGAAATGTTAAAAGGTCGTCCCTTGTTCCATACACTTCAAATCTCATTTTTTACAGAAGTATTAAATATAGTGCAAAGAATCATCTGACTCATTGTAGAAGGACTTGACAACTATTCATATAATAGAACAACAAATTATCCCTAATGGCGAAGAAATCACATTAGCTAGAGCACATGCAACTGTGCTTATTGATCATAGACACTAATCTAAAAAGCAGTAATCTCACCACTTACTTTAATTTTGATATACATTTGTTTGAGCAGAAGTAATGTTTCATCAAGCATGATAATACTCCACTATTTCTGCCAGATACAGACTAAACCTACAGCCATAAAATATTGTGCCTCCTTAGAAGAAATGTGCCAAGGCAAATAAAATAAAATAAAAATATACCAAAACTACACCCCCCCCAGAGTAATTTGTATATCTATAGGGGTTCTAGATAATTATTCAAAGCTTTTGAAATTTGATTGTTTTAGCTAATTTATAGTAGGGAGATTTTATCATTGAAAGGACTTCATGTAAAATGTGCTCATTGTAGCGGAGCTTTTGAGACACATAGTCATAATTATAAGATCAGAGCGTCCCTCTCTACATACATTAGCTCAGCTGAGAAGTGATATACGAGAGAAATAAACTAACGCATAGTCAAATGTAACTGTCAGGCAATGTGCCTATTCTTTGTAATATAATGGGTAGAAGTTTCAGGTTGAAGCTAATATGAGTCCTCTTGTTATTTAAAAAAAAAATTCTTAACATTTGTACTTTTCAATACATGCACCTCTCAGTAGTTTTGTAAGTTATGCATGACTGATAATAGGATTCTCGCTTTGCATTCCAGAAACACACACACAGAGCAAGTGACTTGTATATTATACAATATATTGTTGGCTGATCAGGAGCCACAACCCAAGTTCTCCAAATCACAGCTTCTTTTTATTTTATTTTATTTTATTTATTTAATTTTAACTTACTTTATACATTCAAACTATACAACACTTAGCTTGCAAAATGAGTTTACCCAACATGAGATAGACTTCACCCCAGTCCAGCTGAGGATGTTATACACATTGTCAACAGAAAAAACCATTTTTATGTCCCACAAATGGTTTGCTTCTCAATTTTTCTTCCTAATTTCCCTCCCTACACTCTCCCCCTCTCCCATGTTCACCATCACGTTAACTCATGCATATTTATAAGATTCTATTTTTAATAAGAACTTATTCTTAAAACGCAAATAAAAAGATTACTTAGATGAAGGTCTTTCCTTCAAGGAGTTCAAAATCTACAGGAGAAGAATAAATTAAAAGGATATCAAATAATTACACTTGGAATGTTTGCTAAATCAGAATATGGGGGTCAGGGAAGATTTCCAATTCGGACCTTTGTTTGAAGAACTATTATGAGTCTGACAAAACGGAGAAATAGGAGGAAGAGAAGGGTTATAAGGAGGTTTTGCTTGTATACCTAGAAGCAAGAGACACATTGAGAGAACTAGAGCCGTTCAAACAGCTGGACCACAGAGTGTGAAGAAGCAGAACCATGAAACAGGCTAGAAATGTAAGTAAAGGCCACAAGGCCTCTTAATTTATGTTGAGGATAATGACCACTACACATTTAGTGTAAGTGGTGAGACAATTAGTGTTAACTTACACATAAGAATTCAGATAGATACCAACAGCTTTCTTGGAAATGTCTATGTTTCAATATCAGGATGCTATGGTTAAAGCCATGTCCCTGTGGCAATAGCTATAAAAATTCCAAAACTGGATTCCACTTGTAATTTCTTTTCTTATTTCATTATTAGAAGGGATTTGAAACAACAAATTACCTGGGTAATCTATCCCAATACCTGATCATTTCATTTGTTCACTGAATTGTTAACTGTGCATTTCAATTTAATGCTGTCATTAAAATGCTTGCATTTTTGTTTTGACCAGTTATGGCAATAACTTAAATTAATACGAATACAAGTTAGATGATACTTCAAGAGGTAACAGTGTGTTCTCAAAATTAGATCACATATGTACAGCTCATGAGAGGAAAAACTTCTATAAAATAACTTGTGGTAAAATACTTTGGCCTCAGACAGCAGATGATGTAGTGTTACAGGCACTAACGTCCCACATGGCTGACTATGGTTCCAGTCCCAAATCTGGCAACTTGCTTCTCACTTTCTCTTTGTCTCTTTCAGTCTCTCTCTAGTCAAACTTTAAAAATAATAATAATGATAACAACTAAAATTGATTAAATAAATAGTTAAAAAATAGTTAGGGCCCAGGGGAAAAGGATAGTGGACAGGGGAGAATGAATCATTGCTAATCATTATCAAAGCTGGATAATGGATGCTAGAGAGTTCTTTATATATTCTCCCTCCTTGTGTATATTTAAGGACAAATTTTGTTTTTATTAATAACTTGCTTACCATTTGCTTCTTCAAGATTATAAGTAAAAGCACAGACACTGAACTAGCTAGGAAAAAGTCTTCCTTCTTTAAAATATAAAAACTATTTCTGATACCATCTTTATTACTAGGAGCCAAGATTATATGTCAATTTTTTCAATTTAATATGTAGCATTTATTTGACCTGTGAAAAAAAAATTACAACTTTTTTTTTCCTGGAGGTAGGAAATTAGATGACAAAGTTTACATAGGAAAGTAAACATCCAAGAAGGCTTGGGAAAAATGAAAAATGAGAGAAATAATGCAAGAAAACTAATTATTGAAATAACATAGAACCTCTTGAATTTAGCAGTTAGGTATTGGTACACTAACAGACAGATCAACAGAAAATTCTAGGGGCCAGCAGGTGGCACGAAGTTAAGGTATTGGATCCCACATGGCTGACCCTGCTGTTGGAGTCCAGGATACAGTGGCTTGAAAATCACTCTGGGCATGTGTGCATGTGTGTCCAAATTCACAAGAGAAGTTTAGAACAGAAGGGATTACAATATGGCCATCCCCTCAGGAAGTGATTTCTCACTTTCTCTCTCTTTCTCTCTCTGGAGAGAGCACATACCCTATAGTAAAACTAAAATATATATATAAGAACATAAAATGCATAACTGGAAATTGAAAGCATTTATTTATAAAAGTGTATTTCTTAGTCCTAGTACTCAATATTCCACTACATTAATTTGTACTGAATATAAGGCTTCAGTGTCATCTGTTGTTTTTTTTTTATAATTATTTATTTTTATTTTATTCATTCATTTATTTCTTAATTTGACCAAAGAGAGACGGAGGGTGAGAGAGAGAGAGAGGAAGTGATAAAGCAAGCCACCAGATTCAGGACTTGAACCCTGGTCAGTCATGTGGGAGTGTCCAGTGCCTTAACCACCATGCCACCTGCTGGTCCCAGGACCCTAAATTTTTATAAAATACTACAGAGAATATTCTGGAAGTAGCTGGGTGCATTTGAATAGAGCCCGATTATACAATATTATGGTATACCTGCATAATGCCTTGGAAGCTGTGGGATTCCCTGGTACATGAAGGATTCTGACCTCCTTGACTGGACACCATTAATGGCATAGAGTCACTGCAGTTTGCTTTCTGCTGAAGGCTTCTCTGCGTTCCTCCTGGTCCGGAGTTTTCCCGGTTATGTGCATCTGTTGTGGAATCTCCCTGATCTGTTCCGGTATGATGGCTGTCACTGCAGCAAGTGCATGGCTGACACCAACTTCATTAGGATACGGAGGGACACCTGCCTCTGGCATATGCAGCTTTTCTCTTTATAAGAAAAAAAAATTTAGAGACAATCATTTAAAAAAGGAAAGGAAAAGTTATTTGCGAAAATGCAAGAGAGTGAGACATTAAAACAACTGGCTCACCAAATAAACATTGAAAAGAAAAAAACAAATACACAAAATTTCCAAGGTTACCAAATATACATTACTGTGTTCATAGTGGGAAAATGTCACATGATTGTCATATTCAAAAAGGTCATGCCATATCTTCAGGCAGCAGCATAAGCCAAAATCAGGGATAAAATTGTTTTTGCTTAGAAATTCAGGTTAAAGAAAAAGCTCAATATTTTATTTCTTCTGTGGACTAGAACCTGAGAGAATGAAACTATTATTTTTCACTTATCTCAAAGTACAAAGTATTTTTTCTCACTCTGAGTAATATCAAGTACATAGTAATGCTCACGGTAAGGTAAACTGTCAGCTCTTGCTTCCAATGGTGTTAGTATTCTTGGACCAACTCTGAACAGGCAAGATGCTGGAAAAGGCATGGCAGTGGAGCATTGGTAATATGGCTCTGTTTTTCTCTACAAGCTAATGCCTTTGGGATCGCAGTCCAAACCCTCTGACAATCTTTGCTTAGGGGGTGGGAGGGGATCAGCATTTTCATCATGTAAAGCTATAGCATTCCAGAATTTTATGGCATGGGCTCTGTGACCACTGAGCCCAAGATTAAGAGCTGCAGTCTTGGGAACCAGCAGTTAGCGTAATGGCTATGTCGCTGGACTCCCACGTAGTCGACCGTGGTTCGTGTCCCGGACCCGGTGGCTTAAAACTCACGCCGGGCGCGTGTGCGTGTGTGCCCAAGATCCCGAGAGGAGAATGGAGGAGAAGGGATTGCAGCGTGACCATCCCCCCTGGGGGGTGATTTCTCGCTTTCTGTCTCTATGTCTCTCTCTGTCTGTCTGGCGAGCGCACGCGCCCTACAGTGAAAATCTCTCCAAAAATAAAAAAGAGCTGCAGTCTACCTTGACTTTTCTTTAGCGGAAAGATTTCTTACCATTATCAAGGTAAAATTTTATTCCCAAGGCCCATTAATACATCATTTGACTGCTTTGCTTCCTCAGAAGTTTAAGTGTCTATGGACACATATGGACACATGAAATGTATGATGGTTGCAAGTCCCATCGGTGTCCCTGAGTCAGCAAGCACGTCAAATCTCACTAAGGTGGGATAGACTACATCACAGAATTTCAGCCAATATTTAATTATTTTGCCCATGGAACCCACAGTTTAGATTTTTAAGTGTGCACTAGTGAAATTTTATCCCTAAGTACTGCAGCATTGTTTCCTCAGAATAAGGATATGGGGGCAAGCAGATGGCAGAGCAGTTCTATCACTAGACTCCCACATAGTCGACCGTAATTCAAGTCCCAGACCCAGTAGTTGAAAAATCATAATGGGTGTGTGCCTAAGATCCTGGGAGGAGAGGAGTAGGGATTGCAATGCAGCCATCTTCCCAGGAGGTGATTTCTCACTTTTTCTCTCACTGTCTCTGTCTCTCTTAACAGCAAGTGCAAGCCCCCTAAGGCAAAAACCTTTCAAAAAAAAAAAAAAGCAGAACAAGGATATGTCACTTGTCACTACCAAGCAGTGGGCTTATGGGCCCTACTTAACCCTTTGTGTTGCTGGTATGCTAACCAACACCTAGCAAAAGTTTACTTCTGGGGCCAGGTGGATTGAGTCACAGCTAGCTTCTTAGGAGAACATCTTGTGTTGTTGGACATACCTGTGCTAAGAAGGATCCTGCACTTACATAATGCTCTGCTATAATCATCTTGAAATTCTTAATAATTGCGTCTTTGATCTTGTCTTTGGCAAGCAACTCATAGCAATGGACCATGGACATAGGTAGAGGTGAGACACATAACATGCATGTATCGTGTTGTTCTATTTGCATATGATGGATGTGATGTGCCATGAGTACAGAGCTCCAGTGGATATGTATAGGAGTTCAGCAAGGCTCAAGAGCACAAATTGTGTATTATCACTAAGTCTAAATAAGTGAAAGTGCTGACAATATTAAGAACCAGAACTTGCTTTGAGTAAAGAAAGGAGACAATGATGTTCTAAGTAACAAGAATAAAGGGAACCAGCAGTTAGTGTAATGGCTATGTCGCTGGACTCCCACGTAGTCGACCGCGGTTCGCGTCCCGGACCCGGTGGCTTAAAACTCACACTGGGCACGTGTGCATGTGTGCCCAGGATCCCAAGAGGAGAATGGAGGAGAAGGGATTGCGGCATGACCATCCCCCCTGAGGGGTGATTTCTCGCTTTCTGTCTCTCTGTCTCTGTCTGTCTGGTGAGCGCACGCGCCCTATAGCAAAAACCTCCCCCCCCAAAAAAAAGTAACAGGAATAAACAAGAATCCTACTATATCTGTTCATGCTCATGTTATATTCCTGAATTACTTAACCACTTATGCAGAAAGTGATGACACAGAAGGAAGGGCAACACACAATTCTTTTTTTGGAGTATTTTCTTATTCATCAGAAAGAAAGCAGAGAATGCTCACAGAATATGCTTGTAGCAAAAAGTGACATAAAAACAATTGAGTTGGTTTTGTACAGCTTTTCTACTGTTTTGGTAAGAATGAAATACATATGCGTGTATGAGCTATAAAATATGAATTGTGTAATTTTAGCAGTTCTACATATGAGTGAAGTGCTCATATTTGCATTTAAAACTGGCATTACACAATGTGAAAAACAATATAACTCATGCTAATAATTTAAATTTTAAATTTTTTCTTTATTTAGAACAACATTATATGGCAAATAAAAAGCATTATGACACATTGAAAGACTACAGAAGAAAAGTTTTATATTTTTCTACCTTTAACAGCGCTATTCTCCACCTATTTTGAACATGGAGACCCATATTTTATTTTGTTCTGGCCCTAAATGATGTACTCAAGAAGCGAGTAAAGTTTCACACACATCAAGCAGAATGGATCTGGCCCAAGGATAAGAATAACTAAACTTCCTCCCAGAGAATTGAGAACTCAGAGGATCTGGGGAAGAAGCATACCCAGGAGTGGCCAAATACTAATCTTGCTAGAAAAATGTAGAAAAAATAAGAACCAGAAGATGGCATAATGATTACGTCACTGAACTCCCACATAGTTGACCATGGTTTGAGTCCTGGACCCGGCAGTATAGACTGATGCTGGGCTCATAGACATGTATGCCTAAGATACTGAGAGGAGAATGAAGAAAGGATTGTAGTGTGGCCATCCCCCCGGGGGATGATTTCTCATTTCTCTCTTTCTGTCTCTCTCTCTGTCATTCTGGCGAGAACACACACCCTATAGAAAAAACCTCTAAAGAAAAAAAAGAGAAAGAATCTAGAAGAAACAAAAACAAAAAGACAAAAACATCCTTCAAAAGTATAAAACAGAATCCTAAATATATACATATATATATATATATATACATATATATATTGACTTCAGAAATAAGCATTCTCATTCAGAAACAAATGTCAAAATAAAGCAAAAAGACCAACAAAAAACAATCATTAAAAGAAATAGAAAAATAATAAGAAATTAATAAACCTAGACCAAATATGATATCATTTACTAAGATTTTACAAGTAAAATATGGTTAAGTTTCTCTTAATATAAAAAATGCATTTGTGAGAAATATTTAAATAATTTGGACTCAAGAGAGTATAACTTTTAATGATTTCTAGATGCATACTTGCAATTTTCTCTCTTTTCTTAATTAAGATCTACATAACTTGAGATCGATGAAAATGTGCTGTGTCAGTGAACTTAAATAAGTTGAAAAGGTAAGTCATCTCTGTAGTGAAACGACACACTGAGCTATGGCCAACCAGTATTAATGTCATAACCATGGGGATGTCTGGGTGGAAACATCTAGTTTGTAAACATTATTATTATTATTGTAGCAAGGTTATTGCATAGCTGAGCATTATAGGATATATCCCACATAGATAAGAGTTACACAATTGGAAAAATATCTTCTTCTAGAAATTTAAGGACAATGAGATTATACATTTAAAATTCTTTCCTCTGTTCCAGAAAAATGACCTAGAGGGTAGCATATTTTTAAAAAATCAGATTAATATAAAAGATATATCATAGAGAAAAGTTGCTGAAAGATAATCCCTTAAAATAAATGTCAGAGGGGGACCAGCAGTTAGTGTAATGTCTATGTCGCTGGACTCCCATGTAGCTGACCACGGTTCGAGTCCCAGACCAGGTGGCTTAAACTCACAACAGGCGCATGTGTGTGCATGCCCAAGATCCCAAGAGGAGAATGGAGGAGAAAGGATTGCGATGGGGCCATCGCCCCTGGGGGAGAGGGTGATTTCTCTCTTTCTGTCTCTCTGTCTCTGTCTTTCTGGCGAGCTCATGTGCCCTATAGCAAAAAAATCTCTCTCAAAAAAAAAAAAAATGTCTGAGGATGAGTAAACTCTGATAACTCTGATTAGTAAAAAGAAAAACAAAAAGGAAGAAAATAAAAGAGAGAGAAGGGAAAAGATTGATTTAATTCAGAGAGAGCTTGATTTCCATTGAGGACCCAGTGGCCCCTGAGAAAGCTGTGAGTAGTTTAGGTAATCTGAAGACATTTAGCAAGATTATGGAGATTGAGGGTTGTTGGAAATGGTAGAAATTTAGTAAAGCAGAAGGGGCATTGAGGGTTGTTGGAAATGGTAGAAATTTAGTAAAGCAGAAGGGGCAAATGACTCAGCTTTTGTGGTCATCATTGTTTACTTCTAAGATATGTGGTGGGTTTGAGAAAAAGAGTTAATTTTCAAAGATATGAAATAAAGTTTCCTTCCTTTGTTCTTTCCTCATTCCCCTTCTCCCTTTCACCTTCTTTCCTTCTTTTGAACATGTAATAGATGACAGTTATTGTAATAAATATCAGGCACAAACAGAAAAGATATAATTCCACACCATAGCAGTTCATAACTTGAAAGAGAATCAAAGATATAAACAGGCCAAGTTATAGGTATACAGCCTAGAGTAGAGACACAAGAGAAGTCTATGGCTTATTGAAATGACTGGGTTAGTCAGAAAAGCCTTTGAAGGAAAGGGGATTAAGCTTGAACTTTCAAACTGAGTTTTAGGTTCTTGTTTGTCATATGGTCAAGGGAAGAATGGATATTTCTGGCAGAGAGAGCACTGTAAGGTAATTAACTGACGGTTGTTACAGCATGCCACATGTGGGGAAATACATAATACAACATGGCTGAGTTTAGGTAGAACAGGGATTAGTCACAGGAATGCTAAAATCAGTGTTGTATTTATCATGAGTGGCTTCTTTTGCCAGACAAGGATCTTTACAGAAACAAAAATTAATACCAATGAAAACATTTTCAGTAATGTTGACATTTTTCAAAATATATATTATCCATTTCTTCTGCCCTAAATCGTATGGGCAGACATTCCTTAAGATAAATGGAAAAGTTGCTATGGCAAACAGTTCTCTTCCATATTTAAATATATTTACTTCTAGAACATATGTGCAATAATTTATTATGTTACTGGGTTGGAGCGATTATTGTGATTATAAGATTGACTCCAGTAGAATGAATGACACACTCAATGGAATTTTCTAAGAGTTTGTCAATATTTTGCTTTGATGCAAAGCATACATGTAACAGAAATTAAAATTGTTACTTAAGTAGATAATCTCCCAATTTTATTGAGTTAATGGCCAGTAGACCAATACAGTAACTTGTTTGTCTAATTATTTAAAGAATATATTTTGTATGTAATTTATTTAGATTGATATGACACAGTCAATGGAATTTTCTAAGAGTTTGTCAATATTTTGCTTTGATGCAAAGCATACATGTAACAGAAATTAAAATTGTTACTTAAGTAGATAATCTCCCAATTTTATTGAGTTAATGGCCAGTAGACCAATACAGTAACTTGTTTGTCTAATTATTTAAAGAATATATTTTGTATGTAATTTATTTAGATTGATTTAAAGGAAGATCATGTTGCCTTAAAATATATTTCATGGTAATATTATAGAAAAACTTCTATGACTAAACATTGATTTTTTTTTCTACTCTGAGGGCACATGTGTTAACCAGACAGAGAGGTTGAGAGAGAGGGAGAGGGAGGTTAGAAAGCACCCCCCATAGGGAATGGTCACACCGCAACCCCTTCTCCCCTTTTTCCTCATTTAAGGATTTTGAGCATGTATACACATCCCTGGTATATTTTTTAAACTGCATAGTCCAAGATGCAGCACAGCCAGCCATGTGAGATCCAGCCACGTTAACCACCATGCTGTAAACTAAGAAGTAAAAATGTGGTCATCGTAGAAAAGTAGATGCTATATTCAATGCTTGACTATAGACCACTTTTAGATATCCACCATTCTTCCCTGACTGCTCTACATCTGAGTAACTAAAATAATAAGATCCACCTAGTCCATATCAATAGAAATTTTTAAATAATGCAACATAGCCCACATGGAATTTCCTATCCCAGCTCATTTGTGGTCCTCTGACCACAAATGAGGGCCAAACTACTATCTACCCCTCAACGCTACCCTCCTCAGTCTGTCTTCTAATCAGATGACCACTTGAGCCTCTGTATTTTTTTCTTTTTTTGAGAGTTGTTTTGTTTTGTTTTGTTTTGTTTTTGCTATAGGGCAAGTGTGCTCACCAGAAAGACAGAGAGAAACAGATAGAAAGCGAGAAGTCACCACCCAGGGGGCATGACTATGCCACAATCCCTTCTCCTCCATTCTTCTCTTAGGATCCTGGACACGCATGCACATGCACCTGGCATGAGTTTAAGCCACCGGGTCCAGATCTCAAACCGTCATCGACTCCATTGGAGTCCAGCGACACAGCCATTATGCCAACTGCTGGTCCCAAGCCTCTGTCTTCCTGGATTCTCGTAGTTTATCATAAGTACTGAATACATCATATTTATATGCATTGTTAAATGCATTGTGACATCTGTCTTGACCTGGTTTGGACAATGGAGTTTGATGCTGAGAAGTCATGATGCCTCGTCGGTGGTGATTAGATCATGGTGATTGTATTATAGAGGTGAATAGATTATATCTTGAGAGACCCAGTGAGTACTGTAAGTCTCATGAGGAGGATTAGCTTTCCCGAGAGCTGGTTGTTAGAAAAGAACTGCTCACAGCTCATGCTCTGCATGCACCTGCCATTCTCTGTGCTTCTTTTGGTCATGCTGTCGGCTAGCCTGATGCCAGATTTATGCCATTGGACTTCCCAGCCACCAGAATTATGAGTTAATAAACCCCTTTTCTTTATTTATAAAGCACCCAATTTCAGGAATTTCTGTTAGCAATGCAATAACAGATAGACAACACTGAAATATATTCCTGAGTAAGTCTCTGGAGAGACCCCTCAAAACAATCATACTCTAATAAGTTGTGCTAAGCTCTCTCTAACAAAGGATACCTAAAAGACCTGACACTTCTGTTAATAATCAGAGTCCATAACAACAACAACAAAAAATCAAAAAACCAAGATTCCCAGAGAGCAGGGAGAATAAGGGGGAGGGATTCATAATTGTGAAGAGCTAGTGTGAATTGCAATTCTTCAAAGATGATTCTGCATGTTTTTAAATAACTCATCATCAATTCCAACAAATGGAAATTCTCTAGCTATATTGCTAAGAGAAAAAGGAAAGTTAGAAATGTCTCATCTATTATTTTTTTCTCTTTCTAAACATTTTCCTACTTTAATTTATTTTATACGTTCAATAACTATACATCACTTAGCTTGTAAAGTGAATTTACCCAACATGAATACAATATAATTTTTTTTAAAAATTATGTTAGACTTAAGAGAAAGTAAATGGTGGGCCAATGTAGCACAGTGGTTAAATGCTGTACACTGGGAGCTGGAGCCCACTTAGCTGAGGGTGGTAGAATCCCAGCCACAGTGGCTTGAAAAACATGTTTTATGTGTGTGTACCTCAAATTGTGATGGGCCAGAGAAATGGAGGAAAAAGACTGTAAAATCACCACATTCCCACGGGGGATGCTTTTTTCTTATCTCTCTCACTTTCTCCCTTTTCTTATTTCTTTCTAGAGAGTACACATACCTGCTAACACTTTTTTAAAAGTAAAACATAAAGTGATTCATGAATTCTTTTTTTTGAGAGAGAGGTTTTGTTCACTATAGGGTGCGTGTGCTCGCCAGACAGACAGAAAGAGACATAGAGACAGAAAGCGAGAAATCACCCCCAGGGGGGATGGTCATGCTGCAATCCCTTCTTCTCTATTCTCCTCTCGGGATCTTGGGCACGCACATGCACCCAGCGTGAGTTTTAAGCCACCGGGTCCGGGACGTGAACCACGGTCGACTACGTGGGAGTCCAGCGACATAGCCATTACGCTAACTGCTGGTTCCCAGAGTTCTTGAATTAAAATAATTTAATCTGAAATTTCTAAATATACCATGAATGTTTCAGGGTTTTTTTTTTTTAAATAAAACAGAAGAGCCTTTTTTTTTCAGATATAATTCACCCATTAGAAATGTATAAATCATTTTTAGTGTATCACAGGCTTCTGCAACCATCACCATAATTAATTTTAGAGTATTTTTATTCCACTAAAAGAAAATATGTCCCATATAATGAATTCTTCTTTTATTAGCCCTGCCTCAGCCCTAAGCAACCATTAATCTATTTTCTGTCTCTAAAATATTTCCCATTTTTGATGTTTCAAAATTTTGTGCCTGAATTTTTTCATTAAACACCGTGTTTCCAAGACTCATCTATGTTACAATATGGTTGAGTATTTGATTTATTTTTAAGTAATAGTCCATGGTATTGATATACTATCTCTTGTTTATTAATTGATCAGCTGATGAACATTAAAGCCATTCTCAACAGGCAGGTGATCTCATAGAACAGAATAAATCCCAAAACATACAGCCAACTGACCTTTGACAAAGGGCAAAAGACAATGCAGTGGGGAAAAGAAAATCTCTTCAGAAAATGGTGCTGGTAAAACTGGATATCTACCTATAGAAAGATGAAACTAGACCCTAGACTCCTATCTCTCAACATTAACAAAAATTAACTCCAAATGGATCAAAGATCTAAACAAAAAACTGCAAACTATAAGACTACTGGGGAAAAATACAGAGAAAACTCTCAGAGATATTGGAGTAGATAATGGCTTCTTAAAGAAGACTCCCAAAGTATAGGGAATAGTCCCAGAAATAGACAAATGGGACTACATTAAGCTAAAAAGCTTCTTCACAGAAAAGCAAACAATAATTACAGTGAGGAGACAACTCTCAGAGTGGGAAAATATATTTACAAACTACGCCTCAGATAAAGGACTGATAACCAGAATATACAGAAAACTCAAGCAGTTTACCCACAAAAAATAATCAATTCAATTAAAAGATGGGAAAATGGGCTGAACAGACAACTTTCCGAGGAAGATATAGGAACAGCCAAAAAGCCTATGGAAACATGCTGCACGTCTATGATCAAAGGAAAATGCAAATCCAAACCACAATGAAATACCACTTAACCCCAGTCACCATGGCTAAAATTAAAAAATAAATTAATTAAAAACCGATAAACGCTGGTGAGGTTATTATTAAAGGGAACCCTCCTACACTATTGGTGGGAATGTAAATTAGTACAATCATCGGGGAGAGTGATATGGAGATTCCTCAGAAACCTACAAATAGAATTGCCATATGACCCAGTATTTCCATTCTTAGATATCTATTCAGAGGATAGGGAAAAATCCTCAGTTGGAAAAATATAAAAATGAAAAGTTATCTGCTGATGATAATGTATATGGTAATGTTTTTGACTTAACTAATATGCTCTGTGTTCATGTCGTACACTATAAAAATGTACAGTGATAAAATAAAAATTAAAATAATAATACATAAAAACAAACATTCTCACTGTTTTGGCTCTTATAAACATCAATGTATAATTTCGTGTGTGTGCATATGTTTTCATTTTGAGGGAGTATATGTGCAGGGGTGGAATAAAAATTTGAAATCTTCAACACTGGCTGAATGATAATTTGACAGCTTCTCAAAAAGTTAAGTGTAGAGCTGCCATGTGAAATTATTTAAGTAACAAATGCTATTTATTTTTTAAAATAATTATGTATTTCATTTTATTTATAATTATTATTATTTCTTAATTTGATCAGAGAGAGAGGGAGGGAAGTGAGAAAGCAAGCCTCCAGATCTAGGACTTGAACTGTGGTCAGCCATGTGGGATTGCAGTGCCTTTACCATGCCACCTGCTGGCCCAACAAACATTATTTTAAATAATATAGAAACAAAATATGTTTTAAATTTTTGAAAGCTGGATCAAGATAATCTACATTTAAAAATGAATTCAACTGCATCTGTCTATCTGACTGGATGCTATACCCTGGCATCCTATCTTTTTCAAGAAGTTCCATCATTAGATGGAGTTGGGGTAGCAAAAATTTTATATGAGATTTTATTTGCTTGGATTCATGCAAAATTGTCTCTTATATGTGGCATTTTAAAGTATTATTTTAGCTTTCATTTAAAAAAATCTCAGAATCTGCCATTCGAGAAACATTACTATCTGCTCTATAGAAATACTGAGAATTCATATACCACATTGCTTATATGGCTCTCTCCAAATGTCTTGGTCTGCTCAGGCTGCAATAATTGAATACCACAAACTGTGTGACTTAAACAACAGGAATTTATTTTCTGGCTGTTCTGAGGCTAGATGTTGAGCATCAAGTTGATGTCAAGTGAAGCCTCTCTTCCTGGTTTGCAGGTAGCTGACTTTTCACTGTCCTCACATGTCTTTTCCCAATGTGCACACTCCTAGCATCTCTCCACTTCTTAAAAGGACACTAGTCCTACTAGATTAGGGCCTTACCCTTTCAACCTCCTTTAATCTTAATTAACTCAAATTAATTTCTGAATATTAATTAATTTCATGCCCTAGCAATTATAAATAATGCTGCTGGTCCCATTGAAGACTAGGGTTTCAACAGAGGAATTTTAGGGAGACATAATTCAGCCAATAACAGTAATGCACCATGTTATTGCTTTTATATTTCAGTGTCATCATGCAGTTTGGATCAGCTAAAGAATAATGTAGTCTTGGGAACCAGCAATTAGCATAATGGCTATGTTGCTGGACTCCCAAGTAGTCAACCGCGGTTTGCATCCCGAACCCGGTGGCTTGAAACTCACGCCGGGCGCATGTGCATTCGTGCCCAAGATCCTGAGAGGAGAATGGAGGAGAAGGGATTGCAGCGTGACCATCCCCTCTAGGGGGTGATTTCTCGCTTTCTGTCTCTATGTCTCTCTCTGTCTGTCTCACGAGCACACGCGCCCTATAGCAAAAACATCTAAAAAAAAAAAAAAAGAATAATGTAGTCTTTATGATAATAATAGGCATGTTGCTCTTTTTTTGCCTTGGCTCGCTTACATATGGAGTCTATCTTTAGGATCAGTGAGCCCAAATATGTGGACTGTATAACTTGAATACATGATTCAGTTCTCTGCCACCTCTTCCCCTTTTCCTTTCTTGTAAACTCTACCCAGAAATAAGTATCTATGTCCATTTGTATTTTCCCCTATTTCCAATTCTGGTTATTTTTACCAGTACTTTATTATCTATGTTCTGGCTTTTAGATACTTCAACTATTTTCTGAAACAGTGCAAAAATACATTAAAAAATGAGTAGTCAATACAGTCAGAGCACTTGAATCATTTCAGTGGCACACTGTCTATTAAATACACACGAGCTGTGTACCTGTACCTGGGATTCTAGTTTACTGTTTCCACTCTTACTCAGTTTTTCACTTTCCTTTTGAATCCCCCTATTAGGCAGAAAGTTAAAAGGTTTTTGAAGGAATACATTTCCATTCATTATAGAAAAAACATGTTGAGAGACTTTTATATGCAAGTATCAAAAGAATCATACTAGTGCTAACAAGAAGGCATTGCATTATAATGTCATTTTTGCAGTACCAACATGCTCTTTCTCTAAGAACTGAGAGTAGTTTTGGGGAAGGAAGCAACCTAAAGAGAGAGACCCCTTTCATTCTTTGCATACCTTATCTATATTTACTGCTGTGCCTGAAAGGTTTCCCGATTCCTGAAGGAAGCTATCATGCCAAGAATTTCAAGTCTCTTTCTATTAACTTCATTAAACATCTTCCAAAGATATATAGTGCAGCAACAGAAAGAGAAGAAGGACACAGATAAAAATTGAGACCCTCCTGGTGGAATTTAAAGCTCAATAATATGTACTTTCAGGAGCAACTAATATTTACTTAGAGTTGAACAAGGTAATGAGGGCAGATGATCTCCGATAGATGGATACAAATGTGGAAGATCAAATACACCCTTAAGAGAAGCATGAGAGTAGTATTTGCTTTGGACTTTATTGGGTAAATTAGCTCACTCATGAGTATCTCAAAGGATATAACTTACTCAATGGAAGAAGCTTATTGACCAATTGATAGTCTATTATATTTGCATAAAAAAATTGTGTAACAATTCATTGAGAATAAAGTTAAAAATAGTCTGTAAAGGAGAAACATACATCAATAAAGAGTGAAATAAAAGAAAATAGTAACACATGTGATTGTTCTGTCTAGGTCATGATGAATTCATTCTCTAATGAATTTGAGAACATTTCCAGAAAACAATTGTAGATTTTTAACTACAGATTTTATCACCACGTTAATATATAATGCTATTACTGGGTAAAGACATCATGTTGTGGTGAAAAGTGTCCTAGAACAGGAAGGAGAAATGTGGATTTGAGCCAAGGTTTAACTTTTACTTGCTATGTGACCTTGACATCTCATTTAATTTCCCAAAGCACTGGAAATATTTTTCCTATCTATTTGGCCCTATCACTTAATTACCAAGACTTTAAAATCACTTTATACAGACTATAAAAGTATTAAATATTAAAAGATACACTGCTAGTGTTACTTTATATTTAATATTATTAAGCTCCTATTTATCAAGTATTTTTACTTGGCATACTTGACTCAACATACGAAATATACCTATATTGATTTTAAGGGTGCCAAAGATTCCTACAAATAGAATTGCCATATGACCCAGTATTTCCATTCTTAGATATCTATTCAGAGGATAGGGAAAAATCCTCAGTTGGAAAAATATAAAAATGAAAAGTTATCTGCTGATGATAATGTATATGGTAATGTTTTTGACTTAACTAATATGCTCTGTGTTCATGTCGTACACTATAAAAATGTACAGTGATAAAATAAAAATTAAAATAATAATACATAAAAACAAACATTCTCACTGTTTTGGCTCTTATAAACATCCATGTATAATTTCGTGTGTGTGCATATGTTTTAATTTTGAGGGAGTATATGTGCAGGGGTGGAATAAAAATTTGAAATCTTCAACACTGGCTGAATGATAATTTGACAGCTTCTCAAAAAGTTAAGTGTAGAGCTGCCATGTGAAATCATTTAAGTAACAAATGCTATTTATTTTTTAAAATAATTATGTATTTCATTTTATTTATAATTATTATTATTTCTTAATTTGATCAGAGAGAGAGGGAGGGAAGTGAGAAAGCAAGCCTCCAGATCTAGGACTTGAACTGTGGTCAGCCATGTGGGATTGCAGTGCCTTTACCATGCCACCTGCTGGCCCAACAAACATTATTTTAAATAATATAGAAACAAAATATGTTTTAAATTTTTGAAAGCTAGATCAAGATAATCTACATTTAAAAATGAATTCAACTGCATCTGTCTATCTGACTGGATGCTATACCCTGGCATCCTATCTTTTTCAAGAAGTTCCATCATTAGATGGAGTTGGGGTAGCAAAAATTTTATATGAGATTTTATTTGCTTGGATTCATGCAAAATTGTCTCTTATATGTGGCATTTTAAAGTATTATTTTAGCTTTCATTTAAAAAAATCTCAGAATCTGCCATTCGAGAAACATTACTATCTGCTCTATAGAAATACTGAGAATTCATATACCACATTGCTTATATGGCTCTCTCCAAATGTCTTGGTCTGCTCAGGCTGCAATAATTGAATACCACAAACTGTGTGACTTAAACAACAGGAATTTATTTTCTGGCTGTTCTGAGGCTAGATGTTGAGCATCAAGTTGATGTCAAGTGAAGCCTCTCTTCCTGGTTTGCAGGTAGCTGACTTTTCACTGTCCTCACATGTCTTTTCCCAATGTGCACACTCCTAGCATCTCTCCACTTCTTAAAAGGACACTAGTCCTACTAGATTAGGGCCTTACCCTTTCAACCTCCTTTAATCTTAATTAACTCAAATTAATTTCTGAATATTAATTAATTTCATGCCCTAGCAATTATAAATAATGCTGCTGGTCCCATTGAAGACTAGGGTTTCAACAGAGGAATTTTAGGGAGACATAATTCAGCCAATAACAGTAATGCACCATGTTATTGCTTTTATATTTCAGTGTCATCATGCAGTTTGGATCAGCTAAAGAATAATGTAGTCTTGGGAACCAGCAATTAGCATAATGGCTATGTTGCTGGACTCCCAAGTAGTCAACCGCGGTTTGCATCCCGAACCCGGTGGCTTGAAACTCACGCCGGGCGCATGTGCATTCGTGCCCAAGATCCTGAGAGGAGAATGGAGGAGAAGGGATTGCAGCGTGACCATCCCCTCTAGGGGGTGATTTCTCGCTTTCTGTCTCTATGTCTCTCTCTGTCTGTCTCACGAGCACACGCGCCCTATAACAAAAACATTTAAAAAAAAAAAAAAGAATAATGTAGTCTTTATGATAATAATAGGCATGTTGCTCTTTTTTTGCCTTGGCTCGCTTACATATGGAGTCTATCTTTAGGATCAGTGAGCCCAAATATGTGGACTGTATAACTTGAATACATGATTCAGTTCTCTGCCACCTCTTCCCCTTTTCCTTTCTTGTAAACTCTACCCAGAAATAAGTATCTATGTCCATTTGTATTTTCCCCTATTTCCAATTCTGGTTATTTTTACCAGTACTTTATTATCTATGTTCTGGCTTTTAGATACTTCAACTATTTTCTGAAACAGTGCAAAAATACATTAAAAAATGAGTAGTCAATACAGTCAGAGCACTTGAATCATTTCAGTGGCACACTGTCTATTAAATACACACGAGCTGTGTACCTGTACCTGGGATTCTAGTTTACTGTTTCCACTCTTACTCAGTTTTTCACTTTCCTTTTGAATCCCCCTATTAGGCAGAAAGTTAAAAGGTTTTTGAAGGAATACATTTCCATTCATTATAGAAAAAACATGTTGAGAGACTTTTATATGCAAGTATCAAAAGAATCATACTAGTGCTAACAAGAAGGCATTGCATTATAATGTCATTTTTGCAGTACCAACATGCTCTTTCTCTAAGAACTGAGAGTAGTTTTGGGGAAGGAAGCAACCTAAAGAGAGAGACCCCTTTCATTCTTTGCATACCTTATCTATATTTACTGCTGTGCCTGAAAGGTTTCCCGATTCCTGAAGGAAGCTATCATGCCAAGAATTTCAAGTCTCTTTCTATTAACTTCATTAAACATCTTCCAAAGATATATAGTGCAGCAACAGAAAGAGAAGAAGGACACAGATAAAAATTGAGACCCTCCTGGTGGAATTTAAAGCTCAATAATATGTACTTTCAGGAGCAACTAATATTTACTTAGAGTTGAACAAGGTAATGAGGGCAGATGATCTCCGATAGATGGATACAAATGTGGAAGATCAAATACACCCTTAAGAGAAGCATGAGAGTAGTATTTGCTTTGGACTTTATTGGGTAAATTAGCTCACTCATGAGTATCTCAAAGGATATAACTTACTCAATGGAAGAAGCTTATTGACCAATTGATAGTCTATTATATTTGCATAAAAAAATTGTGTAACAATTCATTGAGAATAAAGTTAAAAATAGTCTGTAAAGGAGAAACATACATCAATAAAGAGTGAAATAAAAGAAAATAGTAACACATGTGATTGTTCTGTCTAGGTCATGATGAATTCATTCTCTAATGAATTTGAGAACATTTCCAGAAAACAATTGTAGATTTTTAACTACAGATTTTATCACCACGTTAATATATAATGCTATTACTGGGTAAAGACATCATGTTGTGGTGAAAAGTGTCCTAGAACAGGAAGGAGAAATGTGGATTTGAGCCAAGGTTTAACTTTTACTTGCTATGTGACCTTGACATCTCATTTAATTTCCCAAAGCACTGGAAATATTTTTCCTATCTATTTGGCCCTATCACTTAATTACCAAGACTTTAAAATCACTTTATACAGACTATAAAAGTATTAAATATTAAAAGATACACTGCTAGTGTTACTTTATATTTAATATTATTAAGCTCCTATTTATCAAGTATTTTTACTTGGCATACTTGACTCAACATACGAAATATACCTATATTGATTTTAAGGGTGCCAAAGATTCATCTGTAACGTGTAAAAGCCAATAACAAGGAGTTTCACTATCAGCAGAAGCAGAAGCTCATTTTCAGTGTTTTATAATGTGCTATAATCTAGGGTCGAGAAAAACAAGCCATACCATTGGTTTGCTAAGGCTACCCAACATAAAGATGAATAACTACAGTAGAGTCGATAAGACAAAAGACTTATGGATAACATAGGAATTATGAAGAAATAATCACAGAGGAGTGGCAAATCCTGTGTCTTAGCTACCATTGCTTGATATTTAGAAGAATCATTCCATAGGACATTCTAGAACAGGATTTGGAAAACATGTGGGCCAAATCTGGTATGCTGTCTGTCGTAAAAAAATAAAAGAAAAAGTTCCCTTGGAACATGGTCATGCTTCTTTGATTATATATTTCTTTCTCTTTTCTTTTTCTTTTTCTTTTTTTGCCAAAGGGCATGGGCATTCACTGGAGAGAGACAAGAAAGAAACAAACAGAGAGGGAAAGCGAGAAATCACCCCCAAAGCAGATGGCCATGCTGCGATCCCTTCTTTATTCTCCTCTCCAGATTTCAGACACACATGCACCTCCTACTACCCCAACCACCAGGTGGCAAGGCCCTTAACCATGGGAGTTGGCCATGTGAGATCCAGCACCTTAACCACCACAGCACCTGCTGGCCCTTGATCATATATTTCTAGGGCTGCTTCTATGCTGCATTGGCAGAGTTGAATAGTTCAGAGGCTATGTAGCCCACAATGTTTACTGTGTGGCTCGTTATCAAAAGTTTGCTAGCTTTATTCTAAATCATTGCCTCATTATCAAGCAAGAAGTATGATTATACCACTAAACATATATAGGTTATCATTGCCTTGGTATTGACAACTAGAACAAGGAAAAATTATTTCCTTCAATAGCCTATGTAACAAAGCATTTTTCAAATGTTAACGTGAATGTCAACCAAATAGTATAGGGGTAAAATGCTGAAAATGTTTTTAAGGCGGCAGACTGCTGCCTTTCCCCCCCTCCCTTTCTTAGGGTGCTCCCTTGAGAACACAATGGGCCTGATAAAAGGGCTTGAGATTTTGGTTTTACAATGTAAGTTCATGGGCCTCTGATCCTGAAAACTGTAAACGATTTTCTCTAAAATTAACTCAAGTTTTTAACAGGCTTGGATGAGAATCTTATCTCTCCAGGAAGTAAGCAAAGTTTTCATTTTTCTCTCCTGCTTTTTTGTGTAAAATTCTGTCCAGAATTTCTATAGTCACTTTTATACTACTGCATGTGTATGGAACGCTGATAATGCTTACCAGTATTAGCGCTATATCCTACCTCTCAGTAATCACATTAACAGGGAGGTCTCGTTTGCTTGTAGGACTGCTTGATTTCTGTCAGATCTCTGTAGACCAGTCGTGGTGTCCAAGATTCATTTCACCAGGTGATGCTGGTGCTCCGAGACCACACTTTTGTGTTACTTAACACAAATAAAAGATATGTCATAGATTTCTAAAAGTAAACTCATTTTAGCCTTCAGAACCTTCCTTTTCTACTTACAATCACTACAATTTTAAATGTACTCTTTTGAGTAAAGACTGAGTCAAATGCTTAGCTCTCTTTCTCTTCCTGTTTTCTGAAATAGCTTTAGTTTTGAGCTATAGGGACATCTTGCTTATGGTTTGGGTATCATTTGTTGGCTTTTCTCTTTACCCTGATGGCATCTGCTGAAATTTGCTTTGCCTCCAACATATTTTCATCAGCTTGGGTTTCTGCCGCATGGTCTGTAGTCTGACAGCATAGCTGATTACTAGGTCTATTCCATCTGAGTCTCCCTTGTTTTAGACTAAGAATCTTGGTTTCATCTGTTTTTTCTCAGGACTTTTTTTTTCAAAAAAAGAGAGATTTTTGCTAGACAGCACATGCACTCACTGGAGACAGAGAGAACCAGAGAGAGAGAAAGTGAGAAATCACCCCCCAGGGGGGATGGCCACGCCACAATCCCTTCTCCTCCAGTCTGTTCAGAATTTGGGGCACACACACTCATAAACCCAGTGTGAGTTTCAAGCTACTGGGTGTAGGATTTGAACTGCAGTTGACCACATGGGAGTTCAGTGCCTTAACCACTATGCTGGTCCCTTCTCAGGACTTTTGAGCCTTACAGAACACCTCACTCTTAAACCTCCATTATTTTAAAGTCTCTAACTTTAGAAGGCTCCCTTGGAACCAACAAAATAACCCTTGTATATATTCATGACTTCTCCAAGGCCTTCTGATTTCCTATACCATGATGGGGTATGAGAAGGCTGTGAGGCAAACCTTTGCTGCTCACCAATTCCCCTTAGCCTGTCTATGGTTTCTAGCATACCTCCCTGAGACTCAAAATATGGTCATGAACTATGGTCCTTTCAGAGAAATTTACTCAATTTTATAGTCTCTATTAAAATTAATATGGACTTTTTTCCCATAAATTTTGATTTTTTTAAAAGCATTACATTAAAATAGTCCTTGTCTTGTTCACTGATTTTTTTTTGGTGCCCCCTTAAGTTTTGCATTCAAGCAAGTGCTTCATTTGTGTCACACTAATCCCAGCACCATCTTCTCTTCCAATATTCTCTTTCCTCCCATAACCAATGAGCTATAACTCCATTTAAGTGGGAAACTAATACTTAAATTATCATTTATTATCATTGCCTACACATGTTTGTGGATCCTCTTAATATTTAATTTTCTCTTTTTTTTTGTCCTCTAAGATCCTTTTCCTCTTTCAGAAAAATAAAGAAAAAGCCTAGTTTGTGAATTAAATCTATTAACTCATAACGATTAGTTTCTGCCATGATTTTCTTTTAAGTTTATTCATTTATTTCTTCCATGAATGAGAGAGAGAGAGAGAGGTACCTCCCCCCTCCCCAACCCCCTGGCTGAAATTACTCCAGCCCTCAGCCAGCCCCAGAGCATGGGCTGGCAGCCCATGCACTAAATAATCAGTGAGGTCTCTAAACTTGAAGTGGGATCTTTTCCATGTGGAATTCCTTATAAAGAATCATGTTTTGCCATTGCACCAATATCTGGTCCCTGCCATGGTTGTTTCTTGTTTGCTTGTTTGTTAATTTCAATTTTGTTTATTTTTATTTATTTTTGTAAGAGCTTTAGCAACTCGTTTAACTTTCTTTTACTGGAAGATTGATTGCCAGCTGCGCCCCATCTCTCCCAAAGGAAAGGAAGGGCATATACAAAGCCATGATTTTTGCTTCAGAAATAAAAACATTGTTAGTATCTCAAACTATAACTATCCTACTATAGTTATAACAATAAGGTAAGTATAGATAAGTAGAAAACTCAGTAGCTCATCATTTACTATGAGTTAAACAGATAATTAACTTTTTAAAGACAAAGAGGCCAGATGGCAGTACAGCAGTAATTCATGATGCATTTCAAGCCTCACCCAGGTGGGAGAGTTCTGGGTTTACATTCAGAGACTTCCCTGAGTAAGCCTAGTGCATGTGTACATACGCAAGTCCAAGGCTGGCTGAGCGGGAGGTGGACTGAAGCATCAAGACCCGGCTGCCTTTGATCTTCTTACTTTCTCTGTCCCACTCATTGAAGAGGTAATTGAAATGTTTTAAAAATTCTAAAAAAAAAAAGGATAAGAATAAAGAAATATTCACTTAACTGTAAACTCCTCTGAAGGCCGTGGTTGAGTGTCGTACATTTTGGCAGAGAGGGGAGAATTAAATATCTGCTAAATAAGTATAAGATCATAATTGACATTTCAATGATAGCATTGCTTATTTCCTACTTATTGCATTTCTTAGCATCTTAAAGAAATAAATCAGAATAAGAAAATCAATTATGAGAATTTTTTATGCAAAGGTCCTTGTTATTAAAATGTGAAATTAAAATAAGTTTAAAATAAAGAATTTTAATTCAAGTCTCATTTCTAAATTAAAAGGGAGTAGAATGGAAGTGGGAGAAAAAGAAACAAAAGGCCAGGTACATAAAATAAACCTTCTGAACTGATTTTAAAAAGAGATCATAAACTGGATAGAAAGCATAAAAATTCTGCCCTACATGGAATAACCTGCTGCCAGTTTCAGAGTGACATGCAGCTTGCAATAATATGTGGGAGGCAAGACAGTTCTCTGGGAGCTATGAGGTTAAGGAAATAACTGTGTGTAAGGCCAGATGACAACTGACCTCTTGCTCCTAGAGAGAAGTCAGCATGAAGGCACGTTGGAGAATGCCCTGAATTCACTAGGTCCTTCAAATAGCTAGTGGCTTACAGTGATGAGAGCCATGAGACATACTTCCAATGATCATTTATCTAGACAGTTGCATTTTTTAATGAAATAACATTACTCCTTGGAGAGAAGAACTTGAAGACAGGGACTAGTCAGCCCTACAAGCAACTCCCACTACAAGAGCTGTTTCCTGAGAGCTGGCTGACAACACAGAAATGTAGCGCTTGCACTTACATTGTGATGCATGGCTGATAGAGATTTCTTTAAGACTTTTCTTTTTAAATTTTATTTATTGAGCAAAAGAGAGAGACCAATATCCTCAGCAGGATTCACCACTCTTGTTTATCACTACCATCCCCTTCCACACATACACACATACACACACACACACACACACACACACACACACACACGAGCCATCCAGCCAGCCAGGATTGCAGACATGCCCTTAGGCATGCTTTGTGTGCTCAAGTCCATCTGGGAACCAAACCCAGGCCTTCCCAAGAAGCTCCTGCATTGAACAATGTTGCCCTACTCCCTACACTACTGTGGCTGGGCCTAACATATTTCTTTTGGAGTGTACCTCTCCTTCACCTTGCCTTCATCTAAATGAATGTAAAATAATTTGAAAGTACTGAAAGATTGAAATAATAATGATAATAACAATAAAGACAGTATTTTAACTCTGAAATTTAATACTGTACTATCTTACAGTCTTTCTTGACAATAAAGAACAATTCGCCCTTTTTTTTTTTTTTTTTTTAATGTGACTGACTGTCTCCAGATCTAACTAGTCTTGCTTTTCTATTTTAGGTAAGAATGTTCCCGATTTTTAGTCATGCACTGTTTACTCAGAGCCACATTATTGAACAACTGAGAGGAACTCCTCCATATCCATTATCCTCATCATTTCCTTAATATGATGAATGAACTCAGGACCAGACAGTAGATGGTGCTATTATTTCAAAGACTGTACAGTACTAAAGACTTCCAGATTCGTTTAGGACAGGAAACAAGTGAGAGAAGAGTGTGAAAACTTGACTGACACAGTTTTCTGGCTTACAAAGGTTATGGAATAGGCAGTTATGTTTTGTGGTGACCTACTCTATTCCTTTGGAAGAGGAGGTTAAAATAATAAAGCTTTCCTTGGTAATTAATACATTCTGACTTCCTGGGAAAGCAAAATCACACCCACATTTAATTTTCTCCTTGAAGCAGCAGTAGTCACAGATGCTGTTGCTCATACAGTCTGCCATTACAGACAGAAAGCAATTCACAAGCGTTCAGCAATGCAGAAGATATTAAAATGTAAAGCACATCAATGTAAAGTTCCTTTAAAGATACTGAAAAAAAAGGTTTTCTAATATAAAGCAATTTATATGTAAAACATCTGTAATCACAAAAGCACCTTAAATACAATATTCAAATGCAAGCAATAAAAACCTTGTATCTGACAATGATAAATCAACATATTAAAAGCTTGCCTCTCCTGGCAGCAGATGCTCTGTGAATGAGAACTGGGAACAGATGCTTACCATAGACTAGGCTTCAAACAGTGGTGACATAGGCAAGGGGCTGCATGGGGCCCAAAGAACACGACTGGATCATGGAACCTGCAGCTAAAGCACAACTGCTGTTGAGCTTCCTAAAGAGCAACACTCCAAGTTGTCTCTTTAAAACTCCATTACTCAAACTTAATGGCCATTGGTGGCAACCTTTACCTGGCTCAGTGGCAAAGACAGGTGATTCTCATTTTTCAGCCCAAATAAAACATATAGTAATGGACTGTCTTAAGAGTGAGCCAAATTCTGTACCTAAATTTGTAACCGCAAACACTTACTAGATGAAGTAATTGGTGATATTGTGAAAGGAATGGTAAATGAGGACATTTAAAACATCTGAATAATTCATTGATTTGTCATTTGTATGATTTTTACATCAGAAAGCAGTGATCCTTTCAAATATTTCTAAGAAGTATGTTTAAAAATTTTAAAAAGACCCTTGAGCTCTGAATAGGGTAAATTTTAGTTAGAAATATGGTTATTTGAGTCATTGATTTAGTGTTTTTATTACTTCAGCATTGCGAATATCTCTGTGTGTCTATTAGATACCTTCTAACTGACTATTATGGGAGGAATAAGAAATAGTTTTCCTGCCTATCACTAGATTCATGGCTGAAAACTCCAGAATTAAAGATAGCTTAACAGGAGAAAAGCATCCAAATTTATTTAATTGTAAGTTTTACATGACAGGAACTTTCAGAAATAGACATGGGCTGGCCCTTAGCACAGTGGTTAAGGAAGCTGGATCCCACCTTGGCTGACTACAGTTCAAATACCAATTCCAGTGACTTGAAAAAAATATGTTGGGTGTTATGTTCATGAGTGCCCCAAATCCCAGTAGGATAGAGAAATGGAGAAGGCATTAAGGTGTGATTACTCCTTTGGGAAGTGGAACACTTCCTCTTTTCTGTCTCTCTCTGGTGAGTGCATGTATCCTCTGTCAATTAAAAGAGAGAGAGAGAAAGAAAAGAAAAAATTTAGATGCAAAGGAATAGGAAACTGTAAAACCCATTTTATGCTTGGGTTTGATGAAGAGTAGACAGTCATATTCCTGGGAAAGAGGAGGATGATCTCATGATAATAAACTGGGAGGAATTTAGCAAGGTCTGCTCAGATGCTTCTCTGTGTCCTTGTGTCTTCAGAAATAAGTATGTTTCTTTCCTCTAGGTACATGAAGAGCAGCTCTCAAATGAGGAGCTTATGACCTGCTTCAGGGGAAGTTCAGAAAATTCTTCCTAGGTTTTATGACTTGCTTCAAGGGAGAAGGGTGGGAGGAAGGTGAGTGTGATCTTCCTGCTTCTACTGTTTTATCAAATGTCAAGGTGTTATATTTTGGGACAGCAAGTCCTGAACTACAGCACTATTACAGAGTTACATAAGTAATATTAAAAATAAGTGGTATGCAGTTTTTAGTGGACTTACTGAAGAGACTTGCTAACTGCTTTTCTTTCATAATAAAACACATTTTTTAACCTGTTATTATCTATTTGTGGCAATTTGCAGCACAGCCTCACATTCTTGGGCATTCCT